>NC_141086.1:1025000-1625000 GCF_041138505.1 Cibotium barometz
GGTCTAATCACAAACCCATCCTCCGTGAGCTGGAGAAGATGATCTCTATAGAAAGCCATCTTCGTACCAAGCTCGTGTGTCGGCTGTATCCATGTCCTCCTAGTGTCCAGCTGAGTCAAGTCTTGCCTGATAAGTCTGGTAATCTCTGCCCGTGTGAGAGAGAGGGAGGGTGCATCCAGGGAGTACTGAAATGGAGGTAGCCTGTCCATACTAAAGCCATGCAGTTGGAACCAAGCTGTTATCTGTGCATACCAACATGATCCGTCTCCCTGTGATGCCAACTGTCGTGAAGACTCCAGGGCTAAGCGAGCATATCTGTCTCTAGGGAGAGCCCAAGTGCTATGTATAAAGGAGACTGATCGAGTGAGTGCCTCGACTACCAATGGGGGGGCAGCCATCTCTGCACGGATAATATCATGTGGTACGGAGGCCTTGGCCCTAATCATCCGAGAAATCATAGAAACCAAGGACCTCTCCATACGTCTCCATCCATCAGTGCTACCAGCTCGGCTGTGGTGATCCACTGAGGGTCCCCATATCTCCACTACTCCATACAGCATGGCTGAAGTGACCAAAGTGTCAAAGAGCCACAGCTTTGTTCGAGGTTCCTGAAACTGAACCTGCGAACACATCCTCTCTAGTCTCCCCAATGCTGCATAAGCTCTGGTCAATCTGGTCTCCGCTGCTCTCCTCAAGGAAAATAGTGGGCCACTAAAAACCACACCAAGGTAAGTATATGCATCTGTATACTCCACTGTCTCCTGACCATATGTAAAGGTGGGCATTGACCTCCTAACCCACTGTGCTGTGGTGTTAAACACCATCACCTTGGTTTTACCAAGGTTAACAGACAATCCACTGTCCTCTGCAAACATGTGAAATGCATCCAAATGACGTTGCATCCCCTCTGGAGAATCTGAGATCAGCACAATATCAGCAGCATACAATAACAGCGGAATCCATGTCCCTGCTAGCTGTGCTCCTCTGTCACCCTCCCTCTCTACATAGTCCGAAACCTCATCCACATACATAGCTGTGCTCCTCTGTCACCCTCCCGCTCTACATAGTCCGAAACCTCATCCACATACATCCCAAATAAGGTGGGGGAAAAGGGGCAGCCCTGTTTCACCCCAATAGTGGAGTGAACCATCTCAGATATACCCTGGTGGGTAGTACGTACCTACCCCACAACTGTCCTGTATAAAGCCATGATTCCCCAAATCAGCTCTGTGGGCACTCCCATCTCCTGTAGTCTGCGCATCAGTCTGGCTCTCGGTACTGTGTCAAAAGCTTTGCGGAAATCCACAAAGCAACAATAAATCCTCCTGCCATATAATCTGCCCTCTTCAATAATAGCTCTGAGTGTCAAGATATGGTCAAGAGTGGAGAAACCTCTCCTGAACCCTGCCTGCCCTGATGCACGTATGCCCTCTCTCTCTGCCCATCTACTCAACTCCTGCTCAAGAATAGATGCATATAATCTAGCCAATGTGTGACCAATCATGATGGTACGATAATTCCCAGGAAGCATGGGATCCCCTGACTTGAAGATAGGCACAATCGTGGACATATTCCAAGTCTCAGGAAAACCCTCACACATGGCTCGGTTAAACATCATAGCAATAAGCTCGGCAAGCATATCTCTGGCATGAATAAAGTGCTCTGCTACCAAACCATCATGATCATATGCTCTCCCAGTCCTCATCCTGTCAATAGCTTTCCTTACCATCTCAGCAGTAAAGAAAGCACACGTCTCTGGGCGATGGGTCTGGCAGGGACGGCTGTCCTGGTGCTGTGTACAGGGATGCTGCATACTCACCCCAAATCTCTGTGGAGGTAATGGCTGGTGATGGTGAATGCTCATGGAATAGTCTCCATGCCTCGCCTGAGTCCTGACTCATAAACAACTGGTACAAATCCCTCTCTAACTGAGCAAGATAAGCCCTCTTCTTCCATCGCACTAGGTGCCGGAAGGTAATCCGTGACTGTCTGTGAGTGGTAAGACCCATGAGCACCTCTCTCTATAATGTGATCCTCATCTCTCTGCACTCCTCATCATACCAACTGTTCTGGGGCATGTTCCCAGATCGTCTCCGTGTAGGCTGACTATGGGGATATGCCTCTGATGCTGTAGCATGAAGCATCTCTATCAATATCTGAGTGAGCTCATCTAATGGCCGTCCCGGCTCCTCGGCACATAGGCGTCTGTATATCTCATCCGTGTATACGGTGTCAGTCTCCCTCGTAAAGGTATAACGAGTGTGTGTGGAGACCTGTCCCAATGGAGCGGTGCTGAACTGAAATGTGAGAGTGAAGGACAAGATAGCATGATCCACTGCTATTCCAACCGGCCTAGTGCCTACCATAAAATCCTGAAAAGAGGGAATGAGACTGCGCTGAGCCATAACATAGTCCACTGTACTAGCACCATGCCGATGTGGAAAGCTAGTGAAACCGCCCGATGTTGGGAATCTCTGTAGGCCATTCAGGATGGCCAATCCATGTGCAGTCCCCATGTCTATCAAATACCGCCCATACACTGTATGTTCCTCATCCTGTGAGAGTCTAGATAGGCCCATATCCCTAACATCAAGCTCCCTCAACATCTCCTCTGAGGTATCATAAAATACTGTCTGGTTATGGGCGGTCCTGGCATTGAAGTCTCCCAAGAGAATGATGTCACCATCCCTGGAGAACTCCCAAATGTCATCATCCAAAATAGAAAAGGGAGACTGCCCGCTAGGTGATGCTAGGAGCAAAATAGCATATAGCAATGTAGAGATATCTGCCGGTCTCTGCCCTCAGTCTAACCCACATGTACCTAGCCTGCTCATCTCTGTGGACTATATGTATCAGTGGCTGTAGCTCCTCTCTAAACAATACTGCCACTCCTCCTGAGCCCCGTCCTCTATGCTCTGAACGAGTCTCCTGTCTACAAGCTGTCTCCCATCGGTATCCACTAACATGTGGCATGGACTGTCCAGGAGCCTGATGCGTCTCACAGTAGAAGATGATGTCCCTCCCAGTGAAACTATCCTCAAAAGCCCCTACATCAAGGCGTAGAGATCCATTACAATTCCAAGTATCAACTTTGAGTGTAGTCCCATAGGTCTCGCGCCGTCATGAAGAGCGCCTCTCCATAATCACCACTCTACCATCTCTATAGAAGGCCACTTTCCCTTTCTCTCGGGCTGCCCTTATCTCAGGCATAACTTCTTTCATGTGGGCAAGTTGCGAGAGTGTGAGGTCATCTCCAAGAAATATTCCCGTTTGCTTGAGTGTAGGACGTCTCTTCAAGAAGTCCTTCTTGGCTTCCATGGAGGGGAAACGAATGATAAGTGCTCTCTCCTTAGAAGAAGATTCGCCACTACCTTCCCTCTTCTTTCCCACTCTCCATGCCTTTGTGTGCGTGGCTTCAATGCCCATCATAGAGAAGAGCTCCTTGGTTTCCCCTTCCGCATCATCACGGTCTTTTAGACCGGACACTCGTACATGTAAGGCTCGGGTCTTCCTCCTTTGCTCCTCTTCAAGGGTCATGTTGATGATGGTGGGAGTGGGGATGGGTGGCGATTCTTTACCTTTCCCTTTCTTGGCGACCTCGATCCATTTCTCGGCCTCGTCCATCTTCTTTTGTGTCTGTGATCACCTCCACCCATGAAGATGTCTTCTCTTTATGTTGCTCCTCCTCCTCTCGAATGATCCTCATTTGTTCCTTGATGGTATTCAGCTCTTCAATCAAGGAGGGCTGAAATTCTCCATCCTCAAGCTTGCTTTTTGAAGTGGCTTCCAAGTCCTTTTTGAGGGCTGAGATTTCAGCCGCTTGACTTTTAGCATGCAGTTTGGCCTCCACTAGTTCCTCCTTTAAGGCTGAAATCTCAGCCTCTTGCTTGGAAGATCTCTCTTCGAGCTCCTGGATTTTGTCAAATCCCTTCTCGAGTTTGGAGAGGCGGTTTATGATTGCGGTAACGGAAGAGTCGACCATCTTCTTGTTTTCTTTGATAATTGTGCCGAGCTTATCCTCTACCTTCACGAGCTCCTCTTTAAACCCGGTCTTGGCCATGACTTTTTGCAGAACTTCCCACAGCCAATGGACTAAAAATTAATCCATGACAGCAGCACGAAACAGCAGCAACAGGGAGGGGGGGTCAAGTCATGCAGGGGAAAGGGAAAGAGAGGAGATTCAGCAGAGAGAGAGAGAGTTATGTTGCTGCCTTGGGGGCCTGACTAAGGGTGGGTGGGGAAAGGGAGGCGGAACAGCGGAGAGGGAGAAAGAGGGGGGCGCAGGCAGGTGGCGGGATGGGTGGGCGCAGGCGGAACAGCGAAGAGAGAGAAAGAGGGGGGCGCAGGCGAAGAGCAGCGAGGAGAGAGAAAGAGGGGGGCGCAGGCAGGTAGCGGGAGGGGTGGGGAAAGGGAAGCGGAACAGCGGAGAGAGAGAAAGAGGGCGAAGAGAGAGAAAGAGGGAGGCGCAGGCGAAGAGCAACGAGGAGAGAGAAAGAGGGGGCGCAGGCAGGTAGCGGGAGGGGTGGGGAAAGGGAAGCAGAACAGCGGAGAGAGAGAAGGATTAAAAAAAAATTCTAATGTTTTGTGGGTTCTGCAGGAAAGCTCTGTTTTTTCTCTAAATTTCTGAGTTTCTGGAGAGAGGGAGGGAGAGAGAGAGAGAGAGAGAGAGAGAGAGAGAGAGAGAGAGAGAGAGAGAGAGAGAGGTGAGAGAGAGAGAGAGAGAGATGGTTGTAGAGAGGGAATAGTTCTTTTCTGGAACCTTGGTCGGTCGCAGCAATGCGCGGGTGCAATACTAGTTCCTCTAAAAGAAAAGGGATTGGCTAGTTAGTGAAATGAAGAGTTAATAATAGGCAATAATACTTGATTGGGGTGGGGGACCTCTGCTAACTAATTCCCTTTTTCTTTTCTTTTTGTGAGCATATATTTTCCTTTTCTTATTTTAAAGAAACATTTGGGTTGTTTTAATGACAACTCTCTTTATTTTTGGGCAATCACATAGGGCAGGGTTTCAGTGTTTATTGATGATTTTAGTGAGGGTTCTAAGGCTGGTTAATAGGAAAGAGAAGATGTGGGGATCTAGAGGAATTAGAAACCATTACAATAAAACTAGAATTGCAGCTCTTGATTTGAATTATTGCAACACCATTGATGATGAGTTTTTAGTTGCTAGGATCCTTATTGATGAGCTTTTAGTTGCTAGGACCTTTACTGGAACATTTTTATAATAAGGGTCATCATCATTGATGATGAGCTTTTAGCTACTTGAATCCGTAAGATTCCTCCCCCAACCCCTTTTTGATGTCTAGTGTCTTCCCCTGTAATCAATCCCTCTTCAGAAATATAAAGACCTTGTTTCTAACTGTTTTAGCCTAGAGAGAGAAAATTATTCTAGAGAGAGAATATTCAGATTATGAAT
The DNA here is from genome assembly GCF_041138505.1 of Cibotium barometz. NCBI lineage: Eukaryota > Viridiplantae > Streptophyta > Polypodiopsida > Cyatheales > Cibotiaceae > Cibotium > Cibotium barometz. The sequence goes on from NC_141086.1 coordinate 1,030,417, forward strand.
ATTTTTTGATAGAAAAATAACTCATCTTATTAAAATAAGTTTCCCTGAAACAAAAATTCAAAAAGAATTTCCAATGTGCAATTGGAATTAATTGGAAATAGGTATAAAGAACCTTAGTCTAAGGGTCTAAATTTTCAGAAATTTTTGGATTATGGTCCAATTAAGGTTCCTATGGGCCAATAGCATCAATCCATGTGTAGGGAGGAGATAAATCCAAATTGTAAAAAAAGATACCCAAAAATGAGTAAATGCTCACATAAGATGAAGAGTTGAAAATGTACAAGGTTTATTAGTAAAAAACTATGAACAATAAAATTTTGACACATATGTAAGGAAGGAGAGTTCTTTAAAGAAGGTGCATATTTCACATAAGATGAAGAGTTGAAAATGTACAAGGTTTATTAGTAAAAAAACTATGAGCAATAGAAATTTTGACACATATGTAAGGAAGGAGAGTTCTTTAAAGAAGGTGCATATTTCACATAAGATGAAGAGTAGAAAATGTACAAGGTTTATTAGTAAAAAACTATGAGCAATATAATTTTGACACATATGTAAGGAAGGAGAGTTCTTTAAAGAAGGTGCATATTTCACATAAGATGAAGAGTTGAAAATGTACAAGGTTTATTAGTAAAAAACTATGAGCAATAGAATTTTGACACATATGTAAGGAAGGGGAGTTCTTTAAAGAAGGTGCATATTTCACATAAGATGAAGAGTTGAAAATGTACAAGGTTTATTAGTAAAAAAACTATGAGCAATAGAATTTTGACACATATGTAAGGAAGGGGAGTTCTTTAAAGGAGGTGCATATTTCACATGCTTGAATGAGTTTTAAACTAAAAAATAATGTGATATTTTTATCTCTCATATCTCTTGAACCAAACCAAATCAAAATGGAACCAAATCGAATCAAAAAGTAACCAAACTAGGTCCAAATCTAGTCCAAATTCAACCAAACTGACTTGGAAAATTCTAGAATCAGTTTGTTTGGTTAGGATCTCAATTTCTCCTATAAATAGAAGCCTTCCCTTGTTGAAAAAGATATAGTGTCTAATGCTTTGTTACTCTACTCTACCTAAGCCAAGAACTGTGAATTCTTTAATAATTCACTAGTTTTTGATGCTTCTCTCTTTCTTCAATCCCCATTGGTGGCTCCATCAACATACTAAACCAATTGATTGGTTGGGGGCCTCTACCGTGATCAAAGAATCAAGCAAATTATAAGATAAGTATAGTGAATTTTGATCTTTTCTATAATTTCTCAATGATTCTCTCTTCTCAACCCCTCTCAAGCTTGAGAAGCTTAATTGATATGGTTTTTGAAATGCTATTGAAGTTAATTAATTAATGATAGTAAAGAATTACATAAAATTCTATTTATATTTAATTCTAATGGTCTTTCTCTCTCTCACTTAAGAAATGGTCATACTCATGACCCTTTTCAATCCAAATGAAGTTTTTCATAAGGCTTTTCCTTAATCCAAGATTAAGCTATGCTTGAGGCCAAATTAGTGACTTTTTTTCTATGCTTTTAGTTTATGTATATCGATGATTCAATCCATTATGGATTGATGATCCAATTAGAGACCATTCTAATTATTTCCTTAATGATAAGCCTTATCCCTTAGAAAAAATTGAGATTTATCAGCCATAGTAGCGGAGCTATGGCAAAATTTTTATAGAAATTACGCATAAAATAATTTCATTCAAAGCGTAAAAAGAGGACTTCCTACCATATTCTAGGAACTATCATCCTAGATTAATTAAAAGAAATTTATTATGCATGGAGATGTGGATGGATGCACGTAGATGTAGATGTATAGATGTAGATGTGAATGGAGATGTGGATGTATGCATGTAGATGTAGATGTATAGATGTAGATGTGGAGGTGGAGGTGGATGGATGCATGTAGATGTGGATGTGGAGGTGGATGGATGCATGTAGATGTAGATGTATAGATATAGATGTGAATGGAGATGTGGATGTATGCATGTAGATGTAGATGTATAGATGTGGATGTGGATGTGGAGGTGGATGTATGCATGTAGATGTAGATGTGGATGTAGATGTGGAGGTGGATGTATGCATGTAGATGTAGATGTATAGATGTGGATGTGAATGTGGAGGTGGATGTATGCATGTAGATGTAGATGTATGGAGGTGAATGTGAATGTGGATGTGGATGTATGCATAGAGATGTGGATGTATGCATGTAGATGTGAATGTACGCATATAGATGTGGATGTATGGATGTGAATGTGCATGTAGATGCAGATGTATGGATGTGGATGCATGAATGTGCATGTAGATGTGGATGTGAAAATAGATGTATGGATGTAGATATGGATGTATGGATGTGAATATATGATATGTGATGTGAAGGAATCTGAAGTGATGAGATGGAAAATGATGTGATGGGATGAGTATACATATAAATGGAATATGGAATAAGTAATGTAGATTGATGAGGGATAATGTGGAAAAATGAAAGTTAAAATAGAAATTCTATTGTAACTTTTTGTAAATGTTGTTTGTAAATGACTGTTTTATGTCAAGAATGCTGGGGGAGCATTTTGACCATCTTGTGATTAAGGTCAGGGAGACCTAACTGATAAAGTTGCAACTGCTGACGGAGAGTCAATGACGTCTCGCGTAGCAAGGTCGGCCGAGGTCTTGACCAGCCTCAGTGCGATTAAAATGGTGAGCTTCCGGTACGGTGGATGAGGGGCCAAGGAAGCGGCCTATGAGTGAAGCGCTAGGTCACCTGCGAAGGATCCTAGAGGGTACTGACCATATGGTGCTCGGGCTCTGGGTCGCCTAGGATACCCACGCGTGCGTCGAGGAAGATATTGGAACAAGAGTAGGAGTTGTTTTCTGAAATCGGGCATGGATCTGGTTGATTGACCTTGCTGGTCTTCAATGGATGAGTCCATGGCTCTTTATATGGATCTGTTGGTTGATCTTGCTGATCTTCAACGAGAGTCCATCTTGATAAGTGATTATATTGCTGAGTATTATGGGCTAGGGATTAGGAAACGGCCCCTGATGAGTGGACAGGTGGTGAGCGTCCTAGTTGCCAATGATGCCATAGATACTCTGATGAAGGAATGATGGAAAAATTAAGAATCAATTGGATAAATTGGAAGATGGTGATCAGTGATACTATGGTTTTATCAAAGGATTGTTTTAAACTGGTTGAATCTGTGAAAAGGCAATTTCATATTGGGTGTGTGAGTGGTGTGACTAGTTTTATTTTGCATGAACATCCGGCTAGGGGGCCTTGGAACTCTTTTCCTTGATACCCGGGACAAAACCTAACCAAATTCTTAATTGGATCCCATCACTACAGTGGTTGGGCGGTTGGCTAACCCATGGGATTGGATGGGGTTAGGCTGGACTGATGGATCCGTAAATCGAGACTCAAACTTTTGTTTTTACGATAGATAAAATAAATCCGGACAGTAACTGTTCTATGGATAGGAATCAACGGCTGTGCCTCTTGAATGGGAAAAAAAGCGTTGATCCCAATGATCCAAGTGCAAGTTTCTTCCTTGATCTGACCAAGTATCTTATAGATGCAATTGGATCAGCTCGATCAAAAATGATCTTGACTACGTTAGAGTAAAAAGTTATCCTGGTGGAATCGCCCGTGCTTTCCGGTAAAGGAAGTTTTTCCGGGTTCGGTTTTGGAACAACTGACGGATTAGTCTCTTATCCGGATATCCGTGGGTGAGGCCCCGAGTGTGGGACCCCTGTCCCGCGTGAGAAGTGCTACTTCCACTGCTAGTATCTCGAATCTGTTGCTCGGTGGGAATAGGGATCTCACAGTTGGTATCAGAGCATTTGGTTAATAAAGATCAACTGAGAAGACAAATATGTCAAAAATTTATCAAGAAACACAAAAAAATTATAATTGTGTGATATAATTCATACAATTTGATATTCAAACTGAAATTCATAATTTGGTAATTGGTTCTTCAGATGGAAGTACCGCAATTATATAGAATCCCTGACTTGCTTGAGGCCTAGACATGATAGTATTTACCTTATAATTCCAAGGGCCGTGACTACCCGTATATACCGAGAGTATACTGCAGCTCTTTACTGACAGTATATACAAGTAAATCTAAGACTTGAAATTATAAGCGTTAATGCTATCCAGAGGATGATTTTGAATGTGATTGATATGATTTTTAATTCTGTTTGAGAATGGATGAATTGATTTGGATTCTGATTGAAAAATGATGATTTTTAAAAATTAGTTGAAATATAATGAAACCACAATGAGGGGGAATGGGACGAGTCCCTGTGATGATATTCATAACTAGAATGATGATAATGAATTCAGCAAATCACTATGAGATTAGTGGGTTGTGCTGTCAGATTGCTACTGTTAATACTTGACCGCCGGTAGATCAAGTTAAGGGATGTCAAATTGAGGACTAGCTTAACTGAAATTCTCGTGAAGGAATGTTCAGAAGGAAATTTTTCGGTCTAATGGACCATTATCATGTTAAAGATATGAATGATAAGATCTGAATGAATTGTTATTTAATTATGAGTTCTATATAAGGGATATTCATCCCAGTATTCTGTTGGGTTGACCAGAATATAAGGAACCCCAGAATAAAATTGAATCTTAAGAAAAAGAGTTGTCCTCTACCTTGCGAGATGAGGACATCTCGCACTTTTTAAGTGGGGTAGGATGTAAGATTCCTCCCCAGCCTTCGAGGTATACAAGAGTAAGAATCTCCCTTTCTGATCTTAATTATTCCCTCTCTAAAATAAAAGAAAGTTTCTGTTTAAAAAAGGAAGACCCTTTCCCTAGAATACTTCTCAGGAGTCCCACCTGTTTTAAGGATTTGGAACAATGAGTTCAGAAGTGAGAATCGGTGTTTTGGATACCAAGGTTTTGGTTTTCATTCGAGTACGACCCAAAAGAAGTTCTTTATCTCTTGGGAAGTATAAGAAGTTATCCCCCAGATATTGTGACCCTTATATCTGAATTCAATGAAAGTAGGTGACTTAGACTACAAGCTTCTTTTATCTCCTCATCTCAAAATTCTTAATGCCTTCTATAGAAAAATGTGTCAAACACAAATCATGGAAAGACGGTGAAACTTCAGTGGCAAGTTACCATTGGCTTCTAGGTTACGCTAGCTCCTTCCTTTATATAAGTCGTAACTTTTACTTGTCGCTCACAGTAATCTTACTCCCATCAATCTCCTTTCTTTCTTAATCTCCTTCATGGCTTGGCAACAGGAATTAGTTTTATCCCTGATGATTTCTCACCTTCAAGACGCAAGAGAGTCTGTGAAGAAAGACTTTATAGAACAGTATGAGCGCTCACTTTTTCCTCACCTAGGAACTTCTGTAGCGCAGACCAAATGGCGAACCTATCAAAACATAACTAGGGTAACACCCTGGGGTCAGCAGCACTTTCGTAACAATGTCCGCTTGGCCATGGTTATTGAAGCTTTGGGTTTGGGTCCCCGATACTACTGCGTCATGAGATCAAGGCATCTTGGGTTTTCTGAGCGGGTCTTCTTACTGGCGTGTTTTCTTCCTCATGAGAAGATATGCCTTTATCCCGTTTTTGGCTTGCCTCTCAGAGGTCCTTTTGTTAGATCACCCCATACCACTGAGATAGGTGCGGCAATAACCAGCAGGATCATTCCCATAGATGAGTTACCCTATACTTGTGCAGCTTGTGAGTGCTGCTTTTGTGACCATATGATGGACGGGCTTATGGAAGTGTAAAGAGTTCTTCTATCTTTACTGTATAAGTTCCAAGAATGAATAAAGTTTAAATCTTGTTCTTATCTTGCTTTCTTTAAGACTTTCCTTGGTGGTTAATCTTGATTAAAATTTTTCTCTAAGTCTCATATTCGTGCATCTTGCGAAATTATCCCAGTTTGCGAGATGAGGACATCTCGCATTTTTTTAAGTGGGGTAGAATGTAAGATTCCTCCCCCAACCCCTTTTTGATGTCTAGTGTCTCTCCCTGTAATCAATCCCTCTTCAGAAATATAAAGACCTTGTTTCTAACTGTTTTAGCCTAGAGAGAGAAAATTATTCTAGAGAGAGAATATTCAGATTATGAATATTTTGGATAGAAAAATAACTCATCTTATTAAAATAAGTTCCCCTAAAACAAAAATTCAAAAAGAATTTTCCAATGTGCAATTGGAATTAATTGGAAATAGGTATAAAGAACCTTAGTCTAAGGGTCTAGATTTCAGAAATTTTTGGATTATGGTCCAATTAAGGTTCCTATGGGCCAATAGCATCAATCCATGTGTAGGGAGGAGATAAATCCAAATTGTAAAAGAAGATACCCAAAAATGAGTAAATGCTCACATAAGATGAAGAGTTGAAAATGTACAAGGTTTATTAGTAAAAAACTATGAACAATAAAATTTTGACACATATGTAAGGAAGGAGAGTTCTTTAAAGAAGGTGCATATTTCACATAAGATGAAGAGTTGAAAATGTATAAGGTTTACTAGTAAAAAAACTATGAGCAATAGAAATTTTGACACATATGTAAGGAAGGAGAGTTCTTTAAAGAAGGTGCATATTTCACATAAGATGAAGAGTTGAAAATGTACAAGGTTTATTAGTAAAAAACTATGAGCAATAGAATTTTGACACATATGTAAGGAAGGAGAGTTCTTTAAAGAAGGTGCATATTTCACATAAGATGAAGAGTTGAAAATGTACAAGGTTTATTAGTAAAAAACTATGAGCAATAGAATTTTGACACATATGTAAGGAAGGGGAGTTCTTTAAAGAAGGTGCATATTTCACATAAGATGAAGTACAAGGTTTATTAGTAAAAAAACTATGAGCAATAGAATTTTGACACATATGTAAGAAAGGGGAGTTCTTTAAAGGAGGTGCATATTTCACATGCTTGAATGAGTTTTAAACTAAAAAATAATGTGATATTTTTATCTCTCATATCTCTTGAACCAAACCAAATCAAAATGGAACCAAATCGAATCAAAAAGTAACCAAACTAGGTCCAAATCTAGTCCAAATTCAACCAAACTGACTTGGAAAATTCTAGAATCAGTTTGTTTGGTTAGGAGCTCAATTTTTCCTATAAATAGAAGCTTTCCCTTGTTGAAAAAAATATAGTGTCTAATGCTTTGTTACTCTACTCTACCTAAGCCAAGAACTGTGAATTCTTTAATAATTCACTAGTTTTTGATACTTCTCTCTTTCTTCAATCCCCATTGGTGGCTCCATCAACATACTAAACCAATTGATTGGTTGGGGGCCTCTACCGTGATCAAAGAATCAAGCAAATTATAAGATAAGTATAGTGAATTTTGATCTTTTCTATAATTTCTCAATGATTCTCTCTTCTCAACCCCTCTCAAGCTTGAGAAGCTTAATTGATATGGTTTTTGAAATGCTATTGAAGTTAATTAATTAATGATAGTAAAGAATTACATAAAATTCTATTTATATTTAATTCTAATGGTCTTTCTCTCTCTCACTTAAGAAATGGTCATACTCATGACCCTTTTCAATCCAAATGAAGTTTTTCATAAGGCTTTTCCTTAATCCAAGATTAAGCTATGCTTGAGGCCAAATTAGTGACTTTTTTTCTATGCTTTTAGTTTATGTATATCGATGATTCAATCCATTATGGATTGATGATCCAATTAGAGACCATTCTAATTATTTCCTTAATGATAAGCCTTATCCCTTAGAAAAAATTGAGATTTATCAGTCATAGTAGCGGAGCTATGGTAAAATTTTTATAGAAATTACGCATAAAATAATTTCATTCAAAGCATAAAAAGAGGACTTCCTACCATATTCTAGGAACTATCATCCTAGATTAATTAAAAGAAATTTATTATGCATGGAGATGTGGATGGATGCATGTAGATGTAGATGTATAGATGTAGATGTGAATGGAGATGTGGATGTATGCATGTAGATGTAGATGTATAGATGTAGATGTGGATGTGGAGGTGGATGGATGCATGTAGATGTAGATGTATAGATGTAGATGTGAATGGAGATGTGGATGTATGCATGTAGATGTAGATGTATAGATGTGGATGTGGATGTGGATGCGGAGGTGGATGTATGCATGTAGATGTAGATGTGGATGTAGATGTGGAGGTGGATGTATGCATGTAGATGTAGATGTATAGATGTGGATGTGAATGTGGAGGTGGATGTATGCATGTAGATGTAGATGTATGGAGGTGAATGTGAATGTGGATGTGGATGTATGCATAGAGATGTGGATGTATGTATGTAGATGTGAATGTACGCATATAGATGTGGATGTATGGATGTGAATGTGCATGTAGATGCAGATGTATGGATGTGGATGCATGAATGTGCATGTAGATGTGGATGTGAAAATAGATGTATGGATGTAGATATGGATGTATGGATGTGAATATATGATATGTGATGTGAAGGAATCTGAAGTGATGAGATGGAAAATGATGTGATGGGATGAGTATACATATAAATGGAATATGGAATAAGTAATGTAGATTGATGAGGGATAATGTGGAAAAATGAAAGTTAAAATAGAAATTGTATTGTAAACTATTTGTAAATGCTGTTTGTAAATGACTGTTTTATGTCAAGAATGCTGGGGGAGCATTTTGACCATCTTGTGATTAAGGTCGGGGAGACCTAACTGATAAAGTTGCAACTGCTGACGGAGAGTCAATGAAGGACGTCTCGTGTAGCAAGGTCGGCCGAGGTCTTGACCAGCCTCGGTGCGATTAAAATGGTGAGCTTCCGGTACAGTGGATGAGGGGCCAAGGAAGCGGCCTATGAGTGAAGCGCTAGGTCACCTGCGAAGGATCCTAGAGGGTGCTGACCGTACGGTGCTCGGGCTCTGGGTCGCCTAGGATACCCATGCCTGCGTCGAGGAAGATATTGGAACAAGAGTAAGAGTTGTTTTCTGAAATCGGGCATGGATCTGGTTGATTGACCTTGCTGGTCTTCAATGGATGAGTCCATGGCTCTTTATATGGATCTGTTGGTTGATCTTGCTGATCTTCAACGAGAGTCCATCTTGATAAGTGATTATATTGTCGAGTATTATGGGCTAGGGATTGGGAAACGGCCCCTGAGTGGACAGGTGGTGAGCGTCCTAGTTGCCAATGATGCCATAGATACTCTGATGAGAAAATTAAGAATCAACTGGATAAATTGGAAGATGGTGATCAGTGATACTATGGTTTTATTAAAGGATTGTTTTAAACTAGTTGAATCTGTGAAAAGGCAATTTCATATTGGGTGTGTGAGTGGTGTGACTAGTTTTATTTTGCATGAACATCCGGCTAGGGGGTCTTGGAACTCTTTTCCTTGGTACCCGGGACAAAACCTAACCAAATTCTTAATTGGATCCCATCACTACAGTGGTTGGGCGGTTGGCTAACCCATGGGATTGGATGGGGTTAGGCTAGACTGATGGATCCGTAAATCGAGACTCAAACTTTTGTTTTTACGATAGATAAAATAAATCCCGGACAGTAACTGTTCTATGGATAGGAATCAACGGTTGTGCCTCTTGAATGGGGAAAAAAGCGTTGATCCCAATGATCCAAGTGCAAGTTTCTTCCTTGATCTGACCAAGTATCTTATAGATGCAATTGGATCAGCTCGATCAAAAATGATCTTGACTACGTTAGAGTAAAAAGTTATCCTAGTGGAATCGCCCGTGCTTTCCGGTAAAGGAAGTTTTTTCGGGTTCGGTTTTGGAACAACAGACGGATTAGTCTCTTATCCGGATATCCGTGGATGAGGCCCCGAGTGTGGGACCCCTGTCCCGCGCGAGAAGTGCTACTTCCGCTGCTAGTATCCCGAATCTGTTGCTCGGTGGGAACATGGATCTCACAGAATCCTTATTGTTGTAACACCGCTCATCACTCATGACCTTTTAGTTGCTAGGATCTGTAGGATTGTCAATGAATTGCCTTCTCATCTCTACCCATGAATATTTTTGATATTAAGTGCATATTTGTGCTCTTATGCTCTTATTAGCATATTTATAAAGATTTGAAAAATAAATGACTCTAGCAAACTCTTGATGTAGCTGTTAATGATGATGATGAAGTCAAACCATTTGTAAAGGTTTCAAGAATATGTTGTCTTGCAAGGATATTGCTTGAAGAAGGCAATGATAGTCACATGTAGTATATATGAAGTTAGTCCAAGTGGTGGATTTGTTGGTGTGTACATTACTTATAATAAATTATTATTGAGGGGTCCCCATTGCTTATGAGGTTTAGGTTGTCGAAGAGAGCATGGACCATGGGCAACAGTGAAGTATCACCATTAAGAGGACAAGTCGATCTAGGCAAGGGAGTCAAGCGATGGGTCATACCATGGATTAGGTTGCTGCCACCCATCAGGGCCTCCCATACAGAGATATATATCTAGAAATGGTCAATTATGAGGATTTAGTGCAAGTTCCCTCCTTGGCAACATGAGTGTGTATATATATATACTCATGAAGTAGCAATGCACTAAATATAATTGTAAATGATTCTGTGCCGATAGTCAAGGAATTTTGGAGCATAGCATTGTAGTTTATGGGAGGCTTGTGTGGTATCTACCTTTTTTTTGGGTAGAAAGTCTCCCTTAATTAAAAAATTTCACCTTGTAAGCAAAATGTTCTTGTGCGTACTCTCTTTTTTTAGAGATGAGGTTTTTATGGTTGTTCCTTCCATGGTTCACTTAAAAACAAAGGCTTAAAATCAGTGAGTTGTTTAAGCCTTATGCTAGTTGAAGTCGATGGTGGGTCACCATGGGCAAAGATGAGCTTTATGGCTAGATGTTGTTTTTGTTAGCACAAGCAGGTTCTTACAGCCTCTTGAATTGTTTTGAGAGGGTTCTTGTGGACTTCTTGCTACTCCTTAGTCCTCTATTCTTTCTAGGAATTAAATGGTGCGTTTGAGGTTGAAGCTGGTAATGAGGCCTTTGGTGGTTTATATGCTTTATGCAACCAAATGATGGGATTGCCATCATACTATTCTTGAGATTGAATTGAATGTTTGGACAACCATATTATTTTCTTTACCTTTGGATCTTTGGACATCCATACTTGCTTTTCGTTTGGATCTTTGGACACCCATACCTTTGGAGCTTTAGGGTGTTGCCTTTGTTTAGTTGATTTCTCTGTGTTATAGGCATAGGGAATTTGGTATTCCACTTATCCAAATTTTAGTGTTGTCTTGGTAAAAGTCTGGGCTTGTAGAATCTGCTGAGGCCCCCGGAGCCCCCGGAGCCCGTGCCAGCCTTTGATCACCTTTGCCCTCTAAAATTGACGGGTTTGATGAAATATAGAAAGTTTTTTTTATTTTAGTATAAAATTTTTTATAGGCATTTTAATTTTTTTAATTTGCGTGACGCCTCTGGCCCTGATATGTGCACCTTTTTCTCACTTATTTTTTGGGCTCAAATGCATGTACAGGAGCCTGGTTTGGCAAGCTGTGGTCGTCTGTCTCTTCTAAGAAACCTTGAAGGAGCGAAGCCTGTCTCTTCTAAGCGCTACCAGTAGTAGGACAGAGGAGAGGAAGAGAAACGTAGTGTTACGAGTGGAGAGAGAGAGAGAGCTCGAGCTGTACCAAGGTCCCCTTGTTGCTGCTGCTCTGCCTTTGTATTCGTCTATCGGCACGCATGAGGTGTTTTTATCAGCCATCGTGGGATACGCATAAAGCAAATATATACTTTACCGTTTCCTGGAAAGCCGTGGGATCAAAGCATTTCTGGACATGGAGGAGCTCCTTGAAAGCAATCATTCAGGTGCCCATTTTTACAAGCAATTACGCAGAGGTTAGGTGGTGTCTCCTCATGCGTGCCGATAGACGAACGCAATTACGCAGAGTCTAGGTGGTGTCTGGATGAACGTGTGGATATATTGAAGAGCACCAGGAACTCTAGTAAAGCCAAGCTATTTCCGGTCTTCTATGACGACGTGAAGCCGGAAGATCTAAGAAACAAGAATGGTGGGCCGTTTGCAAAAGCTATCGAGGACCATCGAAGACAAGGCAAGCACAACCAAAGCACGATCAATGCTCTATGTGATGCGCGAGGGCTTCCGCCCGGAGACCTTTAACAAGTAGGAAACTTTTGTTTTGCAACCGTTTTTTTGTAGTTAATCTTCACACTTACCACTAATCTATACGATATTATCGACGTGAAAGAGAGCTCCAAGCTCTCGTAGAGAAGATAGCGCAAAGCAGGATTCCTGTGGAGGATGACCTCAAAGCAGTTGGTTTGGACCAGAGGGTCCACGTTGTTGTCGAGCTCTTTCATTTGAAAGTAAAGGAAAATGTGTACTTTGTGCTGCTTTGGGGCATGGGTGGCATTGGCAAGACCACTCTTGCTCGCGCTATTTACAGGAGACCTGGAAAGGAGTTTCAAGCAGCAAGCTTTGTGGGAAATTGTCGGAATAAGAGTCAATTACAGAATCAGCTCCTCGAAGAGTTGCTGCATGAAAAGAAGTTCCAAAGGAACGATGTGGGACAAAAGAAAGCGTGTTTAAAAGCTGGATTAAGGGGGAAGGAGGTCTTGATCATATTGGATGATCCAGAGAACTTTGAATCCAATCTGACATTTCTTCAGCCGGGAAGTCGAATGCTTGTAACAAACAGTATTTCCTCGTGACAATGATTTCTCTGATGTCTTCAAGGGTGAATGCTACAAGGTACGAGGCATGGACAACGGTGAGTCCTTGCAACTTTTGTGTCTGAACGCTTTCAAGAAGCCTTCACCAGATCTAGGTTTTGAAAAGCTAGCAGAGAAAATAAGTGAAGCATGCGCTGGTCTTCCCCTTTCGCTGGAGGTGCTTGGTAGGGAAAATAAACTATAGGAAGAAGCAATCAAGGTAGTAGCGCTACTTTGTACAAAGACATAGAGACTTGTTTGAAGGTTAGCTATGAGTAGGGAATGTTTCTAGATGTGGCTTGCTTCTTGATTGGCGAAAGCAGGCAGAGTGCCGAATACTTTTGGGAGAGCGATGATTTGGTAGAGGGGTGGATAAGTGGGCTAGAGAGCTTGTTAGATCTCTGTCTTGTGAAGGTGGAAAAACACGAGTGCCTGACAATGCACGATCACTCCAGGGATTTGAGGAGAGGCATTGTGAAACAGTCATGCAAGTGGAGTAGGGTGTGGGATGATACCGACTTGACGCAAGTGCTGTGAAGTAAGCAGGTGTGTATTCACTTCTCTATTTACTTCTCTTTTTAGCATGCATTTATGTATGCAAGCAACGCCGTAGGAAGCGAAGGCAATACAATAACAAAAGACTAAAGAGATTCAAATTAGCTGTTGCGAATGCCCAGTAAGAAACTTGTTCTACTGTTCATTTAACTCTTTCCTTTTTTCCATCTTGGACACACTTGCACTTGTCGTTTTGAAGCTTGTTTCTGGTGTGGAGGGTGGGTGGCTCTCCAAGTATTTTCCATCCTAGTTGCTCTACACTAGATCTCACAATGTTTGTGCAATATCCATATATTTAATGAGTGTTTGGGGAGTTTCTTACTGCGTTGGAATTCTGGTCCATTATGTACTTTGAGATATATAGTCATTATAATTATTTTTTAATGTTTGATCTTCAAACTTTTGTAATTTCATGAGACTTGACTTTAAAAATCAACTTTAGTTTTACAAGAATGAATTCAATTTAAGAAATCCTTGATTGCCCACTGATGAAGCTCCCATCTTCCTTTGAGCAGCTGAAAATTTGACAATATTTAGTGAAGATTTGTAGTTGTTAGAAGAGCAAACCTATCTAGCAACCATGGTGGAGACAAGGCATTTACAGCAAAGGATAAGGGCAAAGCAAAGAGCTTTAAGCATGGGGGACACCAGTCTAGTAAGGCTGGTCATGGACAGCCCTCTTTCGGTGGTGAAAGGTCTGACAAAGAGGATGCAAACAAGCCTAAAAAGAAGGGTAAATGTCACTACCGCCATAAGCCTGGCCACTACATCAATGAATGTAGATAGCAGATTGCAAAAGAGAAGAAGAAATTTTTCAGGCTGATGACAAAGCAGAGCAATTGGCTAATGTAATTCAGGAAGAGTATACTTTTTTGGTCACATGCACTAGTGACACACCAAGTGCTTCAGGGAATCATATGCCTTGCATTGCATCCGATAGACAGGATGTATCATCGTAGTGGTGCTTCGAGCCACATCACTTCATGCAAAGATGTATTTCAGCACTTGGTAAATATGCTGCTAATGGCCGCACTGTATCATGTGCAGATCATACCACTTATCCAGTAAAGGGAATTGGAAATGTCATACTTGTTGCAGCCAATGGTGCAAATATATGTATGACAAAAGTGTTATATGTTCAAGGGATAAAGAAAAATCTTCTCTCTATCTCCGTCATAAACGACCAAGGTTTAAAGGTTGAATTTGAAGATGGGGAGTGTTTGGTGAAAGACCCATCAAAGGGTTATGCAATAGTTACTTTCGGAACATAATACAATGGCTTGTATAAGCTGAACAGCTATGACAAGCGTACTTATGATGCACGTAGGCAATGCCGCCGAGGAAGCACCAAGGGGGGTTTTGAACCTAGGACCTCTTGGTCCTAGGCAAACGCCTTCATCACTTGAGCTATCACCTCATTGGTCTTTGCAAGCATTAGCTTGGATAGAGGGTGGCCTGTAAGTCCAACGGGGTGTGCAATGACAGACTCAACCACGTGTCCAAGAGATAAAGATATATAGAGAGAGAGGAGAGAGAGAGAAGAGAATGGGGATCTTGCACAGGACACCACACTGAGCGGGGAACAAGCCCCACCTTCTTTCAAGAATTTATTCAGGAAAAATCTGTTGAAATTAGAGCAATGTGATGAGCTATGGTGGATCAAATACTAGAATCAACATCATTAACAAAGTGATTAGTAAATAATTAAGAGGTGATTAGTGAATAATTAACAAATAGCTTAATGTAGGTATGGATAATCAAAAACCAACAAATTCTCATTAGGCCAATGCCTCAATTTATAGAGTTTACATCCAAGCATCTAATCCCACTGATTTCTCCTTGATTCACTCCACCTCTCCCAAAATATCTCCACCTCTTTTGCTTGATTCTCTCCACCTCTTCACTTTTCCCAGAATATCTCCAGACTTCCTAAATCTTCTCATGCTACCCTTTATTCTCTCCCAGTAGATTCTTCTCACCTTTTCACAGGTTCTTTCACATTTACACATTCTCTTTTATAGCCTCTAACCAAGGGCTTGTTCTCGCACACACCCTACTCACTTGAATATTTCAACACCTCTCCTCAAGTGAATACTCCTAGCACACCTGGACCCTATACCAAGTTTCTCTCTTACTTGATAGCCCGCGACCAGTGCCTCAAGTCCCTAAACTCATAGTCCTTGACACTCTCTCTCTCTATGTGTCCAAGGCTACTACAAGTGCCCGCGACCTTGACTATAAAGTGCTCACACATACATCTATCTACCACGTGGCCTACATCATCGGTGGCTCAGAGGTGGTTTTACTTTGTTGGGGCAGGTTACATTGGGTTGTGGGGTCTCTCTCTCTCTCTCTCTCTCTCTCTCTCTGAGATTTTCACATGGCTCCTCACTCTTTGGAGCCTCACATCTTCTCTTGTCTTCAGTCTTCTTGTCGTGGCAGCTTCTCTCCACGCGTCCATGTCTTCCTTTTCCTTCAGCCTTCTTGTGGCAGCTTCTCTTCACGCGTCCATGTCTTCCTTTAGCTTTTCTTCTTGGTGTGGATCCTCCTTTTGGAAAGAGATGTTCTTCTTCTTTCATGGCTGGGGCCATGAGCTTGTCTGTCAGGTCTTCTTGCTCCATGTGAGCAACATGTTTAAATGTTTTGTTGACAGTTCTTTTGGGCTTTTGATGTTTATCTTGTGTCATTATGCAATGCAAACCCAAATCTATGCGGGAGGTCTTACCTCTTGCCTTATTCTGGACAAGGGCAGTGTCTGATCCCATATTTACACTGATGTAATGTGCCCAATACATAATGCGTATAGCATTCATTCTTGTGCACATTCCCAAATGCAACTTTGGCTGTGAATAATCTTGAATTTAAGTGAGATTTACAGGCATCAACCAAGGGTTAAATGCAAAATGATGATTACCATAATTTTATCAGCATATTTTTACTAGAAATTACATTAAATCAAGGGTAACCAATTTGTACGGAATGGTTGGAGTATCAAACCAACTCCGATTTGCAATCTGAAGCTATAGGGATCTGTATCAGATACCTAATGGTTAATTTGAACCCTCAATTGCACCAAAATACAATGATTAGCATTGATTAATCATTGATTAGCAAATTAATCCTCTGTTTTGTGTGCAGAAAACAGATTATGCGGGGAGTCCAGATTTGGGGCCTTAGACTTCAAATGAGCTCAAAATGGTAGCAAGCAGAACCTGGTTGGCCACAACCACTCGGCCAGCCAGAGATAAACGAGCGGTACTCCAATACAGAAGCTTCTTCCGAATGCTCAGAAGAAGGGGGGGTGGAGTTCCGATTCCATGCTCGGGCTTCTTTTTGGACACAGGCTGGAGACAGAGTGACTCGAGATTTCTTTGAGGCGACAGGCCTCGCTTCAGACGAGAGGGTCTCAGGCGTCTTCGGCAGGCTGATGGCCAGGTTGTGGTGGATCCCCCCAGGGTTCGGGCGATAGCCACAGATTTTTACAGGGATCTGCTCTCTGCTGAGCCAGCAGATGACAGGGTGAGAGAGGCTCGGGAGGCAGTCTGGAGCTTCACGAGACCGGTTGTGCCAGCCCATTTGCAGCACTCCCTTCTCTCCCCCTTCTCCGATACGGAACTGGAGGAGGCTCTTCAGGCACTTCCTCGGGGCAAATGCCCAGGAGAGGACAGTCTCTCAGTGGCTTTCTTCCAGAGGCACTGGGGTCTCTTACATAGGGGTTTCAGATTGGCATTCCAGGAGATTATGGAGTCGGGAGACATGCCGGACAGCATGGCAGAGGGGTTGATTCACTTGATCCCCAAAGAGGGAGGAGACAGACTGGAGATTAGACAGTGGAGACCGATCACCTTGCTAGGCACGGCCTACAAGGTCCTAGCTAAGGCGATCAGCAGGCGGCTTCAGCCTCACCTTCCGGACATCATCCACTCCACGCAGACAGGCTTCATCCAGGATAGGAGCATCCTGGATAACATCTTCTCTTTCTGGGAGGCTACGGCTTTGGCTAGATTTCGGCAGGAGGATCTGGCAGTGCTCCTTCTCGACTTCGAGAAGGCATATGATCGGGTGGACTGGGCCTTCTTGGAAGGCACTATGGAGAGGATGGGCTTCCCCCCTCAGTGGATCCGTGGGGTCTCTGCACTCTACACATCGGCTCATAGCCAGGTGTGCTGATACAGGGCGTGCGCGGAGAGAGGTTCCAGCTCTCGCGCTCGGTGCGGCAAGGGTGCCCCTTGGCGCCCTTTCTTTTTCTTTTTGTGGCGGAGGCCATGAGCGCTTTTTTGACGGCACAGGATACAGGTTTGCGGGGCCTCCAACTCCCCATCCGCACCTCGGAGGAGCTCCTAGACTCGGAGTTTGCGGATGACACTGCTGTCTATCTTCAGGGAGAGGAGAACCTCCGCCGCTTCGCCTCAGCCATGGACAGGTTTTGCAGAGCTTCGGGCGCTTTGATCAACTGGCACAAGTCGTGTGGGTTGTGGGTCAGTTCTATGCCCCCCCCGACTTGGAGGCCAGTTGATGGTTTTCAGTGGCTGCCCCCTGGCACTACAGTGCGCTATTTGGGATGCTATGTGGGCATTGACATATCTCCGGAGCAGCAGATAGCTCCTCTCCTCGATGGATCTGATCTCTGTGCAAGCTGACTCCATCTGCTCTGAGATCCAAGGGCTCGTAAGATCCCTCTCTTGGAGTCTCTGAAGGGACGCTAGACTCCTCCGCAGGCTCCTCTCCTGCTCTCTGAAGGCCTCCAGACGGTCCAGGGCAGCCTGTCTGAGCATCCTACTGATCTCCTGCAAGCCCCTGGCAAGATCGTTGGTTGCCGATCCTCTCCTGAACTACAGCTCCTGCCAGACCTGCTCAACTCTGGTCGCAATCTCGGGCTCCTCTATGAGACAATCTGGAATCCGGATGCTCTGGCCTCGCTCTCCTCTCGTAGGGTCCTCGATCTGGAGAAGCACTGGAAAGTGGTCTGAAAACGAGGAGCCTGCAAGTATGCCCACAGTGCCACCTCTATCACAAGCCCACTCATCAATGTAAAACCTGTCGATGCGGGAAAGGTTAACTCCTGTGGCCTGTCTATCCGAGCGCGAGAAAGATAAACTCCCCTACAACCTGCCAAACTCCGAGAGAGTCCACGGATCCTGGCCTCTCACCTGCAGCACTAGTTCCTCCCAGGCAGCGAGCTCCGGCCCATGAATGGTCTCCTAGCTGCCCCCCATCCTGTCCTTTGCATCCTCCAGCATGTTGCAATCCCCCCCTAGGCACCAATGGTCTGCCATGGGGAGGGACTGCCTAATGGTGCTCCAGAACTCGGCTCTCCCGGTCGCCCCATTAGGGGCGTAGAAGTTGAGGAAGCCAATGCGGTCTTCCCCAACCCGAAGGATGATCCACTGCGCTCGACCCTGGACCAGAGTGCCAGAATCCACAACCTCGGATAGAAGCTGCTCGCTGACTGAGATGCATACTCCACCCTGGTTCCCCTGGGAGCCATATGCCGGTGACCAAAAAGTGTGACTCCTACCTGGCAAGATCTTCCCGCAGGTGCGGGTACGCCCGGCAGAAAGGTGGTGTTCCTGGATGAAAAGGATATCTATGGGTCCTCCAACGAGAGCTCTCTGGATCTCCTGGCGAAGTCTACCCCGACCAATGTAGCAGCGATGTCCACCGAGACCCTGGATGTTCCATGAGAGGATCCTCATAGATGAGCTATGGCAAGTGAAGCAGCCGCCACCACTGGCTCACCCCTCTCAGCCGGCCCGGATGATCTGCCCTCCACTCTGTGAGTCTTGGGCGCCGGCTTGGAGGGAGAATAGTCACTGTCTGTCCGGGTGCGGAGTCTCTCCAAAAAAAGGGTGACCTGTCTCTGTGTCCAGCCCCACTCCGCCTTCGCCCTGTCCAGGGCATAGGCGTGAGACCAATCCTCTGCATATATGTATCTAAAGGTAGGCTACACCCTCGGGGCGGCATGGAGGAGAATCAGTAGCACCGCCTCAACTGAGGTGTGGACCGGATCCGCCGCCAATCTCCTATACCAAACAAGCTCATGCGGGCTGGTCCGTGAGCCCCAAGTCACTGAAGTGGTGAGAGAACTCCAGTATCTGATCACGCAAAACTTCCTCTACAGAGTTGCAATCCCATGCTGTGTCTGGGGCAACACTGAGAGGAAAGGAGAAGGCCACCATGCTGCTCACCACTGAAGGAGAACGAGAGGGATGGCACACTACGCAAACTCGCAAGGGCGCGACCAGTGTCTCGAACGGGCCAGCATCCAGCTGGAGGCACCTGAAAAAACCGTAATCCACTGGGAGCCCCATCACTCGCGGGGGCAGAGAACTCTGTGGTGGCGGGCGAAGCTAGTATCGCCATCTCCACCGGCCCGGAGTGGCAGTGGAACAGCCGCTGGATTGAACTCTGGCCTACCCAGCTGCACTGCCCGGGGGCAGTGGGTGGTCTAGCGAAGTATCCTGGAGAGGCCGAGGGTGGGATGGGGGCTCGCGGAGAGGAGGGGGGAGAGCGAGGAGAGGATGGAGAGGCATCTGCCAGAGGATAGGTGTCAGGGAGGGCCGCCTGGGGGGGCTGGGGGGGGGGAGAGGGGGGGGGTGGAAGGAGTGCTCTCCGACGAGTGAGGGGAAGAGGAGCCGGGGGTCGCAGAGTGCGGCCCGGGATCCTCAGGAATCTGCTCCATGGAGGGGGCGGGGCCCCCCGCGGGGGGAGGCGGGAGCGGGGTCTCCACGTGGGGGGCTCCACCGGTGGCCTCAACGGGCACTGAGTCTGAATCCTCGTCCATCGGGGTGGGACCTGCTGGCCGCCTATCCCTGGCTGGAGCATAAGTGCGGGTAGGTGCCTGGACGCCAGCCGGAGTCGCCTGTCCGCCAGCCTGTCCGTCAGCCTGTGCTGCCTGGTGGCGTCTGCGACGGTCCCTGCGGTCCGGGCGTTTCCGCCGGCGAACCTCCTGCCATCCGCCAGCCTCTTGGGTCTGCGCGGCCTCCTCCCCGCCGGGGCCTGCTCGTCAGATGATGGCGCCTGCTGAGACGAGCCAGGGATGTCCGGTCTCTGAGGTGGATGGCCACCCCTCGGGTCTCCTGCTGGGGGTCCAGAGGCGGCAGAGCGTGAAGGATGAACCCCCTTGCGGGGACAGGCGCGTGCGAGATGGCCCATCTCCCGATAGGTGTAGCACTGGCCGGGGAGGCCCGAATACTCCACGCGCTGTGTCAGATGTCCTCCAAAAAGACAAGGGAGGAGGATCGTCTTCGGGAGGGACTCCGATGACGGAACCACAACACGAATGGCCGGGAGTCCTGCTGCCCGAGCTATCACTGAAGCCGTTGTCTGAGGCGTCTCCACCACCTGCCCGAACGCCTTGCCAATGGATGACAAGAGGGGCAAGTACTCCCTACGGAGTCTAGGAAAGCAGATAGTGATGGGAAAACCTGTCGCGCCTGCTAGCGGGTCAGAAGCGGGGTCGAAACCGTGAGTCCATCGCGCCAGGAACGCCCGGGATGAGCGGAGGGCAATGGGGCTCCGAGCCAGCACCATCTGAGCTGCATGGGGGGACTCGAAATCCACCTGGTAGTAGCCACGTCCCAAAAAATCGACGCTGACGATCTTGGCAGGCACGCCAACGAGGCTTCCTTGCAGAAGGTCGCAAAGCTCTCTCCGCATCGGACGGCTACCCACTATCTTGCAGACCAAGGAGGAGGCCTCAAGAGCGGATACTGTGGAAACAAACAACTGATGATCTGCAGCTGTGAACTTCAGACGGAGACCGGAATCGGCAGGGGTAGTCGGAGCGGCTTCCATGGAGTCCTCCAGAGGGAAAAGGCCAGAAACTGGGGTCACCAATGGGAGGGACACAGCCCTACGAGGAAACGAAGGGGCGGAAGGTTAGAGGATAGCGGGGGCGGGGCGGGGGGGGGGAGCTGAGGCGGGGATAGCGGTGGGGGGAGGGGCGAGACGGAAGGGGAGGAGAGGGAGAAGGCGGGGGGGGAAGAGATGGCGGGGGAGAGAAGCGAGGCGCGGAGGAGAAGGCGTGGGGGGTAGAGATGGTGGGGGAAGAGTGGCGGGGGGAGGAAGAGATGGCAGGGGAAGGAAGCGAAGGCGTGGGGGGAAGGAAGAGATGGCAGGGGAAGGAAGAGAAGGCGAGGGGGGAAGAGATGGCGGGGGAAGGAAGCGAGGAAGGAGGCGGGGGGGGAAACGAGGAAGGAGGCGGAGGAGGAGAAGGCGGGGGGGGGGAGAGAAGGCGGTGGAGGATGCGAGGCAAAGGCGGGGGAGAGATGGCGAGGAAGGGTGCGAGGAAGGAGGCGGGGGAGAGGACGGAGGAGAAGGCGGGGGACAGGCGGGGGGGAGAGGGGGGCGCGACGGCGAGAAGCAGCGGGAGGGGGAGAGGCGGAGCTCGCAGGCGCAGATCGTCTATGGCTGATTTTTCTTTCCGCAGCCTATTCTGGTCTTCACTCTCAAGAGGACTCCATGGCAGCCGCTCCGTCATCCCCGACTGAAGCCGCTGTTGCTTGCATTACCTTCTCCGAAGCAGATCTATAGGTTCTTGCCACGACTATTGCCTCACTGGAGGCCTCCACCCTGGTCTGCAAAATTGTTGGTGGCCACCCTGCGCGCGGACAGCTCAGGGATCTTTTTCAAGCTAGCCTCATCGGCGAACCTGGCAAGATCACCGATATTCACCCCGATATTCACCATTTGGGGTACGGGTACTACCATGTGGAGTTCAACTCGCCCATCGGCGTCAGATCGAGTCATGTAGCTAAGTCTCCTTGCATTACGTACGGCACAAGTCTTCTTTGCACAGTGGCAACACGGCTTCAATCCAACGTTTGACCCATTGGCTGGCGTTTTGGGCTTCCTAGTGACAGTTTTCTCCCAGGCCTTAGGAAGGAGTATCTTCCTCTACTCTCGGTGATCGATGGTGCCATCCGGAGAGTGATGGAGTCCCCCCCACCGCTACCTCAGCCTTCACAAGGGCAACAGGGATTCCATCCCTATGCATCTGTGTAGCCTCGCTGAGTCTGTACCGCATTGCATATCTATTCCTAGCCTTCAAGGCGACCCCATACAGCAGTGCGTGGAGTATTCTGGCCTTCCAAGCCAATGCTTCATTTGCAGACAGATGGGTCATTTAGCTAGAGCTTTCCCTTGGTGACAGTCCAAGACACCAGGGGGTAGAGCGAGAGGCAAGCCCTCAGACGACAGAAGAGCGCTAGGCCCCAACTTCAGGTGACCCAGCGGACGGCGAGTGGTGGACGGTTGGACCGTGCCCAGGACACTAGACGACCACCAAAGCCGAGCGCCACCGCCGTGTGTGCCAGGCTGGCAGATCTCAGGAGGATTCGCTTCTGTCAAAGAACCGTTATGAGCATTTATCTCAGCACTCTCCCGTCGGTGACGTGCCCTCTCCAATCCCGTAGCAGGCCCCTCCGGCATAGTGACAGGGCGACGGCGGGACGCCCACGTGGGACGTGGGAACGCCGTCCCGACTAACGGCAGTTGCGTAACGGCGGGCGGGACGGCCTGGGGGACGGGACGGCTGGGACGTGACCAGGGGACGGGCGTCCCCGCCCGGGGGGACGTTGTCGGGGGGACGTCTGCAACGGCGCAACGGCTACAAATCGAGCCGTTTTTTTTCGGGTAACGGCTACTAGCCGTTGGCGGCTGGCCGTTTTGTTAGTTTGAGAGAGAGAGAGAGAGAGAGAGCTGCTATATGCTATATAATGGGCTTCCTGCTACTCCTCTTCTACTCAAGCCTTCCAACTTCCAAGACTTGAGTACCTCTCCACCATCTCCCTCTCCTACTCAAGCTTTCCTCTCCACTATCTCCCTCTCCTACTCCACCACCTTCCTCTCCACCCTCTCCTACTAGACTACTTCAATCTTCCCTCTACCTCTTCTCCTACTCTACCCTCTCAGCTCTCTCCACCCTCTTCTACTAGACTACTTCAATCTTCCCTCTACCTCTTCTCCTACTCTACCCTCTAAGCTCTCTCCACCCTCTTCTACTAGACTACTACTAAGTTACTAACTATTCATGGCATCCTCTTCTCGTGCGGGCGGTAGGAGTAGAACGGATTGGTGGTCATGGTGGGATGAGGTCAACTTCGAGCCTCCTACTCATGCGGGGGGTGCACGTCCATGGACATGCAAGCTTTGCCCATATAAGCGTTGGGTGGGGCCAATAGGGTGAGGGCCCATTTGTTGCATGAGCCCGGTCATGAGGTGAAATTTTGTGAGCGGGTCACACCGGAGATAAGAAAGGAGCTTCTTGCAAAGCTTGCCACCCATCAAGCTTTGAATGCAAGCCAAAGGGTGTGTGGAGTGGATCCCAACACTTATGTCACTCCAACCCAAACATCAGGTTCTACATCGGATGGTGGTGCATCTTCATCTACCCCTCTACCACGTCCTCCTCGTGGCACTACTCGAGGCTTCACACACGCCGCCTTCTCAATGCCGCAACCTAGTCCACCCTCTCTCTCTCGTCGGCAAAGTACTCTTGAGGGGAGTTGGGATCCCAAAAAGAAGGAGGTTGATGCCGCGGTGGCCCGCTTCTTTTTTCATGACCACATTGCTTTTCGTGTGGCACGGTACGTATTTCACTCACATGATTTCATCATCATGTCTCACGGGTCACCATTTTGCCATTCTAATTACTTACCCTCTTTTTTTTTGAAATGATAAATAAGTCCGACTACTTCAAAACGATGGTGAAAAAGATTGGCGAGTACGGTCCTCACTACACACCTCCATCCTTCGAAACCTTGCGGACCACTATGCTTGACAAGGAGAAACGCCTTGTTGAGCAAGCGGCGGCAAACACAAAGAGACAATGGGCTCGCAATGGAGTCTCTTTGATTGCAGACGGATGGAGTGACACGCGGAAAAGGTCTATCCATGGCCTTGTGGCATACTCACGGGGGGAGATGTACTTTGTCTCCTCACATGATGCTTCAGGGACGGGAAAGAGTGCGGATGTACTTGCTGCTGAGAGTGGAGTAGTGCTGTCCAGATTATCGGCCCCGAATGTGTGATCGGTTTCGTCACGGATGGTGAGGCGACAAATAGGGTAGCGGGAGCTATTCTTGAGAGTATGTATCCTCAAATCACCGTCTCTTTTTGCATGGCACATTGTCTGAATAATCTTTTGAAAGATATTGGGAAATTGTCATGGATTGAATCGGTGATTGATGATGCATGTGCAATTGTGACCTTCATCACACATACCTTCGATCCGAGTTTGGGAAGAGGTTCACAAAGGTCCTTCTCAAGTACTCGGACACTCGCTTTGCATACAACTTTCTTATGTTGCATCGCTTGAAGGATTGTCAAGGTGCCGTGCGGCAACTATTCATCAGTGATGAGTTTTGCTCCTCATCTTTTGCACGTACACAGGTAGGCATTTATGCAAGAAAAAGATCGACGATGCTGATTTTTGGGAGGACCTCAAGCGCACTGACGCCATGGTGCATCCCATTGTCCACTTGCTCAGGATTGTTGATGCTATGCAGCCATGCATCGGCAAAGTATATGAAGCCATGGACCAGGTGATAGAGAGTCTTGAGAAGCTTGAGCCAGACGTAGATAGATATGAGGAGATCCACTTGCTTTGTGTGGCGAGATGGAGCTCTTATTCCTCTCCTTTACATGCAGCTGCTTTTATGGTGGACCCAAAATTTGAGGGAAAAGGGCAGGAGGGTGATAAAGAGGTGAGCAACGGTTGGAGACTCATCTTGGATCGGATGCAGAAATCAGGCGCAAAATTAGAGACCAGCTCTCTAATTACAGGGCATTTCAAGGCTCATATGGATGTGCAGATGCGCAGCAGGACAAATTCAAGGTTGGTGCAGCATTATGGTGGGAGGACTTCGGATCAGATGGACCAGAGCTACAACAGTTGGCGATCCGGATCTTGAGCCAGTCCGTTAGCTCTTCTTGCCTAGAGCAATTATGGTCCTTCTACAGTAACATTTCATCAAAGAAAAGAAATCGGCTTGGGGTGGAAAGAGCTAATGATCTTGTCTTCATTAGCGCAAACTTGCGCATGCTTGGCAAGAGTGCAAGATGCAATGCCGATACTTTTACACAGTGGGAGATGGAACAAGAGGAGGCAGCTACAACTATTGCACAGGAGGGTGGGACAGATGGTTCTCATCATGGGCCTTCATCAGATGACACAACCCCCATCCACACTTCACGCACTCATGATCATGAGGCTAGCACCTCTCTTATTGGGAGTGCAGAGTATGAGAGCGAGTGACTTATATTTTGTATCGCCTAGGCCCCAACATCTTTTGAGTATATCTATTTAATGTTATCAACTTTAAAGTCTTTCTTTTCCGACTTTGCAAGTCTTGACTCTTGACTCTTGCACCTCGTAGCGTAATTTAATTTTAAATGTAATGTGTATCATGATTCATAACTTTTGGAGTTAGAAAGCTTGTTGTTATTGATTGATTAATCTTGATTCTTTACTCCTCTAAAATTAACAATTTTGAGTGCCGTCCCCACCCCCCGTCCCCGTTCCCTACCTTTAGCCGTCCCTGTCCCCGTCCCCGTCCCCGTCCCCGTTCCCGTCCCTCGTCCCCGTCCCCTGGTAACTATGCCCTTCGGCCCCACCAATTTGGCGGCCGATTCCTCGTCGAGATTCCCACCCCAACCCCTAGGGTTCGGAGAGGTCGGCCGGGGAATCTCGACCCCTAGGGTTCGGAGAGGTCGGCCGACCTCTCTGAGCCCCCGACGGGTCCCTCCTCTCAGCTTTCCTCTCCGATGGATCCATCACAACAGCATCTCTCCTTGGCCTCTCTGCCCCTCCGCCCTCTCTCTCGTAGCTCTCCCCCCCCCCAAAGTCTCGTCACCGACTATACCCACCTCAGCGCACTCCACCCCCGCCTTTACCATCCGAGCCCTCCCCTCCCCCCGCCCCCCCCTCCCGTTCTGCCTCTCGAGAGTACTCTTGTTGCCCCCTAGCAGCCCATGACCCGAAGCGGAGGCAGCTGGCGGGATCAGTCCATCGCTTGATTCACCGCTCTTCGGAGCCGGTGGAGATGACCATTGCCACCTCCCCTGCCAGAGTTCTCAAGGGCCCCCTAGGATCCTGGTACAGTTTGTGGATTACAGTTTCTTTCGGTGTTTGCCGACGGAAGAGACCAACATTTTTGAGGAGACAGTTGCCCGTGTTCAGGTTTGTGTGGGTTTTCACCACTCCATGCCCTCTACGCCAAATAATGGCACGATGATCTACTCTTGAGTATTTCCCCTTTAGTTAGCCCCGGGGACAGAGTGGGATCCTAAGTTGGTGGCAGTTGCCATCCAGTTGAGAGCTTTCACCATCTCCACGATCTCCGCATCACTGATATCCTCATCCATTTTTGGCCTTTGGCTAGGATGGAGCTTGGAGGTTCAGCCAATCAAGGCTAGGACGAGGAGATGGTAGTCTCCGGTCTGGAGGTGCTGCTTTTTGTGTTCATGCATACTTTTGTTGCGGTACCTCTTCGCCCCTCTTATAGATAGCTCTACTGTGAGATCGACGGAGTCCAGAGCATGCATACGCACGCGCTCGAACAGAGTGGCGTCACATGGAGGACAGGATTAGTGCCCACCTAGCACGCCTTCGCCCCCGCACGGATTGTGATTATTCCCCATCTAAACCCTCGCCCAAGACTCTTCGAGTGAGGGCAGTTCTGCTAGTGCCACATTACACCAAGATTGATATGGGGATTGTTTCATGGAACATCCAGGGTTTAGGGGGGCCTCAGTGCTTCCATAGACGAGGCGTCCTACGTGGCGAGCTTTAGAGGGCCATAGTGGAGGGACCCATTCACATTTTGTTCCTCCAGGATCATCGTCTCTCAGAGGGGCGCACCCCAGATGCGGGAAACTTCTTCCAGGCATAGGAGTCACACTTTTTGGTCCCATCCTTCAGCCTGTCACACGGATGTAGGGTGTGTATATTTGTCAGTGAGCAGCTGCTGCTGGCAGTGATTGGCTCAGGAGTCCTCGTCCCCCCTGGCATGCACAGTGGATTATCATTACTATTGGAGAGGATAGTGTTAGCTTCCTCAACGTTCACGCTTCGAACGCTGCTGCAGGTAGAGCCCTCTTTTGGTGCTCAGTACGGCAGGCCCTCCCTCACGCTGATTTTTGGTGCTTGGGCAGTGACTTTAACATGATAGAGGCAGCAGAGGACAGACTTGGAGGTGACACGGCCACAATTTTAGGGTTAGAGTACTCACCTTGGGAGGAGATGATTCTTGTAGTCGGGGGAGAGGACCCTTGGCGTCTTCCAGAGTTTGGGCATAGCCCTAGGAGCCTTTGCTTCTCGAGGTCGGATAGGTGAAGCACCTGCCCCAACCTCTTTAGACTTGATGAGTGGGCTTGCAACCGAGGGGGTATGATTGGTATTTTGGCAAGCACTTCATTTTCAGACCATGCCCCGGTTATTTTGTCCTTAGAGGACCCCTAGAGGCATGACAAGCATGTGAGCTTGAGGATTCCGGAAAGCCTCATTTAGGACCTTGAGATTTGCAACAGGATAGAGTAGATATGGGCAGGATTGGATTTTCTTTCATGCTTTGCTATGCGCACATTGGATGATCGCTTAGGAGAGATTAGCTACTTCTTGCAAGAGGTAGCCTAGATCTGACTAGAGGGTTTCTGGGAGCAAGAGGAGTTTGAGGAGTCTTGCCTCTTTACAACGGCTTCAGGAGAGATCCCCGGATAGCCAGTGGATCGGGAGTCAGCTTGCCACTGCTCGTACGGAGATTAGATCCATAGAGGAGAGGAGGGTGGAGTACAGGTATCATGCCGGGGCCTCTTTCTAGACTTAGGCAGGCGATAGAGTCACAAGGGATTTCCTTGAGATAGCCAGCCCACACAGGAGGAGAGACAATATTCGTAGGTTGCGCAGCCAGGATGGAGCTATTGTTTCGGATCCCCCCCACCCCCAAAGGTGAGAGCCATCGCCTCGGACTTTTTTTGATCCCTCCTTACTGGTGCCCTAGCATCTCCACAGGCGGTGGAAGCACACGAGGGTCTGGCGGCATACGAGGGAGGTGGTTCCCCTTTCTCCTCGGTCATTCTTATTGACATCATTAACTGCTAAGGAGTTGGCCGAGGCATTGAAAGCACTTCCCAGGGCAAATGCCCGGGCGGGACGGGCTTTCAGTCTCCTTTTTTCTTCGCCATTGGGACCTCATGGAAGGTGGCCTTTGAGTTGCCTTCAATGAGATTATGATCATAGGTGCCATGCCAGAGAGGCTCTGAGAGGGCTTGATTCACTTGATTCCCAAGGAGGGTGGTGACAGAGAGGCTCTGAGAGGGCTTGATTCACTTGATTCCCAAGGAGGGTGGTGACAGATTGGAGAATCGGCAGTGGAGACCCATCAACCTTCTAGGGACAGCCTATAAGATCTTGGCCAAGGCCATCAACAGGAGACTTCAGCTGTTTCTCCCAAACTTGATCCACGATACGCAGACCAGCTTTGTTCAGGATCAGAGTATTCTGGACATCTTTACCTTCTGGGAGGCAATAGCTTTGGCTAGGATGCGGCAGCAGCAGCAGCACCTCATTTTGCTACTCCTAGACTTTGAGAAAGCTTATGATTGGAGCTTTCTGGAGGGTACTATGTGCCAGATGGGATTCCCATGGAGTGGGTTCGTGGAGTCTCAGGACTTTACTTAGTCTCACACAGCCAGATTCTCATTTAGGGAGCACGTGGCGACAGGTTCCCCCTCTCCCGCTCGGTTAGACAGGGCTGTCCTCTGGCACCTTACCCCTTTCTATTCGTCGTCGAGGCCATGAGTAGTTTTCTTTCAGCCCAGGAGACCAAGCTTCAGGGATAGTGTCTTCCCCTCCGCATGCAGGAGGATCTGTTGGACTCAGAGTTTGCAGAAAACACAGCAGCTTTCCTAGTAGGAGATGTGGGGAATCTACAGAGATTTGCGAAGGCGATTGTGGTTTTTTGCCGTGCATCAGGAGCACAAATCGACTGGCACAAGTCGTGTGGTTTTTGGGTAGACTCATCACCCGCCTCGACTGGGGACCAGTTGAGGATTTCCAGTGGATCCCGAGGGGCACTCCAGTTCGATATCTCGGCTGCCAAGTTGGCATTGATATCTCTCTCCGGAGCAGCAGATCTCCCCACTTCTTCTGAGTGTTCGGAACAAGCTTCTTTATTGGAGCTCAGTGAGGCTATCCCTAGCAAGTAGGGTGGTGGTGGCGGCGAACTAGGTACTTATGGCCGCCATGTGGTACATCACTTCGTGCTGGGCTTTTTCTCGGGCTTGTATTGGTCATGTGTACAGAAATTGATTCGGAATTTCTTGTAGGCCGGAAGTGATGGCAGGCCAACTAGGGCCAAGGTGGCATGGAGAGTGATTATTCAGCCTCGTCTCGCAGAGGGGGCTAGGCCTCATTGACTCGGCTATTCAGAGCCGCACCCTGCTGGGCAAGTTGATTGTTAGAGGCCTCCTTCCCGGTCAGGGTTGTTAGAGGCCTCAGAGGCGCTTGGTACAAGGTGGGTATGGTATGCGCCTCGAAAGACTCGTATTTTTTAGAGACGTTGAGGCGTGTTAGAGGCATTTGTTATATATATATATATGCATATAGTGATAGATAGATAGATTATTAGAGAGAGAGAGAGAGAGAGAGAGAGAGAGAGAGAGTCACTTGGGTGTGCATGAGAGAGGGAGAGAGAGTGTGCGTGAGTCTTGAGAGCTTAGAGGGGCCCTTATAGCTCCCATCTAGAGACTCAAATGGGTAGAAACGGGCAAATCCCAAATGGTCAGAAACGGGCAGAATCCAAAACAGTAAAAAAAAAATCAACTATGCCCATACGCCTCAGAAGACTCATACCCCTCGAACGCCTCTAATGGTTAGAGGCGCGCCTCATAACAACTATGTTTCCAGTGGTGAGCCCTGGAAGGATTTTCTGTTGACCTAGATTTTAGCCCGCACTCTGAGTTTTGGGGTCCCTTGGCTGCAGAGTACCCGATGGATCTTCAGAGAGATGTGAGCTTGTGTTTTTAGCCTGGCTTTTGAGCACAGATTTGCAGCGAGCTAACTTCGTGCTTGGGAGCACCTTAGGCCCGCCCTTAGATAGATAGCTCCAGTTGCATCAGCAGAGGAGGGGCTTTGGCAGCCTTTTGTCTGAAACCCCTTGATCCGTTTACCCAGTGGCTACATGCTAGGGGCCCGACGGCACGTTTCTTGGGGCGCCTTGAGCATGGGACCAGCCAAGTCTCTTGGAGATTGGATCACCCATAGGCAATTACTCCCGGAGGTGCAGGAGAGAGGCCTAACAGGGATCTGGGGTAGAGATAGGCTTAGCATCGACATCGGCTCAGCTATCCCTTAGGAGTGGCTGACTCTCCCAAACCCGACTACCCTAGTGTGGCTAGGCGTGTTTACCTGGCACGATATCGTAGTGGCGATCCATGGAGGAGATGAGGACAGTGGTCTGCTCACTTTCTCGACTCGATCCCATGGTAGACTAGAGAGAACTGCTTCCTTTGGAGGATTTTAGTGGTTGCACCTTGTAGAGAGTGAGGGTGATTGGTTTTCGGGCACGGGAATGGCATATTGATCCAGCACTGGCCAAGGTGGCAAAGGAGAGATTATGGCGGCTATGGATATGGGAGTGCCGCCCTCTCACACGCTTGCAGTGGGATCCGGGAGAGTGGACTTGGCATG
This sequence comes from Cibotium barometz, assembly GCF_041138505.1. Classification (NCBI taxonomy): domain Eukaryota; kingdom Viridiplantae; phylum Streptophyta; class Polypodiopsida; order Cyatheales; family Cibotiaceae; genus Cibotium; species Cibotium barometz. The sequence goes on from NC_141086.1 coordinate 1,061,331, forward strand.
ATCCATCAGATCGGGAGGAGACTCTGGATGCCCCCTTCTTGGCATATACTGCGCAGCTAGGCCGCAGGATCCAGATGCCCGAGATAGATGGCACACTGACAGACAGCAGCAACACATTGGCAGTCTCAGGGCCTATCATAGCATTTCCTCTTAGATTTTTGGAAGATACTGTGGGAAAGTTTTGGCCAAGAAAGATCACCCTCTTTCTTTGGTTGATGGCACATAGGAGTTAGCAATCGGCACTTGGTTGGCAGTTGGTGGTCGACCAGTGGATTGCCCATGATGTGGCCACCCCAACGAGACTTAGAGACATTGCCTTTGGGATGGCCCGAAGGCTCCGTAGATTTGGTAGGGGATTCTCCGCATCTTTGCTATGGATAGGACATCGACTTTGATCATCACATGGGGCACTGTCACTTGGGCCATAGAGGTTGGAGTGGCCAGGGCTTATGACGAGGATGGGGGAGGGCTAGGCCTTTTGATCTCTCACCATCGTATTGCAGTAGTATCAGTCACAGCCCCTCCTTCAAGTGATTGGTGGCCAGGCTCATGCTAGAGATGGGAGATTTGGAGTAGCATAGTAGCATGGCACATTTGGCGTGCTGGATGTAGCGAGGCCATCGAGGGTACCCACACTCCTCCGGCGGAGACCATCAAGAGCATATGGCTTGATATCATTAACACCCTCTGCGGTCAGTGGGGGAAGTTACAGGGAGGTGCAAACCGCATGCGGAAGCGGCGAGAAGCTTTCCTGCGACTTTGGAGGCCCGGCCCTTTCCTCATAGATAGAGGAGGAGACCCCACTTGGCACTACAAACCACCTGTGAGGAGAAGCGTCTCTTCCCCTCATGATCATTTGACTCCCGCCCTTAAATGAGGAGAGTTTGTATGTAGCGTGTGGTGGTTGTTTAGCCCTTTGTGGCTGTTTTTTCTTTTACTAATTGAAGCATCTTTTTCCCAGAAAAAAAAAAAGAGGTTGGCCCGTACAATCCTCTAAGAGATTTCCATCCAAATGTAATTGGGTTTGAGAGGATAAGCAAATTGTGCAAAGTGATTTGATATAATCCCCTATGAAATAATCTTTCATCTGTGAATCATCTAATTTCTCCCACACCTAGCATTATAATTTTAAGACTTTGATTTGTTGTATAAAATCTCTCCTAGACTTGCAGGACTCCATTGTTTCATTAAGTAAAGTGCATGTGCAATGCACTCCATTTCGGAAAGCTTTTTTGATTGTCTGAAAATTCACTTTGATGGCACACGCTAGTGTTTGAAACCACAGCCGTGATTTTCCTTGGATTTCCACTGGTCCTGTGCACTGGGCATGAACACTTCATTGTATTCACTTCATGTGGTAGCGTCACACATATCATTTATGCACACACCTATAGATCCATCAAATTTAGGCAACCACTAGGTTTTTTGACAGCCAAATGTGATCACGTGCCCCCATTAATCTGTGTGAAACCCCCCTTCCTAGTTTGTTAAATAGATTCAAAGTGTTTGTATCTAGAGAGGGCACGTGATTTAGAACTAGTGGGATTGATGCCACCAATGCTGGAATCTTGATGGCATCGTGTGAGTTAAATTTGCGGTCGTCGTCCCCCCATGAACGTGATTAGTGTGTGCATAGTGGGCATAGGCCTCAAAACCTAGCGCAAGCCTGCTTCTAGGTCCAAATCTGAAAAGAGAATGCTTACGCAAAATGGCACATCCCTTTTTTTTTGGCACATGAGTTGCTCTTGAAAGAGCTGGTGTACAAGTTTTTAACACAGCACTATTTCTTATTTTCGATTTTGTACATGAGTTAACTCAAAACGTGGAGGATTCCTTAAGATTACTTTGTATAAAGCGTGGATTTGCGAATATACTTTACCATGTCCTAGAATGCTGTGGGATCAAAGCATTTCTGGACATGGAGGAGCTCCCTCAAGGAGATGATGTTCACCCTTTCATGCTGGAGGCTGCACAAAAAGCAATCATTCAAGTGCCCATCTTTGCAAGCAATAACGCAGAGTCTAGGTGGTGTTTGGATGAACTTGTGGAGATGTTGAAGAGCACCAAGAGCTCTAGTAAAGCCAAGCTATTTCCGGTCTTCTATGACGACGTGAAGACAAAAGATGTAAGAAACAAGAATGATGGGCCTTTTGCAAAAGCTATTGAGGACCATCGAAGACAAGGCAAGCACAACCAAAGCACGATCAAGGGGTGGGGAGATGCTCTATGTGATGCCTCATGGCATGAGGGTTTCCGCCTGGACACCTTTAACAAGTACGAAACCTTTGTTTTGTATCCGTTTTTTGTAGTTAATCTTCTCACTTATCACTAATCTATACGATATTACCAATGTGCAGATGTGAAGGAGATTTTCTCCAAGCTCTCGTAGAGATGATAGCACAGGAGATGCAAAGCAGGATTCCCGTGGAGGATGACCTCAAAGCAGTTGGCAGAGGGTCCATGATGTGGTCGAGCTACGTTTCATTTGAAAGAAAAGGAAAATGCGTATTTTGTGCTGCTTTGGGGCATGGATGGCATTGGCAAGACCTCTCTTGCTTGCGCTATTTACAGGAGACTTAGAAAGGAGTTTCAAGCACCAAGCTTTGTGGAAAATTGTCGGGCTAAGACACTGAGTCAATTACAGAATCAGCTCCTCGAAGATTTGCTGCATGAAAAAATGTTCCAAGGGAACGATGCTGGAAAGAAAGTGCGTGTAAAAGCTGGATTAAGGCGGAAGGAGGTCTTGATCCTATTGGATGATGCAAAAAGCTTTGAATCCATCGAGAAAACCATAGGTATGACATCCTTTCTCCTGGGAAGTCCAATGCTTGTAACTTGCAGGAACCAAAAAGTATTTCCTCTCGGCAATGATTTCTCTGATGTCTTCAAGAGTGAACGCTACGAGGTACAAGGCATGGACAGTGGTGAGTCATTGTGACGTTTGTGTCTGAACGCTTTCAAAAAGCCTTCACCAGATCTAGGTTTTGAATTGCTAGCAGAGAAAGTAAGTGAAGCATGTGCTGGTCTTCCCCTTTCGCTGGAGGTGCTTGGTTGTCATCTTAGGGTGAGGAAGGAAAATAAATTCTGGGAAGAAGCAATCAAGATTTTCAGTAGTAACGCTACTCGTACGAACCCATAGAGACTGGTTTGAAGGTTAGCTATGAGGCTCTTAGTAAGCATGAGCAGGAAATGTTTCTAGTTGGGGCTTGCTTATTGATTGGTGAAAGCAGGCAGAGTGCCAAATACTTTGGGGATAGCGATGATTTGGTAGAGGGGTGGAGAAGTGTTCTAGAGAGCTTGGTAGATCTCTGTCTAGTGAAGGTGGACGAAAATGAGTGCTTGACAATGCACGATCACTGGAAGGATTTGGCTAGAGGCATTGTCAAACTGTCAGGCAAGTGGAGTAGGGTGTGGGATGATATCGACTTGATGCAAGTGCTGCCACGTAAGCAGGTGCGTATTCAGTTCTCTATTTACTTCTCTTTTTTCGGCATGCATTCATGTATGCAAACATTGCCGTAGGAAGGGACGGCAATACAAAAACAAAATACTAAAGAGATTCAAATTAGCTGTTCATCCTGAACTCTTAGCTCTTTCCTTTTTTCCATCTTTGACACACTTACACTTGTCGTTTTGAAACTTGTTTCTAGTGTGGAGGGTGGGTGGCTCTCCCTGTATTTTCCATTCTAGTTGCTCTACACTGATCTCACAATGTTTGTGCAATATCCATATATTTAATGAGTGTCTGGGTTATGGAGTGGATGGGAACTACATTAGTGAATGTAGATCTGTACCAAGCATCTGCATTATGCTCCTCTAATGCCGATACTACAGTACATGAGCGATAAAACGATAGAATGATCCATGCAATGATGGTTTGGTTTGTGTAGAATGATCCATGCAATCATGGTGTGGTTTGTGGTTTCAGGGTCTTGATCAAATCTGTGGGCTTGCCACTTCCCTCTAAAACTTAAATGCAAGTTTGCTTTCCCAAATGGGATCTTTACGATTGCTTTTTTGGATGGAACAAATCTGGAGTATGATGATGAGGGACTAAAAGCATTGGAAATAAGGTGGCTGAGATCGGCTCCTTCTAAAGAATTATTATTAGACTTGGAGTTTCTTATCGTGCTGGAATTATGGTCCATTATGGTATATAGTCATTATTCTTATTTTTTAATGTTTGATCCTCAAACTTTTGTAATTTCATGAGATCTGACTTTAAAAAGTCAACTTTAATTTTGCAAGAGTGAATTCAATTTAAGAAATCCTTGATTGCCCACTGATGATGAAGCTCCCGTCTTCCTTTGAGCAGCTGAAAATTTGACAATATTTAGTGAAGATTTGCAGCTGTTAGAAGAATTTGATCTTTTAAAATCAGGCAGCTGAATAAGCTACGAAAGCTTGTCATGGCAGGGTGCCTTAATCTGGAGGAGCTACCGGAAGATTTTGTGTCGCTTGAAATTCTAGAAGAGATGTAGGTTGATCAGCAATCATGAAGCTTCCTTCTTCCTCGGGGCAGCTGAAAAAGCTACGGAAGCTTAGCATGCAAGTGTGCACTGAGCTGGAGGAGCCACCGGAAGATTTCGAGTCTCTTGAAAGTCTAGAAGAGTTTTATGCAGATGAATCAACAATCACGAAGCTTCCTTGTTCCTTTGGGAAGCTGAAAAAGCTACGGAAGCTTGGCATGGAAGGGTGCCTTAATCTGGAGTAGCTACCAGAGGATTTTGGGTCTCTTGAAGGTGTAGAAGAGTTTGATGGGGGGGGGCTCAGTAGAGTTTGATGTAGGGGACTCATCAATCATGAAGCTTCGGGCAGCTGAATAAGCTACGGAACCTTTACATGGGAGGGTGCCTTAAGCTGGAGGAGCTACCATAAGATTTTGGGTCTCTTTAAAGTCTAGAAGAGTTTTGTGTAAGGGGCTCAGCAATCAAGAAGCTTCCTTCTTCCTTTGAATTTTATGCTTTGTAAATGTTTGAATTAAAATCTGATGCTACGCCTTGATGGAAAGGCCACTCCTCCTCTTCTTTACAATTCAGCCCTTCTTCAAAGTTTAATTAATTGATTGATTAAACTCTTTTCATTGTTAAATCTCTTTATTTTTAGAAAATAGAGTAGATTAGAGATATTAGAATTCAAATTGGATTAATTCAAGTCATAAATTGAATGTTAAAATTGATTTTAAAAGAGTAATTCCTCCCGTTTGTGCACTCTAAAAGATGTATTTTTATTTCAAAAGTGTTATTCTTTAAAATTGAATTTATGCATAGGAAGATGCATAAAAGATTTAGTTTCATTTTAAAAGTGCCATTCTCATTAAAATTGAATTTATGTATAGGAAGATGCATAAAAGATTTATTTTTATTTTAAAAGTGTCATTCTCATTAAAATTGAATTTATGCATAAAAAGAGACATAAAAGATTTATTTTCATTTCAAAAGTGTTATTCTCATTAAAATTGAACTTATGCATAGGAAGATGCATAAAAGATTTATTTTCATTTGAAAAGTGTCATTCTCATTAAAATTGAACTTATGCATAGAAAGATGCATAAAAGATTTATTTTCATTTGAAAAGTGTCATTTTTATTAAAACTGAATTTATGCATAGGTTGGTGCATAAAAGATTTATTTTTATTTCAAAAGTGTTACTCATTAAAATTAAATTTATGCATAAAAGATTTATTTTTATTTCAAAAGTGTTAGTCATTAAAATTGAATTTATGCATAGAAATATGCATAAAGGATTTAATTTTATTTTAAAAGTGTTATTTTTTTTAAATTTAAATTATGCATAAATAGATACGTAAAGAATCTTTATATCAAAAATTAGAATCCTCTTAAATTCTATGTTTAAATTTTGTGAATAGAAGTGATGAGAATATGAGGCGAATAGATGTGATGAGATAAGATGTGAATCAGCTAGATGATTGGATGGATGGATGTGATGTGAATAGAGGTGATGAGATGTGAGGCGAATAGATATGATGACATAAGATGTGAGAATCAGATAGATGATTGGATGGATGGGTGATGTGAATTGAGGTGATGAGATGATAGACAAATAGATGTGATGAGATAAGATGTGAATCGGATAGATGATTGGATGGATGGGTGTGATGTGAATAGAGGTGATGAGATGTGAGGTGAATAGATGTGATGAGATAAGATGTGAATCAGATAGATGATTGATGGTGATGTGAATAGAGGTGATGAGATGTGAGGTGAATAGATGTGATGAGATAAGATGTGAATCAGATAGATGATTGGATAGATGTGATGTGAATAGAAGTGATGAGAATATGAGGTGAATAGATGTAATGAGATGTGATGTGAATTAGATAGATGTGAATGAATGGATGGATGGATATGATGTGAATAGAGGTGATGAGAATGAGAGGTAAATAGGTGCGATGAAATGTGATGTGAATTAGATAGATGTGAATGAATGGATGGATGGATGTGATGTGAATAGAGATGATGAGAATGAGAGGTGAATAGATGCGATGAGATGTGATGTGAATCAGATAGATGTGAATGAATGTGATGTGAATTAGATAGATGTGAATGAATGGATGGATGGATGTGATGTGAATAGAGATGATGAGAATGAGAGGTGAATAGATGCGATGAGATGTGATGTGAATCAGATAGATGATGAATGGATGGATGGATGTGTGAATAGAGGTGATGAGAATGTGAGGTAAACAGATGTGAGGAGATAAGATGTGATTTAGATAGATGGGAATGAATAGATGGATGGATGTGATGTGAATAGAGGTGATAAGAATCAGGATGTGATGTGAATAGAGGTGATGAGATGTGAGGTGAATAGATGTGATGTGAATCAGGATGTAAATGAATGATATGAGATATGAGTGGATGATATGATGAAAATGGATGTAAATGTATAAGTGATGAATGGATGTGAATGTATATGTGAAAGAATTGATGTGAATGAGTATGTGAAAGAATTGATGTGAATGAGTATGTGAAAGAATGAATATAGATGTGTATGTGAGAATGTGATGTGATAGAAAGAGATGTGATGTGTCATAAATATATATGAATGTAAACGTGATGAATATGAATGAATGTGAATATGATGGATTTGAATAAATATGAATATGATGGATATGAATGAATGTGATGTGAATCGGGATAGATGTGAATGAATGAGATGTGGTAAAATAAATGAGATGTGATGTGAATGTGATGTGGTCTGAATGGATGAGATGTGAATGAATGTGATGTGATGAGATGTGGATATGGGTAGATGCGAGTGGATGAGATGTGGATATGGGTAGATGCGACTGGATGAGATCTGATGAGGATAAATTGAGGAAAGATGTGATGAGATGAAAATGATGTGATTGGATGAGAATAGGAATACTTATGAAATAGTTGTGAAATTAATTAATGTGGTTTGATGTGGAGTAATGTGAAAAGACGAGAGTTCGTTTATTATAGAAACTATATTTTTGAATTGTTTTTAAATGACTGTTTGATATCAAGAATGTTGGAGAAGCATTTTGATCGTCTTGTGAATGAGGTTGTGGAGACCTAATCTGATAAAGTTGCAACAGTTAACGGAGAGTCAATGGAGGACGTCTCACGTAGCAAGGTCGGTCGAGGTCTTGAACAGTATCGGTTCGATTAAAATGGTGAGCTTGCGGTACGGTGGATGAGGAACTAAAGAAGCGACCTATGAGTGAAGCGCTAGGTCACCTGCGAAGGATCCTAGAGGGTGCTGACCATACGATGCTCGGGCTATGGGTCGCCGACGATACCCACGCGTACATCGGGGAAGATATTAGAACAAGGAGTAAGAGTTGTTTTCTAAATTCAGGCATGGATCTGGTTGATTGACCTTGCTGGTCCTCAACGGATGAGTCCATGGCTCTTTTATATGGATCTGTTGGTTGATCTTGCTGATCTTCAACAGAGATTCTATTTTGATATGAATATATTACCGGTTACTATGAGCTAGGAACTATCGAAAAGGTCCCTGAGTGGACAGGTGGTGAGTGTTTTGGTTGTCAATGATGCCATAGGTACATCGATGAAGGAATGATTGGAAATAAAGATTCAATCGGAGATTTTGAGGATTATGATCAGTGAGTGACACAATGGTTTCATTGTTTTTAAAGATAGCTGATGCTAAGAAAAAGGTAATTTCATATTGGGTGTGTAAGTGGTGTGACTAGTTTTAAGTTTATATGAATATCCAGTTAGGGGACCTGGAAACTCTTTTCCTTGGTACCCGGGACAAAACCTAACCAAACTCTTAATTGGATCCCATCACTACAGTGGTTGGACGGTTGGCTAACCCATGGGACTGGATGGGGTTAGGCTGGACTGATGGATCCCTAAATTGAGACTCAATTCTGTTATGGTACGATAGATAAAGTAAATCCTGGATAAAAATTGTTCTATGAAAAAGAATCAATGGCTGTGCCTCTCAATGAGGAAAAAAGCATTGGTCTCTATGATCCAAGTGCAATCTTTTCTCTGATCTGACTATGGGACTTACGGGTTCGGTCAGATCAGTTCTGTTAGTTAAGGCTTTTGACTACGTTAGAGAAAAGTTATCTTGGAGGAATCGCCCGTGCTTTTTGGGCGGCACAAGGGAAGTTTTTTTGGGTTCTGAAGAACCGATGGATTAGTCTCTTGTCCGGATATCCATGGACGAGAGACCCCGAGTGTGGGACTCTACCTCGCGCAAGAACCGATGGATTAGTCTCTTGTCCGGATATCCATGGACGAGAGACCCCGAGTGTGGGACTCTACCTCGCGCAAGAAGTGCTACTTCCGTTGCTAGCACCCCTGAATTCGTTGCTGCGCGGTGGGGACAGGGACCTTACAGCTAGTATCAGAGCGAATTGGCTAATGAGGATCAACCGAGAAGCCAAAAATGTCAAAAATTTATAAAGAAGCAATAAAAGATTGTAATTGCGTGATAAAATTTATACAAATTGTTATTCAGATTGAAATTTATAAATTAGTAATTGGGTCTTCAGATGGAAGTACCGCAATTGCATGGAATCCCTGGCTTGCTTGAGGCCTAGACATGATGGTATTTACCTTATAATTTCAAGGATCGTGACTACCCGTATATATCGAGGGTATAATTGCAGCTCTTTATTGTGGCAGTATATACGAGTAAATCTAAGACTTGAAATTATAAGCATAAATGCTATCCAAATGATGAATTCAAATGTGGTTGATATGATTTTTAAATTATGGTTGAGAACTGATGAGTTGATTTAGATTCTGATTGAAAAATGATGATTCTTGAATTTTGGTTGAAATGTAATAAGTTGAGCAAAACCACGAGGATGAATGGGACAAGTCCCTATGATGATGTTCATAACTGCAATGATGTTAATGACTTCAGCAAATCACTATGAGATTAGTGGATTGTGCTGACAGATTACTGTCGCGTTAACACTTGGCCCAGTAGATCAAGTTAAGGGATGTCAAATTAAAAATGTGTATAATTGAAAATTTTCATGGAGGACTGTTCAGATAGAAAATTCGGTTTAATAGACCATTCTTGTGATAAGGATTTGAATGATATGATCTGAGTGAATTGTTATCTGATGATGAGTTCTATATAAGGGATCTTTATCCCAGGATTCTGTTGGGTTCACTAGACTATAAGAAACCTCAGAATCAGTTGAATCTTAAGGAAAAGAGTTATCCTCTAATTTTGTGAGATGACCTCTCGCATTTTTAAAGCGGGATAGGATGTAAGATTCCTCCCTCCAGCTTTTGAGGTGTGCAGGTGTAAGAACCTCCTCTTCTGATCTTATAATTATTTCCCTCTCTGAAATAAAAGAAAGATCTTGTTTTACCATGTTTTGGCCTAGAGAGAAAATATCTAGAGGGAGGTAATTCAAAATATGAGATATTTTTAAATATAAAAATCCTCCTAGTGTCTACAATGGTTTTTCTTGAAATAGAAATTCAAAAATAACTTTCCAATGTACAATTGGAATTATTTGAAAATAGGTAAAGGGACCTTAGCCTGAGGGTTTCCCTTGAAATAGAAATTCAAAAAGAACTTTCCAATGTGCAATTGAAATTATTTGAAAATAGGTAAAAAGAACCTTAGCCTGAGGGTCCACATTTTTTGAAAATTTTGAATTAAGGTTCCTATGGACCAATAAGATTAATTCAAATGTAGAGAGGAGATAAATTAACGAATAAAAAAAAATCTCCCAAAAATGAGTAAATGCTCACATAAGATGAAGAGTTGATTAAGGACAAGGTTTATTAGTTAAAAAAGAAGAGATATTTAGAGGAAATGATGCATTTTTGACACCTGTGGAGAATTTTTCTCATAAAGGAGGCGCCTATTTCACATGTGTAGATGAGTTTTAAACTCACAAATAATGAGATATTTTTATCTCTCCTCTCTCTTGTCTCAACTAGATCCAAAAAAACTGACCCAAAAATGGTCAAAAATTGACCAAACTGATCTGGAAAATTTTAGAATCAGTTTGCTTGGTTAGAGGCTCATTTTTTTCTATAAATAGAAGCCTCTCCCTTTGTAAAAGCTAAGTGGTGTCTATGCACTGTTACTCTGTCTCTGTCGAGCCATTTAACATTGAATTTCTTGTGATGATGTTCATAACTGCAATGACGTTAATGACTTCAGCTAATCACTATGAGATTAGTGGATTGTGCTGACAGATTGTTGCTGTTAATACTTGACCAAGTAGATCAAGTTAAGGGATGTCAAATTAAAAATCTGTATAATTAAAAATTACCATGGAGGACTGTTCAGATAGAAAATTCGTTCTAATAGACCATTCTTGTGATAAGGATTTGAATGATATGATCTGAGTGAATTGTTATCTGATGATGAGCTCTATATAAGGGATCTTTATCCCAGGATTCTGTTGGGTTCACTAGACTATAAGGAACCTCAGAATCAGTTGAATCTTAAGGAAAAGAGTTATTCTCTAATTTTGCGAGATGAGGACATCTCGCATTTTTAAAGCGGGATGGGATGTAAGATTCCTCCCTCCAGCTTTTGAGGTGTGCAGGTGCAAGAACCTCCCCTTCTGATCTTATAATTATTCCCTTCTCTGAAATAAAAGAAAGATCTTGTTTTACCATGTTTTGGTCTAGAGAGAAAATATCTAGAGGTAATTCAAAATTGAGATATTTTTAAATATAAAAATCCTTCTAGTGTTTACAATGGTTTTTCTTGAAATAGAAATTCAAAAAGAACTTTTCAATGTGCAATTGAAATTATTTGAAAATAGGTAAAAAGGACCTTAGCCTGAGGGTCCACATTTTTTGAAAATTTTGAATTAAGGTTTCTATGGATCAATAAGATTAATCCAAATGTAGGGAGGAGATAAATTGAAGAATAAAAGAAAATCGTCCAAAAATGAGTAAATACTCACATAAGATAAAGAGTTTGACTAAGGACAAGGTTTATTAGTTAAAAAAGAAGAGATATTTAGAGAAAATGATACATTTTTGACACCTCAGTGTGGGGAATTCTCCTCATGAAGGAGGCGTCTATTTCACATGTGGATAAGTTTTAAACTCACAATTAATGAGATATTTTCATCTCTCCTCTCTCTTGTTTCAACTAGATCAAAAAAGTAAGCTAAACTGACACAAAAATGGTCAAAAATTGACCAAACTAATCTGAAAAATTCTAGAATCAGTTTTCTTGGTTAGAGACTCATTTTTTCCTATAAATACAAGCCTCTCCCTTTGTAAAAGCTAAATGGTGTCTATGCACTGTTACTCTGCCTCTATCCTCAGCCATGAATTTCTTGTGATGATGTTCATAACTGCATTGACGTTAATGACTTCAACAAATCACTATGAGATTAGTGGATTGTGCTCACAGATTGCTGTTGTTAACACTTGACCCAATAGATCAAGTTAAGGGATGTCAAATTAAAAATCTGTATAATTGAAAATTTTCATGGAGGGCTGTTGAGATAGAAAATTTGGTCTAATATACCATTCTTGTATAAGGATTTGAATGATATGATCTGAGTGAATTGTTATCTGATGATGAGTTCTATATAAGGGATCTTTATCCCAGGATTCTGTTGGGTTCACCAGACTATAAGGAACCTCAGAATCAGTTGAATCTTAAGGAAAAGAGTTATCCTCTAATTTTGCAAGAATGAGGACATCTCGCATTTTTAAAGCGGGGTAGGATGTAAGATTCCTCCCTCTAGCTTTTGAGGTGTGCAGGTGTAAGAACCTCCCCTTCTGATCTTATAATTATTCTCCTCTGAAATAAAAAAAAGATCTTGTTTTACCTTGTTTTGGTCTAGAGAGAGAAAATATCTAGAGAGAGATAATTCAAAATTGATTTATTTTTGGATATAAATATCCTCCTAGTGTCTAAAATGGTTTCCCATGAAATAGAAATTCAAAAAGAACTTTCCAATGTGCAATTGGAATTATTTGAAAATAGGTAAAAAGGACCTTAGCATGAGGGTCCACATTTGTTGAAAATTTTGAATTAAGGTTCCTATGAACCAATAAGATTAATCCAAATATAGGGAGGAGATAAATTGAAGAATAAAAGAAAATCTCCCAAAAATGAGTAAATGCTCACATAAGATGAAGAGTTGACTAAGGACAAGGTTTATTAGTTAAAAAAGAAGAGATATTTAGAGGAAATGATGCATTTTTGACACCTCAGTGTGGGGAATTTTTCTCATGAAGGAGGCGCCTATTTCACATGTGTGGATGAGTTTTAAACTCACTGACACAAATAATGAGATATTTTCATCTCTCCTCTCTCCTCTTTCAACTAGATCCAAAAAGTAAGCTAAACTGATCAAAAAATGGTCAAAAATTGACCAAACTAATCTGAAAAATTCTAGAATCAATTTTCTTGGTTAGAGGCTCATTTTTTCCTATAAATAGAAGCCTCTCCTTTTGTAAAAGCTAAATGGTGTTTACGCACTATTACTCTACTTCTGTCCTGAGCCATTTAACATTGAATTTCTTGATAATTCAAATGTTTTTTTGGCCTAATCCTCTCCAAGTAAATTTGGTGGTCACTCTTGCTACAAAAAAGAGTAGAATCCTCAATCCCTCAAGCCAAAGGAAAGCTTACAAGCTCCATGTAAGCTTAATTCTTACTTATTGTGAATTTTAAATCTATGATTTTCTTAAATTTTATGCTTTGTAAATATTTGAGTTAAAATCTGATGCTATGCCTTGATGGAAAGGCCACCCCTTTCTCTTCTTTACAATTCAGTCCTTCTTAATCTTATAAAGTTTAATTAAATGATTGATTAAACTCTTTTCATTGTTTACTCTCTTGATTTTTAGAAAATGGAGTACGTTAGAGATATTAGAATTCAAATTGGATTAATTCAAGTTATAAATTGAATGTTAAAATTGAGAAGTGGTCAGTCATACAAAGGAGGTTATGGTAAAAAAAATTTAAATTTTGTGGAACTAAAGTTTATCATTAGGTTATTCTAAATGAGTAATTTCTTCCGTTTGTGCACTCTATAATATTTATTTTTATTTCAAAAGTGTTATTCTCATTAAAATTTAATTTATGCATAGGAAGATGCATAAAAGATTTAGTTTCATTTCAAAAGTGTCATTCTCATTAAAATTGAATTTATGCATAGGAAGATGCATAAAAGATTTATTTTCATTTAAAAAGTGTCATTCTCATTAAAATTGAATTCATGCATAGAAAGATGCATAAAAGATTTATTTTCATTTCAAAAGTGTCATTCTCATTAAAATTGAATTCATGTATAGGAAGACGCATAAAAGATTTATTTTTATTTCAAAAGTGTCATTCTCATTAAAATTGAATTTATGCATAGGAAGATACATAAAAGATTTATTTTTATTTCAAAAGTGTCATTCTCATTAAAATTAAATTTTTGCATAGGAAGATGCATAAAAGATTTATTTTTATTTTAAAAGTGTCATTCTCATTAAAATTACATTTTTGCATAGAAAGATGTATAAAAGATTTATTTTCATTTCAAAAGTGTCATTCTCATTAAAATTGAATTTATGCATAGAAGGATACATAAAAGATTTATTTTCATTTCAAAATTGTTATTCTCATTAAAATTGAATTTATGCATAGGAAGATGCATAAAAGATTTATTTTTATTTCAAAAGTGTTATTCTCATTAAAATTGAATTTATGCATAAGAAGATGCATAAAGAATTTAATTTTATTTTAAAAGTGTTATTTTTCTTAAATTTGAATTATGCATAAATAGATGCGTAAAGAATCTTTATATAAAAAATTAGAATCCTCTTAAATTCTATGTTTAAATTCTGTGAATAGAAGTGATAAGAATATGAGGCGAATAGATGTGATGAGATAAGATGTGAATCAGATAGATGATTGGATGAATGGGTGATGTGAATAGAGGTGATGAGATATGAGGCGAATAGATGTGATGAGATAAGATGTGAATCAGATAGATGATTGGATGGATGGGTGTGATGTGAATAGAGGTGATGAGATGTGAGGCGATTAAATGTGATGAGATAAGATGTGAATCAGATAGATGATTGGATGGATGGGTGTGATGTGAATAGAGGTGATGAGATATGAGGCGAATAGATGTGATGAGATAAGATGTGAATCAGATAGATGATTAGATAAATGTGATGTGAATAGAAGTGATGAGAATATGAGGTGAATAGATGTGAATCAGATAGATGATTAGATAGAAGTGATGAGAATATGAGGTGAATAGATGTGATAAGATAAGATGTGAATTAGATAGATGTGAATTAGATAGATGTAAATGAATGGATGAATGGATGTGATGTGAATAGAGGTGATGAGAATGAGAGGTAAATATATGATGAGATGTGATGTGAATTAGATAGATGTGAATGAATGGATGGATGGATGTGATGTGAAAAGAGGTGATGAGAATGAGAGGTGAATAGATGTGATGTGAATCAGATAGATGATGAATGGATGGATGGATGTGGTGTGAATAGAGGTGATGAGAATGTGAGGTGAATAGATGTGATGAGATAAGGTGAATAGAGGTGATGAGAATGTGAGGTGAATAGATGTGATGAGATAAGATGGGAACATACCTCATGGCTTTGATAATTGATTTCCTCTTTGAATCATCAAAGTTCTTTCTTTGAAGTGACTATCTAGCTTGTTACCAAGGCTCTTAGAACTTTGTAGCATGCACATCTTTGGTAAATACTTTCCTTGATAACTCATGGGCTCTTTTGTTGTCATTCGTGGACACATGCCATATTTGGAAAGCTTGAAAACTGTTAAGAAGCCTTCTTACCTTTGACAATTGGCATTTCCTCTCATCTTCATTGACCTTCCAAGTGCCTTGTACTTGCCTTATGATGAGCATGGCATCACCTTTGATGATCAACTGTTTCACTTCTCTTCTTTTGCATTCTTCAAGACTCAAACATAGGTTGAAATATTCAGCTTCATTGTTTCTCTTTGCCTTTATCTCCTAACATCCATACCATAACTCTTTCCCTTTCTCATAAATAAAAACAAACCCTTCTCATTCTTTGCCAAAAAATTTCCTAAAATATGCATCAAAAAACAATATACCATCAATGTCCTACAACTCCTCATGCAGGTTAAGGCTAGGTACAATCTGCTTCTTAACATCCTTTACAGATTTAGGTTTTACTGTAAATGAATGTGGATGTGGATGTGGATGTGGATGTGATAAGATGTGATGTAATGTAAATGGATGTGGATGAGGATGAAATGTGATGTGATGTGAATATATGTAGATATGAATGAAGGAGATGTGATGTGATGTGATTCACGATAGATGTGAATGGATGAGATGTGATGTGAATCAGGGATAGATGTGAATGGATGAGATGTGATGTGAATCAGGGATAGATGTGAATGGATGAGTGATGTGAATGGATGTGATGTGAATCGGGATAGATGTGAATGGATGAGATGTGATGTGTATTGATGTGATGTGAATCAGGGATAGATGTGAATGGATGTGATGTGAATTGAGATAGATGTGAATAGATGAGGTGTGATGTGAATGGATGAGGTGTGATGTGATGTGAATTGGGATAGATGTGAATGAATGAGATGTGATGTGATGTGAATCGGGATAGATGTGAATGAATGAGATCTGAAAAAACTATGGGAGTTTGTAGGGGGCTCCTCAATCACGAAGCTTCCTTCTTCATTCGAGCAACTGAAAAAGCTACGGAAGCTTGGCACAGGAGGGTGCCTTAAGCTGGAGGAGCTACCAGAAGATTTTGGGTCTTTTCAAAGCCTAGAAGAGTTTTCTACAAGGGGCTCAGTAATCACGCAGATTCCTTCTTCCTTCGGGGGGCTGAAAAAGCTACAGATGCTTGACATGTATGAATGCTCTAAGATGGAGGAGCTACCAGAAGATTTTGGGTATCTTGGAAGTCTAGAAGAGTTTTCTACAAGGAGCTTAACAATCAAGAAGCTCCCTTCTTCCTTTGGGCAGCTGAAAACGCTACTGGAGCTTGACATGCATCATTGCACTGAGTTGGAGGAGCTACGGGAATATTTTGGGTCCCTTGAAAGTCTAGAAGAGTTTTATGCAGGCATGAGGATTAGTAATCACAAAGATTCCTTCGGGCAGCTGAAAAAGCTACGGAAGCTTGCCATGGGAGGGTGCCTTAAGCTGGAGGAGCTATCATAAGATTTTGGTTTTCTTGAAAGTCTAGAAGAGTTTGTAGGGGCTCATCAATCACAAAGCTTCCTTTTTTCTTCGGTCAGCTGAAAAATCTACGGGAGCTTGGCATGGGAGGGTGCCTTTAGCGGGAGGAGCTACCAAAAGATTTTAGGTCTCTTGAAAGTCTAGAAGAGTTTTGTGCAAGGGTATTAGTAATCATGAAGCTTCCTTCTTCCTTCGAGGGGGGCTCTGAAAAAGCAGCGGATGCTTGACATGTATGAGTGCTCTATAAGCTGGAGGAGCTACCGGAAGATTTTGGGTATCTTGAAAGTCTAGAAGAGTTTTCTGCAAGGAGCTCAGCAATGAGGAAATTCCCTTCTTCCTTCGGGCAGCTGAAAAAGCTACGGAGCTTGACATGCATCACTGCACTGAGCTAGAGGAGCTCCCGGAAGATTTTGGGTGTCTTGAAAGTCTAGAAGTGTTTTTTTTAATGGGAAAAGATCCTTATATTACTTAATGAAAAAAAAGCCACAATGGGCTAGATACAAACTCGCCTCATGTATGGGGCGGGAATCAAATGATCATAAGGGAAGAGACACTTCTTCAGCTGGCCTCTCTATGAGAAGAAGGTTGTCTCATAGGTGGGGGGGGACACCTCAGAGGTAGTCTGTAAAGCTAGGTGGGGTCACCACCTTGATGTGTGAGGAAAGGGCCAGGCCTGCAGAGTCTCAAGAAAGCTTCCCGCCGCTTCCGCTTGCAGTCAGAACCTTCCTATAACTTCCTCCACTGACTGCGGAGGGTATGAATGATGTCAGGCCAAATGCTCTTGGTGGACTTAGCAGGAGGAGTGTGGGTACCTTAATGGCCTCGCTACATGTAGCTCACCAAATGTGCCAGGCTGCAATGCTATTGCAAAGTTTCCATCTCTAGCATGAGCCTAGTTGCCAGTGGGCTGTAGATGGGGCTGTGACTAGTACTGCTGAAATGTGGTGGTGAGAGAGCTGAAGGGCTAGCCCTCCCCCATCGTCCTCGTAAGCCCTTACCACCTCAGTCTCTGTGGCCCAAGCGACAGTGCCCCATGTAATGATCTAGGTCGAGGCACGATCCATAGTGAAGATGCGGAGAATCCACTGCCAAATCTGTTGAGCCTTTGGGCAATCCCAAAGACAATGACGTTGAGACTCATGAGGGTGGCCGCACCTCGGGCAAGCTCTTGGCCGACCTCCAATTGCCAGCCAAGTGTCGATCGCCAAGCTCCTGTGTGCCATCAGCCAAAGAAAGAGGGTGATCTTTCTAAACTATCCCAAAGCCTCTTCCAAAAATCTGAGAGGAAGCACTATGAGAGGCTCTATGACTGCTGCCAATGTGCTTCTGTTGTTAGGGTGCCATCAATCTCTGGCATTTGGATCCTGCGGCCTAGCCGAGCTGTACATGCAAAGAAGGGGGCATCTAGATCAGCGGGGTCATGCCAAGTCCACTCTCTTGGGTCCCACTATAGATGTGTGACGTCGGCACTCCCATATCCATAGTCGCTAGAATCTCTCCTTGGCCATCTTGCCTGGTGATGGGTTTATGTGCCACTCCGTGCCTGAAAACCAATTACCCTCACCCTCTATGCAACCACTGAAATCCTGTAAGGGAAGTCCGGATCACTCTAATGTATCATGGGATCCAATAGAAAAAGTGAGCAGACCACTGCCCTCATCTGCACCATGGACAGCCAGTAGAATATCATATCTAGTAAACACACCTAGCCACACCGGGGAGTCGGGTCTGGGATAGGAGAGCCACTCTTGAGGGATAGCTGAGTCAATGTCCATGCTGAGCCTGTCTCCTACCTCAGACTCTCTCTAGCATCTTCGGGGGTAACTGATTGTGTGCTATCCAATCTCCAAGGGACCTGGTGATCCTGTGCTCAAAGCACCCCATGAAACATGAGGTCTTGCCCCCAACATGTGGCCACTGGGTAAATGAACTAGGGGTTCCAAACTAGTGGCTGCCAAATCCACTCCTCGGAGCTATCTGCCTAAGGGTCAGATCCCAAGCTCAGAGTAAGCTGGCTGCAAATCTGTCCTCAAACGCTGGACTAAAAATGGGGGTCTGCATCTCTATGAGGATCCATCTGGTGCTTTGCGGCCAAGGGCCCCCTAGACTCGAGGTGTGGGCTGAAATCTGGGCCAAGAGGAAGTCCTTCCAAAAAGGAGTCCTCTAATGATCAGTTTACCCAGCAGGGCACGACTCTGAATAGCAGGCTCAATGAGGCCTAACCCCCCTTGACAACGTGGCTGAATAATTGCTCTCCATGCCACCTTGGCCCTGGCGGGCCTCCTGTTTTACTACTAGCCCATAAGAAGTTCCAAATCAACCGTTGAATCTGGCCAGTACATGCTCGAGAGAAGGCCCCCCATGAAGTGATTTACCACATGGTGGCAAGAAGAACCTGGTTCGCCATTACCACTCTACTTGCCAGGGAGAGTCTCGTAGAACTCTAGTGTAAAAGCTTCTTCGGAATACTTAGAAGAAGCAAGAAGAACCTGGTTCGCCACTACCACTCTACTTGCCAGGGAGAGTCTCGTAGAACTCTAGTGTAAAAGCTTCTTCGGAATACTTAGAAGAAGAGGGAAAATTGTTGCACCGGATGTCAATGCCCACCTGGCATCCAAGATAGCAAACTGGAGTGCCTCTTAGGATCCATTGGAAAGTTTCAATTGACTGCCCTGACTTTCCAATGGATCCCGAGAGGCACTCCAGTTTGCTTTCTTGGATGCCAGGCTGACTTGTGCCAGTTGATCTGTGCTCCGGATGCATGGCAAAAAACCTTGATTGTCTCTGCGAATGTCTGGAGATTCCCCACATCTCCTGAAAGGAAGGCTGCCGTGTCATTTGTAAACTCTGAATCGAGCAGAAGCTCTTGCTTACAGAGGGGGAGACGCTGAGAGAACTGCTCATGGCCTCGGCACGACAAATAGGAAGAGGTAAGGTGCCAAAGGAAAACCTTGTCATACCAAGCAGGAAAGGGGAAATCTATCACCAAACGGGTTCCCTGAAAGAGGCCTACCTGTGTGAGGCTGAGTAAAGTCTTGAAACCCCACAAATCCACTGTACGGGGAATCCCATCCGACTCATCCTGCCCTCTAGAAAGATCTAATCCATCCCATAAGCTTTCTTAGAATCTAGGAGAAGCACAATGAGGTCTTGTTGCCGCATCTTGGCCGAAGTTGTCGCCTCCCAGAAGGTAAAGATATTGTCCCGAATGCTTCGATCCTGAACAAATCCACTGAGTGTCATGAATCAAGGCTGCGAGAAAAGGCCGAAGTCTCCTACTAATAGCCTTGGCCAAGATCTTGTAGGCGGTCCTGAGAAGAGTGATGGGTCTCCACTACCATATCTCGAATTTGTCACCACCCTCCTTTGGAATCAAGTGTATCAAGTCCTTTGAGAGATTCTGTGCCATGGTACCTATGAGCATAATCTCATTGAAGGCCGCCTTCCATGAGGTCCTAGTTAGTGACAAAGTGTTAATCCAATTCTAGGATTAACAAGAGCTACCGCCATTATCTTACATCAAGGAGTCACGGTAGATACACCAAAGGGTCATACATTCATGATATAAAGCAATAGTGTCCAAAGCTATAGCTTGGACGGGCACCCGTAATGGTGTGACGAAATATTTATGGCAATTCTCGCTTCAAGAGTGTGTGGTAGAATGAAGTCCTAAGTGATGTACTTCATGGATATATTATGAGAGTAGTCATTGTAATAGCATTAGGCCTCTTATGAGATTAAAGTGCCCGATCGGCCACAGTTTAAGTGTGTGAATACTTATGGCCATGTATATAAGTGAATTTCTCTCATAATACAACATACTCTCCCATTGTGCAATTGAGTCTTTCTCTTGCTAATCTCTCTCCTTAATGCATGCTAGTGAGTGTGTGAGTGAAGTGAGGTGAGAGGAGGAACGAGGACCCGTAGTGCAACGCGGTGGTGTGACAACGCTCGCGGGAAATGCGGTGGAATTGCTTCTCAAGGAGTTGTAGAGGTTGGAGACCTCAAGGGTTACGAGCTCGACCATTGGAAAGATCCTCACGCGACAGTTGTGGTTCACGAGGTAAGCTCTTTTTGGATGTGTTTAAAGGAGGGTTAGGGTGAGCCATAACACAAAGAAGGAAAGAGACTGGAAGCCTATCTACGCCGGAGCATTTGCCCCTGGGAAGTGCAGTCCTTCCTGGACTATGCTCCAGAAGAGGGCTCTACCTACAGCGGCATTTAGAGCATAAATATTGAGGAAGCCAACGCTATCCTCTCCAATCAAAATGGTAACCCACTGTGCACGCCTCGGGACTATGACTCCTGAGCCTTCATTACTGTCAGTAAAAGCTGCTCTCATCACTGAGAGAAAGACACACACTCCTCCCTGCATCCCCGAAGGGCCGAAGGATGGAGACCAGAAAGTGTGACTCTTGCGTGGTAAAATCTTCCCACATCGGCAGGTGCGCCCCTCAGGTGAAGCTCTTGGAGGAATAGAACGTCGATGGGTCCCCCAACTATGGCTCTCTGAAGCTCTCCTCTGAGGATGCCTCATCTCGGAAAGCAATGAGGCCCCCCTAAACCCTGAATCTTTCATGACACTATTTGCATATCAATCTCCGTGTGAGGTGGCACTAGCGGAACTTTCCTCCACTCAAAGAGTCTTGGGTGAGGGCTTAGACGGGGAATAAGCACAATCCGTCCTGGGACAAAGGTGCACCAATTGGGCACGGATCTTGTCCTCCATGTGCCGCCACTCTGTCCAAGCACAAGCATATGCATACTCTGGACTCCATCTATCACAATGGAGGTATATATAAGAAGGGGTAAGAGGTACCACGGCAGAAGTATGCATGAACACACAGACCAACAGCTGGAGGCCACCATCTCCCCATCCTCCAAGCTCCATCCTAGCCAAAGGCCATAGATGGGTGAGTACGTCGGTGATGCGAAGATGTTGAAGATGGTGGGAAAGCTCAACTGCCTGTCCTTGGATGGCAGCAGCCACCACAGACTCTGAGTCCCACTCCGTGCTCGGGGCTACACTCAAGGGGAAAGAGAAGATCACCGCGCCATTATCTGGTGTAGAGAGTATGGAGTGGTGGAAAACCACACATACCCGAATAGGGGCTAGTGTCTCCTCAAACATGTATGTCCTTTTCATCGACAGACATCGAAAGAAACTATAATCTACAGGTTGCCCCAATATCCTAGGAGGCCCACCTAGGGACAGAGGAGAGCCCTCGCTGGGGAGGCAGCAATGGTCATCTCAACTGACTCAGAGAAATGGTGAATCAAGCGGCAAATAGAACTTGTCAGGGGATGCCTCTTCATTGGGTGCGACGGGAGTGCTTTTGGAGAGGCGGAAGGGATTGGCAGGCAGGCGGAGGTCATCGTTTGTGCCTCGTAAATGAGGAAAAAAGCAGTGATTCCATGTGCAAGTCTCTTCTTGATCTGATCATGTGACTTCATGTTGGGTTAGATCAGTTTATATAGTTAGGACTTGATTCGTTAGAGTAATTTCCAGAAGATTTTTCCCAATTGGCGGAATCACCCGTGCCTTCTGGCCGAGGGGAGTCTTCCGGGCCCGGGGGCCGGGGGCCCCGCCCGGGCTAGCCTCTCGTCTCGTACATCCACAGGCGAGGCCCCAAGTGTGTGGACCCCACCATGCGCGGGAGGTCAACGCCGCTTCCGTTGCCCCGCGAGACAGGATCCCCGGAGCGAACGAGGGACCTCACATAGTCAGTGATTAGGGTGGACACTTCATCAATGATGTGATACGACAGCTGACTCAGCACCACATGATCATGCACAAGAAGTTCACTGTGTATTGCCCACAAGCAAATGGTTAGGCAGAATCAACCAATCATGTACTCTAGTGGATACTAATTAAGATTGTAAATCAAAACAGAACAGATTGGGATCAAAAACTTCATTCAACATTATGGGCATTCCGGACAGCCTTCAAGGTAAGCACTGGGTGGCTTCACACCTTTCTCCCTAGTGTATGGATTGGAAGCTATGGTGCCTATGGAGTTTGTAGTGCTTAGCCTCAATATTGCCTTGGTGGAAAAGCTTAACCCTGAAGAATCAATTAACCAGCGGATATAGCAGCTCCTTCAATTAGAGGAAGATAGGATCTACAGGCGCATGGATAGCTAAGGCAGCCCAAAAAAGGAGGAAGCTTTGGGTTGACAGAAACACAAAGTATAAAATCTTTGAAAAAGGTGACAAAGTGCTGCTCTTGAACTCAAAGCTTCGTCCGCACCCAGGGAAGCTCAAGATTAGATGGATCAGACCCTACCAGATTGAAGAGCAATTGGGATCAGGAACATTCAGACTAAGAACATTAGACGGGACGAGCCTCTCGAAAGCTGTAAACAGATTCAGACTCCACCCCTACCACACAAAGGAGCTGACACCAGACATTGGGCAGCAATGGCAAACAAGAATGATGATGCGGATGCATGTGCCATGCTTGCAGTTTCAATTATCAATGTCCAGAGAAGGAGGAAGATATGTGGCAAATTGCATCCGCTAAACTAGCTGAAGCAGCCATGCACAGGAGCATGCAACACCACCTAATTTTGGAAAAGGCGGCCAAAAAAATCACGCAACAACATGTGGGCATAATGACCTTCTTGGGAAGATACCTCGCACTTAGAACAATCATGGGGAAGAGCAATAGTCACCTTGAACCCGTTGCAAATATGAAGAGGCATGATGCACCCACCCCAAGACAAATTATGGCACGGGCGTCACATCATAACGGCATAACCGCCGCCCCAATTGGCAAAGATCATATACTCCCCTGCTCAATCTTGCCTCATTTTTTCTTTTGTGCTCGCCTCTTCTCCCCCTTTGCCCTCTCCAGTAATTAGCTAAGCATACAACATTATTACAACATACAAGGGTTGGTCCATAATGTGAACCCAACTAAATGAGCTAGCGCTATAACTATGCATAATCCAAAATGGTTGTCACACAGCCTATCATCTCAATATCACCCATAATCTCACCAACCATGCTAATGGTGTAGATGTGGAAGCTATCACCCAGGCGGGTCGTCAATGTCCTCCGTAGCACTAATTGAGCTCGATATCTCAACAGATTGGTCCCCAAGATTCATAAAAATTTTGAAATAGATATTCTTAGAAGCAAGGTATGACTTATTCCCCATCACTCTCTTTTGAAAATATATGCATGTGCAGTAAGGCTCCTCTTTCACATGCATATCATATTGCACACTAGTCACTTCAAAGCTTGTAGACTTGACATGAAAGATTACATTCTTCATGGGTTCTACAATCGTCTCACCCATGACAGTAAGATCCATGGACAATGTATTGTCAATTCTCTTTCTTGTCTCTTTGAATATACCATGTCATTATTTAGATCTTCATTGTATAGATGATGTGGCTCCAAGATCTTCTTGTTGAACAGTTGAACCTACATGTGGGGTTGAATTTGTCAACTCCCCATTATCTTGTTGAAGGGTTTGCATTCTAAACCATCCCACTATAAGCATTTATAATCTCCTCTTTGGTAATGCACGTCATATTACGCCCTAGTCACTTCAAATCTTGTAGATTGGACATGAAAGATTACATTCTTCATGGGTTCTACAATCATCTCACCCATGAAAGTAAGATCCATGGATAGTGTATTGTCAATTCTCTTCCTTGTCTCTTTGAATATACCATGTCATTATTTCGATCTTCATTGCATAGATGATGTGGCTCCAAGATCTTCCTGTTGAATAGTTGAACCTACATGTGGGGTTGAATTTATCAACTCATTATCTTGTTAAAGGGTTTGCAATCTAAACCATCCCACTGTAATCATTTAGTCTTGTCTTTTGTAATTTTGGTGTTGTTATCTATAATCCAAATGCTTGGGAGTTTGGGACACGTGAGATGTTGGAATCTAGATGCCAAGTGTATGTCACATTGGTCCCCCCATTGCTTTCTATCTCTATTTTCCATCACATGTCCTTGTCCAAGTGCACTATTATGTCAACTTTAATATTTTATCATCTCTATTATATAATGCTCTTACTGTCACTCTCCAGTTTGATGATGCCTTATCTACTATGAATCCATAAAAAACTGCATCTTCAAAGCCACAGTTGCTGTAACCAAGGGATTACCTATAGCAAAGATGCAATCTACGTTCGCATCATTAATTTATATATTGCATATATAGGCTACTCTTATATAGTTAGTCGTTTATCTTATGGCATACATCAAGATAGTCCAATTCCTAGTTAATGATTATCCTTTTTTGTGGTGTATGATATATATACATACGTAGGATTTGTTCAAATCTACAAACGAGAGAGAGGGCAAGTGAATCTCAGCCCATGCGCTAATAGCCTAAAGAATGATGATGACGACCATATTATCTTGATGGGCTATCCGGTCATCAGCTATTACCAGAACCAAATTGACTGCTGCAGACGTCCAATTAATCATGCTTGCACACTACTACAAATGATCCCCTCGTGTGTCGCGGCGGGGACTATTTTTCTAGGAACTAGACTATTTTTTGGGTAATGGTTGAGCACCTTAACAATGTCTGATCGCATCACTCTAAAAAGGTAAAATGTCTGGTCTTTCACAAAGATTGTGGTCGTATAATTGATTTTTTCATAATCTTTGCAGATTCTTTGCAACCGGAGCATATTTGCTTCAGTTTACCACTTATCGAATCCACCACTAAAACAAATATATTTCCTCAAACTAGGGCAGTCTCTACTTGTTCAAACCTGAAACAGCTTGGCACATGCATTGGTCATGGTATGTCCATACAAGATCCAAAGCTCTGTATCTTGATCCAGCCTACTTTGGCAAATCACCATTTGTCGAGCATAATAGATTTTTACCATACAAAAGGTCACTGTGCCAAGTCAATCATTGGCCTCATCTGAGCTTTCCTTCATGGTTTTCAAGCTGGCTAAAAATGGCTCCAAGCCACTTTTTCCAAGAACTTGACTATTTTCTAGGTAATGGTTGAGTACCTTCCATGCTACTGATGTCTTGTGGATTAATAATCAAGCAATTTGATAAGATGAGATCTCAAAAATTATAACAACCATGTGAGATCCCTGCCCCCTCTAGGATGCCCCCTCCGAGGGTGCTGGCGGCGGAAGCAGTGTCAGCCTCTTGTGTGGGGTAGGGATCCACACTCGTCGAGGCCTCGACCACGGATGTCTGGATGACAAGAGACTAGCCCGGCGGTTCCTCCGAAACCAAGCTCGAAAAAACTTCCCTCGTTTAGAAGGCACGGGCAATTCCACCAGCAAAATCATCTAACGGGAGAATTGATCTAACGAGTTAAAGTCTTAGCTAACCAACTGATTCGACCAAACTCAAAAGTCACATGGCTAGATTAAGGAAGAGACTTGCACATAGAATCACCGCTTTTTTCCCCCTTTAGTGTGGCGCAGCCCCCGCTGATTCCCTCCCACAGAGCAAGGTCTTCTTAGGACTAACGTAACTTAATCGTAACTATTTGTATCGCAGGAATCCCTTGATCCATCCTAACCCCAACCGGCCCATGGGTTTAGCCAGCCGCCCAGCCACTGTATTGGTGGGATTCCTTTTTAAAAATTTGGTTATGTTTTGCCTGGGTACTGAGGAAAAGAGTTCCCACGCCCCCTAGCCGGTGCTTCAAGCAAAATGTAAGGTAGTAATACCACTTACACACCCAATATGAAATTGCCATTTCGGCTATCTTTAAAATAATCTTTCAATGAAATCATAGTATTATTGATCATAATCCTCCAAAATATTGAGTCCATTGTTTTACAAAAATATATCATCCACACTCTTCGACCAGCTGGTCAACCAACGAGATCCAATATCAAAATTCAGTTCACAAAAGTAATTCCTTCCAGTTCATTCATATCTTCCTCGACGTACGCATGGGTATCCTAGCAACAACGAGCCCGTGCATCACTTGGTCAGAACCCTCTAGGATCCTACTTAGGTGTCCTAGAACTTCACTCAGGGGATCGCTTCGTCAATCCTCGCCCATCGTACTGGAAGCGCACCATTTTAATCGTACCGAGGCTTCAAGACCTCAGCAGGCTTTGTCACGAGCAATGTCCCTCAATGACTCCCCGCCAGCTATTGCGAGTCTCTCCTTAGTTAATCACAAACCAAATGCTTCCTCTAGCATTCTGGCATAAAACAGTCCTTTAAAAAAACAGAGGTTCTATTCAAGTAGAATTCCCACTTTGAGTTTGATTAGCATTCTGGCATAAAACAGTCCTTTAAAAAAACAGAGGTTCTATTCAAGTAGAATTCCCACTTTGAGTTTGATTCCACAAGAACTTTTTCCCATAATCCAAATTTCCTTAATGAGAATCATTGATCTCACATCAAGGTAATCTACCCATCATTTGACTGAATTTCCAACTTGATTCTTGGTGATTTTGGTTAAGGGAAAACTACTCTAATTCAACAGTAGTCTATTCTTTGTGTCAAGATTTGAAATTGGTCATGAGGTTTTTGCTTGATTCAAATTCGAGAGATGGGCACAAGAAGTTTACTGGCCACCATTCTCACAGTTGTGGTCTAACCAAAATTATTCGGTTTACTTCTGACTTTGATTCCTAAGAATTTTCTTCAGATAAAAATCTGCTCAACTTCTAACCGTAGGAAAATTCTAGCTTTATGAATTTCATTCCTTCCTAACCCCACAATAGATTAAGAAATAGTTCTATACGAGAATATTAGGATTTTATAAAATTACTCTTATTCTACTAATCCAATTCTGGGTATATATCAATTTGGTGATTTATCCACATAAAAATATCTAAGAATATTCTTTTCACCAATTTAATTATTAACATTAATATATCCTACTTTTCTAGGTGGAATTATGGTAAAAATTTCTCTTTTGTCAAAATTAATTTAAACCTTTTTTTAACTTAAAATACCATGAAAATTTCTCTTTTTAATTAACTGCAAATATCCATTTTTTTCAATATGCCAAAAATTTCTCTTTTTGCATTTAAATGATTGAATTTTGAATGTCATGGGAATTCCTCTTTTATCATTTAAAAATTCTTATGCATAAAATAAATTTATCAAAAAGTACTCTTTTTTCTTAATTAAATAATTATACATAAATTAAAAAAAAATATTCTTTCACGAATATAGTCAAAATCATTCTTTTGCTTTCAATTTCTAAACCTACAATATGGTAGGAATTCTTCTTTTAGTATTATGCATAAAAATAAGATATGTTTTTTTTCTCAAAATTTGCCATAGCTTCACTCTGCTATTACTGATAATTTTTAAATTTCCTAAAAGAATAAAAGCTTGTAATGAAAATATGATAGAAGTTCTACTTTTAAGCTTAAATTTAAACTATGAATTTAAATCATAATTCTAACCATAATTATAAACATAATTATGATTATCCCACTAGATTATGCTAATCTAGACATTCCTCTTTTCCCAATTTACTAGGATAATTCTTTTCTCATTTAGAACGAATTCAAGTAAATTTTACTAGCACAAAATCATGAAAATATCATTTTCTTAATTTCTAGCTCATCAAGCCTAGAGTTTGGTTTTGAATTAAAAGATTATCATTGAGAAACATTCTTTTGCTAAAGAATTAGCCATAAAGATGTCTATTCTCTTTGAGAGAGAGATTTACTTAAAGAAAGCATCACAAATAAGCATAAAGATTAACTTTTTTCTAATTAAACATTAATAATCTTAGGAAAAGCTTGATTTGAATTAAAACAATCATTTTGAAAGCTTCTCAAGCTTGAGAGGGGTTGAGAAGAAGAAAGTCATTGAGGAAATTGAAAAAAAACCATAAAATCAATCTTACCTCTAAGACGGGCTTGATTCTTTCCTTTTAGTAGTGAAGCCCCCAACCAATCAATTGGTTACCAAGAAGAGAAGAGAGACTCCAAGAGTTATTGAAGAGAGAGAGAAGCTCCAACCTCCCCAAAAGAAGAGGAAAAATAAGGGATAATAGAAAATATGATTATTTTAATATAATACTGGCATGGTATAGCTCAAATATGAGAAGACAAAGGAACGAGGGTCTATTTATAGGTGAGGGAGGCCTCTAACCAAGTCCAACTGGGTTCTAGAGCATTCCAGCTTTAGTTTGACTCAATTTGGATGAAATTTGGACCAGTTTGGCTCCCTTTTTTCCTAATCAAGATCAGGCAGCCGTTGATCCACTCAATTGAGAAATTTATCAGGGAATTAACTAACTACTCGAATCCTAGCCACTCAATTGAGAAATTTATCAGGGAATTAACTAACTACTTGAATCCTAGCGTAATCTTAAGATTTTTCAGTTTGATTATTAAAACTCCACTAATTCCACCCTACCCCATCCGGCCCATGGGTTGGCCCATGGGTTTTAGCCACCACCCGACCACCACTGGAATTGGTAGAACCAAACAAGTACTCATCCACCCATAATTGAATGCCTTTCTTAACTTTAGCTTTGGAAAATAGATATGCACACACTCCTCTTTAAAACTTTAATATAAAAATAATCCATTGACAAAACAGATATGGTCACAGATTTCAAAACTCAAAATTTTCATTTATTTCCTTGTTTCACAAAAACAGTACCACTCTAGACTCTCCGTTGGGACCAGCTTATCAGCAAAACGAGATCCAGCCTTGTTTCACAAAAACAGTACCACTCTAGACTCTCCGTTGGGACCAGCTTATCAGCAAAACGAGATCCAATAATAACAGATTACAATAATCATTCCATCAACATACATATATATATATCTTCTACGACATATGCATGGGTGTCTTAACCACTCTAGACTCTCCGTTGGGACCAGCTTATCAGCAAAACGAGATCCAATAATAACAGATTACAATAATCATTCCATCAACATACATATATATATATCTTCTACGACATATGCATGGGTGTCTTAAGCACCGCGAGCCCGTGCATCGCCTGGTTAGAACCCTCCAAGATCCTCCTTAGGTGTCCTGGCACTTCACTCAAGGACCGCTTCATCAGCCCTCGCCCATCGTACAGGAAGCACACCATTTTTCACCATACCCAAAGATAGGTTTTTGTCGCGTGAGCTCTTGAACACTCCCCGCGAGCTGTTGCAACCGAACTTCCCTTAGATAAACACGTATGCCAAATGCTCCCTCCAGCATTTTGGTGTAAGATAGTCCTTTAAGAAAACATGATTTTTTTCAAGTTTTCAATTTTGATTTTGTTTAAATACCATGAATAAATCTTGAATTCGTATCCCAATACTTCTAGATCTAGGTCTGAATTCCAAACAGAATTCCTTGAATTCTGTTAACTTGATCCTTAGATCAAAATCAAAAGTCTTAACTTAGTTTCAGATTCGGTGGGTGATTTGAGTGCATTTTTCTTGAACTGGGCACATCGTCATTGATTGAAACTGACGAAGGAGTTAGGTCTTGGTCAATAGTCTGAATCAGAGTTTGAGTCTAGAAAGGTTCTTCCTAAACTATCTTTCTTTAAAGGTAATATTTCAATTTCTCTTTTTCTAAATTTCGTTCATTGAATATTTGCTTATAGATTTCTAAATTAAACATGAATTCCTATGAGGAATAAAATAATCATTTATCTCAATATTTCAAGATCTAGGTCTGAATTCCAAACAGAATTCCTTGAATTCTGTTAACTTGATCCTTAGATCAAAATCAAAAGTCTTAACTTAGTTTCAGATTCAGTGGGTGATTTGAGTGCATTTTTCCTGAACTGGGCACATCATCATTGATTGAAACTGACGAAGGAGTTAGGTCTTGGTCAATAGTCTGAATCAGAGTTTGAGTCTAGAAAGGTTCTTCCTAAACTATCTTTCTTGAAAGGTAATATTTCAATTTCTCTTTTTCTAAATTTCGTTCATTGAATATTTGCTTATAGATTTCTAAATTAAACATGAATTCCTATGAGGAATAAAATAATCATTTATCTCAATCTCCGACTTCGATAGTTTATTTGAATTTTCTCATTACCACCTTAGTGAATATGAAACAGTAGAATTTCCTCTCACAGATTATCTACTTATTCATTTTCCAATTTTTACAGAAATCAAACAGAGGATTAAAGAGAACCCTTATTTAAATATAAAAATTCTATATACATCTATTTATGCATAAAACCCAATTCTGATGAAAGTCACACTTTTATCATCATAAAAATCATTTATGATGAAAATCACTCTTTTAATATGAAAGAATTTCTTCTATGCATAGAAATCACTCTTTTAATATAAAAGAATTTATTTTATGCATCCATTTATGCATAAAAGTCATTTATGATGAAAATTACACTTTTAATATAAAAGAATTTCTTTTATGCATCCATTTATGCATAAAAGTCATTTATGATGAAAATCACACTTTTAATATAAAAAACATTCTTTTATGCATAAAAATAATTTATGATGAGAATCACACTTTTAATAAAAAAATCTTTTATGCATATGTTTATGCATACAAATCATTTATGATGAAAATCACTCTTTTAATATAAAAGAATTTATTTTATGCATCCATTTATGCATAAAAATCATTTATGATAAAAATCACACTTTTAATATAAATGAATTTCTTTTATGCATCCATTTACACATAAAAATCATTTATGATGAGAATCACACTTTTAATATAAAAAAATCTTCTATGCATACAAATCATTTATGATGAAAATCACTCTTTTAATATAAAAGAATTTCTTTTATGCATCCATTTATGCATAAAAATAATTTATGATGAAAATCATACTTTTAATATAAAAGAATTTCTTTTATGCATCCATTTATACATAAAAATCATTTATGATGAGAATCACACTTTTAATATAAAAAAAAATCTTTTATGCATATGTTTATGCCTATAAATCATGATGAAAAACACTCTTTCAATATAAAAGAATTTCTTTTATGCATCCATTTATGCATAAAAATCATTTATGATGAAAATCACTCTTTTAATATAAAAGAATTTCTTTTATGCATCCATTTATGCGTAAAAATCATTTATAACTACCACTTCAACGTAAACCCACAAGATCCCTCTGCCAACTCAAACATTGTTGTAGATGGCTAGCCATGTCATGAGACTAGTCTTTGGTAGCACAAAAGCATAAAGCAGGGGGTGCAAAAATTAGTAAGTAGGTGGGCACTCTCTATTTTGAGGTATGAACTCCTTAGCAAGTCCAACAAGCTTAACCCAACAATTGTAAGGGAGTGAAGGACCCAACATGAGATCCACATGGTTTTGTGCACTTGAAAGGCCGGCCTATGAGGCACTCTCTCACTGGTACACAAAAGGATTCCCTCTTCATTATAGGTAAACAACTCTCTTTCTCTCTCTCTTACCGTGCTTCTCTCTGGGTCCTCCTTAATCAAACAATTAATTTGTGTTTAATTTAAAAATCCACAACGTGATCATTTTCCATCTCCCTCCTGTTGTTCCACCCATTCAAGCCCCTTTTCTTGTAATTTTATTTTGTAAAAATTCATGCCGACAATTTAGATGCTTTCTTCTATTTGCTAAAACCCTCTATCTCTCTATAAAAAAAAAGGAAAAAGGAAAAAGAAACTCTCTATATAAAAAAATCACTTTATTTTGCACAAATTTATGTAGGAAAATAGGGCCACAATTTGCTACACAAATTGCCTCAAGCTTTTGAACCGATGAAGGTTAAGAGAGGGCCTGCTGAACTTGATATGCTTCGAGCTTGAACCAATGAAGGCATGGACTGAACCTGATATGCTTCGAGCCTGAACTCTTTGAAATTATTGATATTGATAAAACCTTATCAAGTTATCTAAATGATTTTCAATAGTTGAAGGCCCCTATATTTGGCACTATGCAATAGCACTATTTCTCCTTTCTTGAAACCCATAGATTTTCAATTTCAAGTTTTTTCATTAATATAAATTTTCATTGAATATACATCTTTTTAGAGACAATTATATCCCTAGGTTAAAAGTAACACAATACCAATATACACATCTCCAACTTCAAATAAGAAATAACATCATCCTAAGGCTTCACAAATGCATTCAAGGTTAGACAATATCCAACCTTGGAGTATGTTTTAATATAACATAAGTGGTTGGTTTACTTTGTATGGTCATCTATAAACAGAAAGAAATAAATGGATCATGTTAGAGATGGTGTAAGCATTGGCCCACACACATTTGAATGGACCAATCTAGCTAAACACTTAAGAGGAGAAGGAGCTATGTCTCAAGACAAAGGTAAAGGCCTAGATTGTTTCACCTAATGACAACTACTGGAAGAACTCTGAGAGATGACCAATACCCTGATTTTCCCATTGTTGTTCAACAAGGCCTTCCTAATTTGGATGTTTCCTCACACAAAGACATATGGGTGGTGTCTACATATTCCATACAACTCAATACCCCTAGTGGTTTCATCAAAACAAGTGGTTTAACACAAAACTAAGTGCTAGAGAAGCTTCACCCATGCACTAAGTGATTTGGTCCCTTTCACATGTTAAATTTGCAGCAATGTGATGAGCTATGGTGGATCAAATGCAAAAATCAACATAATTAGCAAGTGATTAGATGATGATTAAGATGAGCTATGGTGGATCAAATGCAAAAATCAACATAATTAGCAAGTGATTAGATGATGATTAAGATGAGATTCGTGAGAAATTGATCTAATAGCTTAATGTAGGAGGCAAGGATACTTAAAACCCATCAATTTATCATTGGGCCAATGCCTCAATTTATAGATTTTACATCCACAAGATGCCAAGCATCTAATCCCACTGATTTCTCCTTGATTTGTGTCACCTCCCCTACATCTAGGGGCACCTTTTCCTAGAATCTTTCCACACCCCTATATTCACTCATGCTATCCTTGATTCTCTCATCATCAGTAGATTCCTCTCACCTTTTCACTGCTACCCACTTTATTATAAACTTCCTTTTATAGTCTCTTGCTAAGATAAGATGTGATGTAATGTAAATGGATGTGGATGCGGATGTGGAATGAGATGTGATGTGATGTAAAGGGGATGTAGATATGAATGGATGCGATGTGGATGTAAAGGGATGTGGGTGTGATGTGATGTAAAGGGGATGTAGATATGAATGGATGCGATGTGGATGTAAAGGGATGTGGGTGTGATGTGATGTAAAGGGATGCGGATGTGAATGTGATGAGATGTGAAGTGATAAATGTGAATGTGTGAATGGATGGATGTGAATAGTCATGCATGCAAATGACTCGATGGATGTGGATTGTAAGATTCCTCCCTAGCCTCTCAGGATGTCCAGTATCTTCCCCTATAGTCAAATCCCTCTTCAGAAATATCAAAGATCTTGTTTCTACCTGTTTTGGCCTAGAGAGAGAAAATATTCTAGAGAGAGATTATTTCAATTTTGAATATTTTTGGATAGAAAAAATTCTCATCCTATTAATATAAGTTCCCTTGAAACAGAAGTTCAAAAAGATTTCCAGAAGGTGCATTATAAATCAAGTATAATCTACTCAAGAGGCATTATCCTGAGGGTCAAGATTTTTTTGAAATTTTAAATTAAGGTTCCTATGGGCCAATAAGATCAATCCATGTGTGGGGAGGAGATAAATCCAATTTGTAAAAGAAATTATCGAAAAATGAGTAAATGCTTACATAACATGAAGAGTTGACTATGTACAAGGGTTATTAGTAAAAAACTATGAGTATTACTAAAAAAACTATGTAAAAGGGTTATTAGTAAAAAACTATGAGTATTACTAAAAAAATGAGATATTTTGGGTATAACCATTCCATTTTGACACATATGTAAGGAAGGGGAGTCCCTTCAAGGAGGTGCATACTTCACATGCTTGAATGAGTTTTAAACTCAAAAATAATGTGATATTTTTATCTCTCCTCTCTCTTGAATCAAACTGAATCAAAACCGAATCAAAAAGGAACCAAACAAGGCCCAAATCTAGTCCAAATTCAGCCAAACTGAAATCTAGAAAATTCTAGAAATCAGTTGGTCTTGGTTAGAGCCTCCCTCTCCTATAAATAGAACTTGAGTCTTTGTAAAAACAAATAGGAGAATTATACTATGCCAAAATTATTTTGAAATAATGCTAATTTTTACTATTCTATAAAATTCTCTCCAAATTGAAGAAATTGGAGCTTTCCTCTTTCTTCAATCTCCATTGGTGACTCCATCAACACACCAAACCAATTGATTGGTTGGGGGCCTCTACCGCGTGAGCATAGAATCAAGCAATTTGTAAGGTAAATGATGAATTTTGATCTTTTCTATAATTTCTCAATGTTTCTCTCTTCTCAAACTCTCTCAAGCTTGAGAAGCTTAATTGGAATGATTTTTGAATGCTATTGAAGTTAATTGATGAATGGTAGTAAAGCATTACATAAATTTCTATTTATGCTTAATTTTAATGGTTTTTATGTAATTTCTCTCTCTCAATCAAATAATGGTCATTCTCATGACCTATTCTCAATCCAAATGAAGCTTTTCATAAAGCTTTTCCTTAATCCAAGATTAATCTATGCTTGAGGCCAAATTAATGGCTTTTTTCTATACTTTTAGTTTATGTATATTTCATGAATATTGATGATTCAATCCATTATGGGTTAATGATCCAATTAGGGATCATTCTAATCATTCCCTTAATGATAAGCTTTATCCTTTAAAATAATTGAGATTTATCAGTCATAGCAGCAGAGCTATGGTAAAATTTCTGTAAAAATTTCACATAAAATAATTTCATTCAAAGCATGAAAAGAGAACTTCCTACCATATTCTAGGAATTATCATCCTAGATTAATTGAAAGAATTTCATTGTAAACATGGAGAAATTGATTTTTATGTTATGAATAATTGATGAATTAAGAAAAGGAGGATTTCTAGTAATTAAATTTTATGTTAAGAAGAGTAATCCCCATCGTATGAGTATTCTAAAAGGGTTATTTTCATTCTAGACATAAAAAAATGTATACTAGAAATTATAAAAGTGTGATTCTCATCATAATTGATTTTTATGCATAAGTAGATGCATAAAAGAATTTTTTAATATATATTAAAAGTGTGATTTTGATCATAAAGGATTTTATGCATAAATTAGATGCATAAAAGAAATTCTTTTATATCAAAAGAATGATTTTCATCATAAATGATTTATATGCATAAAAGATTTTTTTATATTAAAAGTGAGATTTTCATCATAATTGGATTTTATGCACAAATTAGATGCTTAAGAGAAATTCTTTTATTCTAAAAGTGAAATTCCTACTAAATTGGATTTATGCATGGAAAGATGCATAAAGAAACTATTTTAACCCAAAAGTGTTATTCTCATCAATTTTGATTTTATGCATAGAAAGATGCATAAAGAATTTTATTTTAAATTCAAAAGAGTTATTCTTATCAATTTTGATTTTATAAATAGAAAGATGCATAAAGAATTTTATTTTTAATTCAAAAGAGTTATTCTTATCAATTTTGATTTTATGCATAGATAGATGCATAAAAGATTTATTCTAAAAGTGTTAATTTCATTAAGATGGAAATTTATGCATAGAAAGATGTATAAAAGATTTATTTTTATTTCGAAAGTATTATTCTCATTAAATTAAAATTTATGCATAGTAAAATGCATAAAAGGATTATTATAAAAGTGTTATTCCTATAAAGTTATCTTTATGCCTAATAAGATGTATATGAGATGTGATAGGATGTGATAGGATGTGATAAGATGTGTATGAGATGTGCTAGGATGTGTATGAGAAGTGATAGGATGTGATAAGATGCATATGAGATGTGATAGGATGTGATAAGAGGTGTATGAGATGTGATAGGATGTGATAAGATATGTATGAGATGTGAAAGGATGTGATAAGATGTGTATGAGATGTGCTAGGATGTGATAAGATGTGTATGAGAAGTGATAAGATGTGATAAGATGCGTATGAGATGTGATAAGATGTGATAAGATGTGTATGAGATGTGATAGGATGTGTATGAGAAGTGATAGAATGTGATAAGATGTGTATGAGAAGTGATAGGATGTGATAAGAGGTGTATGAGATGTGATAGGATGTGATAAGAGGTGTATGAGATGTGATAGGATGTGATAAGATGCATATGGCAAGTGATAGGATGTGATAAGATGTGTATGAGATGTGCTAGGATGTGATAAGATGTGTATGAGAAGTGATAGGATGTAATAAGATGCATATGGGATGAGTTAGGATGTGATAAGATGAGTTAGGATGTGATAAGATGTGTATGGGATGAGGTAAGAAGTATATCTAATGGGATAAGATGTATATGGGTTGTGATAGGGTGAGAATGGATGTGATGTAAAAGAATAGATGTGAAGGCATATGTGGTTATATGAATGGGAATGTAGAAATGGATGTATGGATGTGGATGTATGAATGTGAACGTGGATGTGAATGTATGATATACATGTATGGATGTGGATGTTGATGTGGATATGGATGTATGAATATGGATGTGTATGTATAGAAGTGGATGTATGAATGTAGATGTGGATGTATGAATGTAGATATGGAATGTGGATAAGGATATGGATGTGGATATGGATGTAAGAATGTGGATGTATGTGAATGTGAATGTGAATGTGGATGTGTGAATGTGGATATGGATGTGGATATAGATGTATGGATGTGGATGTATAAATGTGAACGTGGATGTGAATGTATGATATAGATATATGGATGTGGATGTAGATGTGAATGTGGATGTGAATGTATGATATAGATGTATGGATGTGGATGTGGATGTAGATGTGAATGTGGATGTAAGAATGTGGATGTAGATGTGAAAATGGATGGATGCGTGTAGATGTGGATGTGGATGTATGGATGTGGAGGTGGATGTATGGATATGGATGTGGAAATGGATGTATCGATGTGGATGTATGAATGTGGATGTGAAAATGGATGTATGGATGTAGATGTTAATGTGGAAGTATGAATGTGGATGTGGATGTGGATATATGAATGCGGATGTGAAAATGGATGTATGGATGTAGATGTGAATGTGGATGTACGAATGTGGATGTGTATGTGGAATAATGAATGCGAAAATGTATGTGAAGGGATATGAAGTCGATATGAGCGAATGGATGAGATGAGATGTCATGTGAATCAGAATGTGAATGAATAATATAAGATGTGAAGAACGAATGTGAATCAGAATGTGAATGAATAATATAAGATATGAAGAACGAATGCGATGTAATGAGAAATGGATGTGATGAGACGTAATGTAAATTAAAAAAGATAGGAATGGATGTTATGTGAAGTGAATGAATCTGATGTGATGGGATGGAAAGTGATGTATCTGGTCAAGAATGGATACACATATGATGTGGAATTGGGTTAAGTAATATGGATTAATGTGGAACAATCTGGAAAGACGTGAGTTCATTATAGAAACTGTATTTATGATCTGTTTGTAAATGACTGTTTTATGTCAAGAATGCTGGGGAAGCATTTTGACCGTCTTGTGATTAAGGTTGTGGAGACCTAACTGGTAAAGTTGCAACTATTGACGGAGAGTCAATGGAGGACGTCTCGCGTAGCAAGGTCAGCTGAGGTCTTGACCAGCCTCGGTTCGATTTAAATGGTGAGCTTCTGGTATAGTGGATGAGGGACCAAGGAAGCGGCCTATGAGTGAAGCACTAGCGAAGGATCCTAGAGGGTGCTGACCATACGGTACTCGGGCTCTGGGTCACCGAAGATACCCACACGTGCGTCGTGGATGATATCCTGGTGGAATAGCCCGTGCTTTCCAGGCAAGAGAAGTTTTTCCAAGTTCGGTTTGGAAGAATCGAGGAATTAGTCACTTGTCCGGATATCCGTGGGCGAGGCCCCGAGTGTGAGACCTGCCCCAGTGCTACTTCCGCTGCTAGCACCCCGAATCCGTTGCACAGTGGGGACAGGGATCTTACAGTTGGTATCAGAGCCAATGAGGATCAACCAAGAAGCCAAATATGTCAAAAATTTATCAAGAAGCACTAAAAGGTTGTAATTGTGTGATAAAATTCATATAATTTGACATTCAAACTGAAATTCGTAAATTGGTAATTGGGTCTTCAGATGGAAGTACCGCAATTATATGGAATCCCTGACTTGCTTGAGGCCTAGACATGATGGTATTTACCTTATAGTTCCAAGAACCATGACTACTCGTATATATCGAGGGTATAACTGTAGCTCTTTACTGGCAGTATATATGAGTAAATCTAAGACTTGAAATTATAAGCATTAATGCTATCCAGATGATGAATTCGAATGTGGTTGATATGATTTTTAAATTATGGTTGTGAACTGATGAGTTGATTTGGATTCTGATTGAAAAATGATGATTCTTGAAATTTGGTTGAAATGTAATAAAACGACAATGAGGATGAATGGGACGAGTCCCTGTGATGATGTTCATAACTGGAATGACGTTAATAACTCCACCAAATCATTATGAGATTAGTGGATTGTGTTGGCAGATTGCTGCTGTTAACACTTGACCCAGTGGATCAAGTTAAAGGAGGTCAAATTAAAATCTGCATGAATGAAAAATTTCCATGAAGGATTGTTCATATAGAAATTTTGGTCTAATGGAACATTATTGTGGATAAGGAATTAAATGTTATGATCTGAGTGAATTCTTATTTAATAATGAGTTTTATATAAGGGATCTTTATCCCAGAATTCTATTTGGGTTCACCAAAATATAAGGAACCCATAATTAGTTGGATCTTAAGAAAAAGAATTCTCCTCTAGTTTTGCGAGATGAGGACATCTCGTATTTTTTAAGTGGGGTAGAATGTAAGATTCCTCCCCAGCCTCTCAGGATATCCAGTATCTTCCCTTGTAGTCAAATCCCTCTTCACAAATATCAAAGATCTTGTTTCTACCTGTTTTGGCCTAGAGAGAGAAAATATTCTAGAGAGAGATTATTTAGATTTTGAATATTTTTGGATAGAAAAAATTCTCATCCTATTAATATAAGCTCCCTTGAAACAGAAGTTCAAAAAGATTTCTAGAAGGTGCATTATAAATCAAGTATAATCTGCTCAAGGGGCATTATAAATCAAGTATAATCTGCTCAAGGGGCATTATCCTAAGGGTCAAGATTTTTTCGAAATTTTAAATTAAGGTTCCTATGGGCCAATAAGATCAATCCATGTGTGGGGAGGAGATAAATCCGATTTATAAAATAAATTACCCAAAAATGAGTAAATGCTTACATAACATGAAGAGTTGACTATGTACAAGGGTTATTAGTAAAAAACTATGAGTATTACTAAAAAAAATGAGATATTTTGGGTATAATCATTCCATTTTGACACATATGTAAGGAAGGGGAGTCCCTTCAAGGAGGTGCATACTTCACATGCTTGAATGAGTTTTAAACTCAAAAATAATGTAATATTTTTATCTCTCCTCTCTCTTGGATTAAACCGAATCAAAACCGAATCAAAAAGGAACCAAACAAGGCTCAAATCTAGTCCAAATTCAACCAAACTGAAATCTAGAAAATTCTAGAAATCAGTTGGTCTTGGTTAGAGCCTCCCTCTCCTATAAATAGAACTTGAGTCTTTGTAAACAAATAGGAGAATTATACTATGCCAAAATTATGTTGAAATAATGCTAATTTTTACTATTATCTAAAATTCTCTCCAAATTGAAGAAATTGGAGCTTCCCTCTTTCTTCAATCTCCATTGGTGACTCCATCAACACACCAAACCAATTGATTGGTTGGGGGCCTCTACCGTGAGTATAGAATCAAGCAATTTGTAAGGTAAATGGTGAATTTTGATCTTTTCTATAATTTCTCAATGTTTCTCTCTTCTCAAACTCTCTCAAGCTTGAGAAGCTTAATTGGAATGATTTTTGAATGCTATTGAAGTTAATTGATGAATGGTGGTAAAGCATTACATAAATTTCTATTTATGCTTAATTTTAATGGTTTTTATGTAATTTCTCTCTCTCAATCAAAGAATGGTTATTCTCATAACCTATTCTCAATCCAAATGAAGCTTTTCATAAAGCTTTTCCTTAATCCAAGATTAATCTATGCTTGAGGCCAAATTAATGGCTTTTTTCTATACTTTTAGTTTATGTATATTTCATGAATATTGATGATTCAATCCATTATGGGTTAATGATCCAATTAGGGATCATTCTAATCATTCCCTTAATGATAAGCTTTATCCTTTAAAATAATTGAGATTTATCAGTCATAGCAGCAGAGCTATGGCAAAATTTTTGTAAAAATTTCACATAAAATAATTTCATTCAAAGCATGAAAAGAGAACTTCCTACCATATTCTAGGAATTATCATCCTAGATTAATTGAAAGAACTTCATTGATTTTTATGTTATGAATAATTGATGAATTAAGAAAAGGAGGATTTCTAGTAATTAAATTTTATGTTAAGAAGAGTAATTCCCATCGTATGAGTATTCTAAAAGGGTTATTTTCATTGTAGACATAGAAAAATGTATACTAGAAATTATAAAAGTGTGATTCTCATCATAATTGATTTTTCTGCATAAGTAGATGCATAAAAGAATTTTTTTTATATATCAAAAGTGTGATTTTGATCATAAAGGATTTTATGCATAAATTAGATGCATAAAAGAAATTCTTTTATATCAAAAGAATGATTTTCATCATAAATGATTTGTATGCATAACCATATGCATAAAAGATTTTTTTATATTAAAAGTGAGATTCTCATCATAATTGGATTTTATGCACAAATTAGATGCATAAGAGAAATTCTTTTATTCTAAAAGTGTAATTCCTGCTAAATTGGATTTATGCATGGAAAGATGCATAAAGAAACTATTTTAACCCAAAAGTGTTATTCTCATCAATTTTGATTTTATGCATAGAAAGTTGTATAAATAATTTTACTTTAAATTCAAAAGAGTTATTCTTATCAATTTCGATTTTATAAATAGAAAGATGCATAAAGAATTTTATTTTTAATTCAAAAGCGTTATTCTTATCAATTTTGATTTTATGCATAGATAGATGCATAAAAGATTTATTCTAAAAGTGTTAATTTTATTAAGATGGAAATTTATGCATAGAAAGATGTATAAAAGATTTATTTTTATTTCAAAAGTATTATTCTCATTAAATTGGAATTTATGCATAGTAAAATGCATAAAAGGATTATTATAAAAGTGTTATTCCTACTAAAGTTATCTTTATGCCTAATAAGATGTGTATGAGATGTGATAGGATGTGATAAGATGTGTATGAGATGTGCTAGGATGTGTATGAGAAGTGATAGGATGTGATAAGATGTGTATGAGATGTGCTAGGATGTGATAGGATGTGTATGAGATGTGCTAGGATGTGATAAGATGTGTATGAGAAGTGATAGGATGTGATAAGATGCATATGGGATGAGTTAGGATGTGATAAGATGAGTTAGGATGTGATAAGATGTGTATGGGATGAGGTAAGAAGTGTATCTGATGGGATAAGATGTATATGGGTTGTGATAGGGTGAGAATGGATGTGATGTAAAAGAATAGATGTGAAGGCATATGTGGTTATATGAATGGGAATGTTGAAATGGATGTATGGATGTGGATGTATGAATGTGGATGTAGAAATGGATGTATGGATGTGGATGTATGAATTATCATCCTAGATTAATTGAAAGAATTTCATTGTAAACATGGAGAAATTGATTTTTATGTTATGAATAATTGATGAATTAAGAAAAGGAGGATTTATAGTAATTAAATTTTATGTTAAGAAGAGTAATCCCCATCGTATGAGTATTCTAAAAGGGTTATTTTCATTCTAGACATAGAAAAATGTATACTAGAAATTATAAAAGTGTGATTTTCATCATAATTGATTTTTATACATAAGTAGATGCATAAAAGAAATTTTTTTTTATATATTAAAAGTGTGCTTTTGATCATAAAGGATTTTATGCATAAATTAGATGCATAAAAGAAATTCTTTTATATCAAAAGAATGATTTTTATCATAAATGATTTGTATGCATAAACATATGCATAAAAGATTCTTTTATATTAAAATTGAGATTTTCATCATCATAATTGGATCTTATGCACAAATTAGATGCATAAGAGAAATTCTTTTATTCTAAAAGTGTAATTCCTACTAAATTGGATTTATGCATGGAAAGATGCATAAAGAAACTATTTTAACCCAAAAGTGTTATTCTCATCAATTTTGATTTTATGCATAGAAAGATGCATAAAGAATTTTATTTTAAATTCAAAAGAGTTATTCTTATCAATTTTGATTTTATAAATACAAAGATGCATAAAGAATTTTATTTTTAATTCAAAAGAGTTATTCTTAATTTTGATTTTATGCATAGATAGATGCATAAAAGATTTATTCTAAAAGTGTTAATTTCATTAAGATGAAAATTTATGCATAAAAAGATGTATAAATTTTTTATTTTTATTTCAAAAGTATTATTCTCATTAAATTAGAATTTATGCATAGTAAAATGCATAAAAGGGTTATTATAAAAGTGTTATTCCTACTAAAGTTGTCTTTATGCCTAATAAGATGTGTATGAGATGTGATAGGATGTGATAAGATGTGTATGAGATATGCTAGGATGTGATAAGATGCGTATGAGAAGTGATAGGATGTGATAAGATGCGTATGAGATGTGATAGGATGTAATAAGAGGTGTATGAGATGTGATAGGATGTGATAAGAGGTGTATGAGATGTGCTACGATGTGATAAGATGTGTATGAGAAGTGATAAGATGTGTATGAGATGTGATAGGATGTGATGAGATGTGTATGAGATGTGCTAGAATGTGATAAGATGTGTATGAGAAGTGATAGGATGTGATAAGAGGTGTATGAGATGTGATAAGATGCGTATGAAAAGTGATAGGATGTGTATGAGATGTGCTAGGATGTGATAAGATGTGTATGAGATGTGCTAGAATGTGATAAGATGTGTATGAGAAGTGATAGGATGTGATAAGAGGTGTATGAGATGTGATAAGATGCGTATGAAAAGTGATAGGATGTGTATGAGATGTGCTAGGATGTGATAAGATGTGTATGAGAAGTGATAGGATGTGATAAGATGCATCTGGGATGAGTTAGGATGTGATAAGATGAGTTAGGATGTGATAAGATGTGTATGGGATGAGGTAAGAAGTGTATCTGATGGGATAAGATGTATATGGGCTGTGATAGGGTGAGAATGGATGTGATGTAAAAGAATAGATGTGAAGGCATATGTGGTTATATGAATGGGAATGTAGAAATGGATGTATGGATGTGGATGTATGAATGTGAACGCGGATGTGAATGTATGATATACATGTATGGATGTGGATGTGGATGTGGATATGGATGTATGAATATGGATGTGTATGTATGGAAGTGGATGTATGAATGTAGATGTGGATGTATGAATGTAGATATGGAATGTGGACAAGGATATGGATGTGGATATGGATGTAAGAATGTGGATTTATGTGAATGTGAATGTGAATGTGGATGTGTGAATGTGGATA
Organism: Cibotium barometz; assembly: GCF_041138505.1. Taxonomy (NCBI): domain Eukaryota; kingdom Viridiplantae; phylum Streptophyta; class Polypodiopsida; order Cyatheales; family Cibotiaceae; genus Cibotium; species Cibotium barometz. Next base: position 1,105,605 of record NC_141086.1, read on the forward strand.
TGGATGTGGATATGGATGTATGGATGTGGATGTATGAATGTGAACGCGGATGTGAATGTATGATATAGATGTATGGATGTAGATGTGAATGTGGATGTAAGAATGTGGATGTGAATGTATGATATAGATGTATGGATGTGGATGTGGATGTAGATGTGAATGTGGATGTAAGAATGTGGATGTAGATGTGAGAATGGATGGATGCGTGTAGATGTGGATGCGTGTAGATGTGAGAATGGATGGATGCGTGTAGATGTGGATGTGGATGTATGGATGTGGAGGTGGATGTATGAATATGGATGTGGAAATGGATGTATCGATGTGGATGTATGAATGTGGATGTGAAAATGGATGTATGGATGTAGATGTTAATGTGGAAGTGTGAATGTGGATGTGGATGTGGATGTATGAATGTGGATGTGAAAATGGATGTAGATGTGAATGTGGATGTACGAATGTGGATGTGTATGTGAAATAATGAATGCAACAATGTATGTGAAGGGATATGAAGTCGATATGAGCGAATGGATGAGATGAGATGTCATGTGAATCAGAATGTGAATGAATAATATAAGATGAGAAGAAGGAATGCGATGTAATGAGAAATGGATGTGATGAGACGTAATGTAAATTAAAAAAGATAGGAATGGATGTTATGTGAAGTGAATGAATCTGATGTGATGGGATGGAAAGTGATGTATCTGGTCAAGAATGGATACACATATGATGTGGAATTGGGTTAAGTAATATGGATTAATGTGGAACAATCTGGAAAGACGTGAGTTCATTATAGAAACTGTATTTATGATCTGTTTGTAAATGACTATTTTATGTCAAGAATGCTGGGGAAGCATTTTGACCGTCTTGTGATTAAGGTTGTGGAGACCTAATTGGTAAAGTTGCAACTGCTGGACGGAGAGTCAATGGAGGACGTCTCGTGTAGCAAGGTCAGCCAGCCTCGGTTCGATTTAAATGGTGAGGTGAATGAGGTCGTAGAGACCTAAGTGATAAAGTTACAGCAGCTGACGGAGAGTTAATGGAGGACGTCTTGCATAGCAAGACGTCCTGCATAGCAAGGTCGGTCGAGTTAAATGGTGAGCTTCCGGTACGGTGGATGAGGGACCAAGGAAGCGGCCTATGAGTGAAGCGCTAGGTGACCTGCGAAGGATCCTAGAGGGTGCTGACCATACGGTGCTTGGGCTCTGGGTCGCCAAAGATACCCACGCATGCATCGAGGTAGAAAATGGAACAAGGTGTTAGAGTTGTTTTCTGAACTTGGGCATGGATCTAGTTGATTGGCCTTGCTGGTCCTCAACAGATGAGTCCATGGCTCTTTTATATGGATCTATTGGTTGATCTTGCTGATCTTCAACAGAGAGTCCATCTGGATTTTTATAAGTGAATATATTTTCGGGTACTATGAGCTAGGAACTATTGAAAAGGCCCCCGAGTGGACAGGTGGTGAGCGTTCTGGTTGCCAATGATGCCATAGGTACACCGATGAAGGAATGATTGGAAATTAGAATTTAGCCGGATATTTTAGAGGATTATGACCAGTGGTACTATGGCTTTATTAAAAGATTGTTTTAAAGACAACCAAATATGTGGAAAAGGCAATTTCATATTGGGTGTGTAAGTGGTGTAACTATCTTGAACTTTGCTTGAAGCGCCGGCTAGGGGCCTGGGAACGTTTTTGGCTAAGTTTGTCTTCTTTGTAAACCATCAAGCCCTCTTGTACCTGGTTAATAAGCCCTGTATGACAGGCAGAATCACCAGGTGGCTGCTTATCTTGCTAGAGTTTGATTTCACTATTATGGTGAGAAAAGGCTCTCAGCATGTTCTAGCAGACCACATGTTAAGGATCCCCCAATGACGAACAACCAGTGGGAGTAGATGATGATTTACCAGATGCCACCTTGTTCCAACTTTGTTTAATTCCTAAATGGAGCAAAGAAGTGGCTTTTTTTAGCCACTTGATCCTCTCCTCAACAAGGATCGGGCCCATCGCTTAATAAAAAAAAAGCCCCGTACCACAACGGATCGCAGGTTAACTTTACAAGCAGGGCAAGGACAAAATCCTAAGATGTTACGATCAAGAAGAAAAATATGTCTTCCTCCTTGAACAGGCTCACTCTACTTGTGCTGGGAGCACTTTGCTAAAGACATCACTACTCATAAGGTTCTCACAATGGCCCACTTTAATGACTGACATTGCTGAGTATGTCAAAGGATGTGATAAATGCTAGTGCATAGAAATCCCTCGATTCAAGGATTACATGCCCCTAAACCCCATCGTGTCCTTACAACCATTTGAAAAATGGGGCATAGACTTCGTAGGACCCATCAATCTGGCAGCCAACTATACTCAAGCCAGATATATAATTGCTGCACCTATTTGAAAAATGGGGCATAGACTTCGTAGGACCCATTTGAAAAATGGGGCATAGACTTCAATCTGGCAGCCAACTACACTCAAACTAGATATATAATTGCTACACCCAAACACATTCAAGCTAGATATATAATTGCTACACCCAAACACATTCAAGCTAGATATATAATTGCTGCTTTTACGGACTACTGCACCAAGTGGGTAGAATCTTGTGCAACCCGCAAAGCTGATGCTCGATCAATGGTAAAATTTCTCTATGAGTCTGTAATCACACGCTTTGGGCATCCTCTTGAGCTTGCAATAGTGAAAATGGAACGCATTTCATCAACAATGAAGTAATCAAGTTCCTTTTACAAGAGTTCCTTGTCACCCACCATAGGAAGTCCTCCCCTTACTATCCTCAAGCGAATGGCCAAGCCGAAAGTACAAACAAAATCTTGTGTGCCATTCTGACGAAAACAGTGGAGGCCAACCACAACAACTGGGAACAGAAATTACTGGTTGCACTTTGGGCTTATAGAGCTTCATATAAGGCAACAAGTAACGCTACCCCCTTCAATTTAACCTATTGCACTAAAGCAGTCATGCCCATGGAGTTCTTAGTCCCAAGCCTACATGTCGCTGTGCACGAAAAACTCACCGAAAATTCTTCAAATTCCTGTATGTTCGAACTCGAAAAGCTTGATGAAACTCACCTCCCTCTAGTCTACAACATGATTGTCAAAAAGCTAAGGCGTAAGGTTCAACGACTAGCTCAAGGACAAATAGATGAATGAGGGCGACATGGTCCTTTTATTCAATACAAAAACACATAAGAAAAAGTTGTGCTGCCGTCTCTCTGCTGGGTCAGGAAAATATAGATCCTCAAAACACATGCCAAACACATACTGCCCTACAAACCAATTGTGCTGCCGTCTCTCTGATGGGTCAGGAAAATATAGATCCTCGAAATGGCCTACGAGTGTGGCTCAGCTCATTCGAGAAGAAATGATGCATTTTTGACACCTCAGTATGGGAGAATTCCCCTTATGAAGGAGGCTCCTATTTCACATGTGTGGGAGAGTTTTAAACTCCCAAATAATGAGATATTTTTATCTCTCCTCTCTCCTGTTTCAACTAGATCAAAAAGTGGACTAAAGTGACCCAAAAATGGTCAAAAATTGACAAAACTGATCTAGAAAATTCTAAAATCAATTGGCTTGGTTAGAAGCTCACGTTTTCCTATAAATAGAAGCCTTCCCCTTTGTTGAAGCTTAATAGTGTTTTTGTACTGTTACCCTACTTCTCCCAAGAGCCAAAAACTATGAATTTACTCATAATTCATTAGTTTTTGACCTTCCCTCTTCTAAAGATTGGTGGCCACTCTTATTTCAAACAAGAGTAGATCATCAAGCCAAAGGAAAGCTCTCAAATTCTCCGTGTAAGTTGGAGATTCTTCTCTTTTCTATTCATTTTATGGTTTTTTATGATTTTTGTCTTCTCTAAAATGAATATGATGTTATGTCTCATTGAAAAAAGGCATTCCCCTCTCTTCTTTAGTAAATCCAACCATTCTTTATCCTAGATGAATGATTAATGGATAAAATCAAGTTTTTCATCATAATGTTTCTCTTTGATAAGTAGAAAATATTTACATTAGAATGATTTAAATACTCTTGGTGAACTTCTAATTAATTTTAGAGAGTTGAAAATTGAAAAATGGTTAGCCATACAAAGGAGGTTATGGTTAAATTTTCTAAAATTGTGAAAAAATAGTTTTGCTTTTTTTTAAAATTCAAAAAGAGTAATTCCCATCGTATATGTATTCTTAAAGTGTTATTTTTCATCCTATGTATAGAAAAATGCTTACTAAAAATATTTTATTTAAAAAAAGTGTTACTTTCTTTAGAATTGAATTCTATGCATAGAAGGAAGCTTATTGAATTTTTTATTTTGATCATTTGCTAATTAGTGATTAATCAGTGTTAATCGCTATATTTTGGTGCAATTGTTGAGGGTTCAAATTAACCATTAGGTATCTGATACAGATCCCTATAACTTCAGATTGCAATTCGGAGTTGGGTTGATACTCCAACCATTCCGTACAAATTGGTTACCCTTGATTTAATGTAATTTCTGGTGATTTTATGCTGATAAATTTGTTGTAATCATCTCTTAAACACAAGATTGAGTTGTAAAAGGGTAGACACTGCCCTTGAATCTTGAAATTGGATCAAGAGGTAAGACCCCCTTCACATCATCATGAGTACAGCACAAGAAATAGCCAAATTTAATGGGGAGCAGTTTTACACATGGCAGACAAAAACCATGTATTTGCTCATGAGGAAAAATTTGTGGGGGCTAGTTAAGGGAAGAGATGAATGTCCAGAGAGAGGAGAAAATGAGTGGAAGAGCATGAATGAAAAAGCATTGGGACTTATTGCACTCAGTTTAAATGATGAAATCATTCATCACATCACAGGGATACAATGGGCAAAAGATGCATGGGATGAAAATAAATTGTTTGGCACACAAGCTAAAAATTCAAAGATAAATCTGTTAATGAAATTCTACAAATTGGATATGAAGGAAAGTGAACCTTTAATCACACACTTGAACAGATATAAAAGCATTAAGCAACAACTGGCAGCTATTGGCAAAAAGGTAGAAGATGATGAGGCACTAGCTGTACTTCTGAAGAGTGTGGACAAAGGAGAATATGAAAACATTGTAGCAACACTAAAAAATGTACTTGAATTGAAGCTACGCGAGATAGAAGCAGCTCTACTAGAGCAAGAGAGCAGAGGCAAAGAGAAGAAATGGCTCAACTCAACAGCAAGAGAAGAAAAAGCATTCTTCACCCGAGGAGGATTCTCTTGAGGACAAGGACGAGGAAGAGGCAGAGTAGGATGAAGGACCTTCAAAGTCAATATTAAGTAAAGTGGAAAAAATCTCACAAAATGGGAATCAATTTATAAACTTGTTTTGGCCATAAGTTGACCATGCTAACTCGAAATTGTTCGGACATTATAGATCTAGATTCTAATTTTGAAGAGCTTTTCAACGATATGTTACATGCAAAGGTTTTGACAAACTATTTGATAAGTTTACCATGCCCCCACTTTTTTAATGGGAATGGGATTTTTCCCACTTTATCTAATATTGACTTTTCACTTGCAACAATTGTGGAAAGCCAGGTCACATGGCAAGAGATTGCTACAGCAAACCCAGTGGAGAAGGAACGACATCGGCAAACTTCATGGAAGCTCCAAAGGAAGTGGAGTCGAATAATCTTTTCAGAGAGAGAGAGAGAGAGAGAGAGAGAGAGAGAGAGAGAGAGAGAGAGAGAGAGAGAGACCCCACAACCCAATGTAACCCAGTGGAGAAGGAATGACATCGGCAAACTTCATGGAGGCTCCAAAGGAAGTGGAGTCGAATAATCTTTTCTGAGAGAGAGAGAGAGAGAGAGACCCCACAACCCAATGTAACCTGTCCCAACAAAGTAAAACCACCTCTGAGCCACCGATGATGTAGGTCACGTGGTAGATGTATGTGTGAGCACTTTAGTCAAGGTCGTAGGCAACTATAGTAAGCCTTGGACACATAGAGAGAGAGAGAGAGTGTCAAGGACTATGAGTTTAGGGACTTGAGGCACTGGTCACGGGCTATCATGTAAGAGAGAAACTTGGTACAGGGTCCAGGTGTGCTAAGTTAACTTGAGGGGAGGTGTGCTAGACACTGGTCGCAGACTATCAAGTAAGAGGGAAACTTGGTATAGGGTCCAGGTGTTCTAGGAGTATTCACTTGAGGGGAGGTGTTGAAATATACAAGTGAATAGGGTGTGTGCAGGAACAAACCCTTGGTTAGAGGCTATAAAAGAGGATGAGTAAATGTGAAAGAACCTGTGAAAAGGTGAGAAGAATCTACTGGGAGAGAATAAAGGGTAGCATGAGAAGATTTAGGAAGTGTGGAGATATTCTGGGAAAAGTGAAGAGGTGGAGAGAATCAAGCAAAAGAGGTGGAGATATTCTGGGAGAGGTAGAGTGAATCAAGGAGAAATCAGTGGGATTTGATGCTTGGATGTAAACTCTATAAATTGAGGCATTGGCCTAATGAGGTTTTTGATTATCCATGCCTACATTAAGCTATTTGCTGGTTTTTGATTATCCATGCCTACATTAAGCTATTTGCTAATTACTCACTAATTATATCTTAATTATTTACTAATTACTCACTAATTATATCTTAATTATTTGCTAATTACTCACTAATTACATCTTAATTATTTGCTAATCACTTTGTTAGTGATGTTGATTCTAGTATTTGAACCAACATAGCTCATCACATTGCTCTAATTTCAACAGATACAGCCGTCACACCAGGTCATCGAAACCACCTGCTATGTCCACATTGGCCACAACACTCTTCAAATTCTCCCTCTGAGTCCTTTGACAAAATAAATACCCAACATTTTGTTTGAAGGTTTTTCGTTCCCCTACAATCTTCCAGTCAACCCTCTAAACTTCTATGCATAATCCTCAACTAACATCCCCTTCTAGTCCATGGCCTTTATCTTTTTAAGTATATCAATAGTAGTAAGAGTTTTCTCCTTTCTGAATCTAGCCAAGAAAGCATCCTTTAATGCATTAAAGTCTACAAAATATGCAAGGCCATATTGGCTAAACCAGCTCATAGCTGTACCCTCCAAAGTTGCTGCAAACTGCTGCAGTTTCACCGAATCTCCATACAAGGCGGGATTGGGTCTCAAATTGAGCCATGTGACAGTCTAGATCCTCCCTGGACTTTGCCCTAAATTTGGCAACCCATACCTTGGGACTAGGTGGTGTCACAGCCATAGCGGCTACTTTAAGTGGTTGCCTAACTTTAGGCTTAAGTTTACCCTGAAATGGGTTAATTTGCAATTAGGTGGTGTCACAGCCCATACCTTGGGACTAGGTGGTGTCGCAGCCATAGCGGCTACTTTAGGTGGTTGCCTAACTTTAGGCTTAAGTTTACCTTGAAATGGGTTAATTTGCAATTAGGTGGTGTCACAGCCCATACCTTGGGACTAGGTGGTGTCGCAGCCATAGCGGCTACTTTAAGTGGTTGCCTAACTTTAGGCTTAAGTTTACCCTGAAATGGGTTAATTTGCAATTAGGTGGTGTCGCAGCCATAGCACTTCTTGCGCGGGGCAGGGTCCCACACTCGGGGCCTCGTCCATGGATATCCAGACAAGAGACTAATCCATCGGTTATTCCAAAACCGAACTCAGAAAAACTTCCCTTGCTCGGAACGCACGGGTGATTCCTCCAGGATAACTTTTCTCTAACGGAGTCAAAAGCCTAAACAAACTGAACTGATCTGACTAAACCTGTAAGTCCCATAGTCAGATCAGGGAAAAGATTGTATTTGGATCATAGAGACCAACGCTTTTTTCCTCATTGAGAGACACAGTCGTTGATTCTTTTCCATAGAATAATTTTTATCTAAGATTTACCTCATCTATCGTACTATACAGAAATTGAGTCTCGATTTACGGATCCATCAGTCTAGCCTACTAACCCCATCACATCCCTTATCATTCATATCTATCCAATTTACATCACATCTCATCACCTCAATTCTCGTTCATATCCATCACATTTACATCCTCATGTATTCTCCCACATACATCCACATCCATACTTATCACATACACATCCACATCTATCCTTTCACATACATCCACATCCATACTTATCACATACACATCCACATCCACATCCACATCTATCCTTTCACATACATCCACATCCATTCTTTCACATACATCCACTTCTACTCTTCACATACATCCACTTCTATTCTTCACATACATCCACATCCATCCTTTCACATACACACATCCACTTCTATTCTTCACATACATCCACTTCTATTCTTCACATACATCTACATCCATTCTTTCACATACACACATCCACATCCATTCTTTCACATACATCCACTTCTATTCTTCATATACATCCACATCCATCCATCCATTCATTCACATTTATCTGATTCACGTCACATCTATCCATCCATTCATTCACATTTATCTGATTCACGTCACATCTATCCATCCATTCATTAACATTTATCTGATTCACATCACACCTATCCATCTATTCATTCACATATATTTGATTCACATCATATCTATCCATCCATTCATTCACATTTATCTAATTCACATCACATCTATCCATCTATTCATTCACATTTATCTGATTCACATCGTATCTATGCATCCATTCATTCACATTTATCTGATTCACATCACATCTATCCATCCATTCATTCACATTTATCTGATTCACATCACATCTATCCATCTATTCATTCACATTTATCTGATTCACATCACATCTATCCATCCATTCATTCTTTTATAAAAATCAACTTCAGTGGGAATAACACTTTTATAAAAATCCCTTTATACATCTATTTATGCATAAATTCAATTTTAAGGAAAATAATACTTTTGAAATAAAATAAAAATAAATTTCTTTATGCATCTTTCTATGCGTAAAATCAAAATTGATGAGAATAACTCTTTTGAAATAAAAATAAATTCTTTATGCATCTTTCTATGCGTAAAATCAAAATTGATGAGAATAACTCTTTTGAAATAAAAATAAATTCTTTATGCATCTTTCTATGCGTGAAATCAAAATTGATGAGAATAACTCTTTTGAAATAAAAATAAATTCTTTATGCATCTTTCTATGCATAAATCAAAATTGATGAGATTAACTCTTTTGAAATAAAAATAAATTCTTTCTGCATCTTTCTATGCATAAAATCAAAATTTATGAAAGTAACACTTTTATAATTAAAAAAAATCAATATGCATCTTTCATGCATAGAATTTAATTTTAATAGAAATAACACTTTTATAATAAAAATATTTCTACTATGAATTTTTCTATGCATAGAATGAAAATAGCACTTTTAGAATACACAAACGATGGGGATTACTCTTTTTGAATAATAAAAGATAAAACTTTTTTCACAAAATTTAAGAAAATTTTGCCATAACCTCCTTTGTATGGCTGACCATTTTTTAATTTTTGCTATTCTTAAGTTACTTAAAAATTATCCCCAAATGATTTAAAACATTCTAAACTAATCAAATTCCACTTTTAAAAGAGAAACAATATGAAAAATTTAATTCCAACAATTAGATTACTTATCTAGGATAAAGAAAGGCTGAATTTAAGAAGAAGAGAGGGGGAAAGCCTTTCCAACAAGGCATAGCATCGTTTTACATTTTAAAACAAAACAAAAAATTAGAAAACCATTAAAAGGAATAAGAAAAAGTAGGATTTCTAACTTACATGAATTTCTGGGAGCCTTCCTTTGGCTTGATGGTTTGAGGGATCTACTCTTGTTTGCAACAAGAGTGGCCACCAATTCTTTAGAAGAGGGAATGATAAAAAACTAATGAATTATTAATAAATTCAGAGTTTTAAGTAGAGTAACAGTGCATAAAACACTATTATCCATTTACAAAGGGGGAGGCTTCATTGATAGGAAAAAGTGAGCCTCTAACCAAGCAAACTGATTCTAGAATTTTCTAGATCAGTTTGGTCAAATTTTACCCATTTTTAGGTCAGTTTAGCTTACTTTTTGGATCTAGTTGAAGCAGGAGAGAGGAGAGATGAAAATATCTCATTATTTGTGAGTTTTAAAGTCAGCCACACATGTGAAATAGGCGCCTCCTTCATGAGGGGAATTCCCACACACTGAGGTGTCAAAATGCATCATTTTTTTAAATATTTTTTCTTTTTTAACTAATATCCTTCTCCTTAGTCAACTATTCATCTTATGTGAGTATTTACTCATTTCTGGGGGTTTTCTTTATTTCTTAAATTTATCTCCTCCCTACATTTGGATTAATCTAACTGGCCCCTCAAAACCTTAATCTAATTTTTTCTCGAAAATCTGGACCCTTAGGATAAGGCCTTTTGAGCAGATTATAATTGATTTCTAATGCACCTTTTGAAAATCTTTTTGAACTTCTGTTCAGGGGAATTTATTTTAATAAGAAGAGATATTTTTCCATCTAAAAATATCTAAAAATTGAATAACCTCTCTCTAGAATATTTTCTCTCTCTAGGCCAAAACATGGTAAAATAGGATCTTTCTTTTATTTAAGAGAGGGGAATAAATATAAGATCAGAAGGGGAGGTTCTTACACCTGCACACCTCAAAAGCCGGGGGGAGGAATCTTACATCCTACCATACTTAAAAAATGCGACATGTCCTCATCTTGCAACATTAGAGGACAATTCATTTCCTTAAGATCCAACTGGTTCTAGGGTTCCTTATAGTCTGGAGAACCCAACAGAATCTTAGGATAAAGATCCCTTATATAAAACTCATCATTAGATAATAATTCACTCAGGTCGTATCATTCAAACCCTTATCACAATAATGGTCCATTAGACCGAAATTTCTATCTGAACGGTCCATCAAAATTTTCAATTTTACAGATTTTTAATTTGACACCTCTTAACTTGATCCACTGGGTTAAGTGTTAACAGCAGCAATCTGCCAGCACAATCCACTGGGTTAAGTGTTAACAGCAGCAATCTGCCAGCACAATCCAGTAATCTCATAGTGATTTGCTGAAGTCATTAACGTCATTCTAGCTACGAACATCATCACAAGGACTCGTCCCATTCATCCTCATTGTGGTTTTGCTCAGTTTAAAACATTTCAATCAAAATTCAGGAATCATTATTTTTCAATCAGAATCCAATTCAACTCATCAGTTCTCAAACAGAATTTTAAAATCATATCAACCACATTCGAATTCATCATGTGGACAGCATTTTAGCTTATAATTTCAAGATCTTAGATTTACTCGTATATACTGCCAGTAAAAGAGATGCCATTATACCCTCGGTATATACGGGTAGTCACTGTCCTCTTGGAAGTATAAGGTAAATACCATCATGTCTAGGCCTCAAGCAAGTCAAGGATTCCATACAATTGTGGTACTTTGATCTTGAGACCCAATTACCAATTTACGAATTTCAGTTTGAATATCAATTTGTATGAATTTTATCACACAATTACAACCCTTTACTGCTTCTTCATAAATTTTTGACATTTCTGGCTTCTCGGTTGATCCTCATTAACCAATTTGCTCTGATACCAGCTGTAAGATCCCTGACTCCACTGCGCAACAAATTTGGGTCCTTGAGTGAACAGGTGGTGAGCATTCTGGTTGCCAATGATACCATAGGTACACTGATGAAGGAATGAATTGAAAATTAGGATTCAACTGGATAATTAGAGGATTATGATCAGTAACACTATGGTTTCATGAAATGATTATTTTAAAGATTGTTGAATCTGTGAAAAAGGCAAGTTCATATTGGGTGTGTGAGTGTGTGACCGGTTTTATGTTTGCATAAATATCTGGCTGGGGGGCCTGGGAACTCTTTTCCCTGGTACCCAGGACAAAACCTAACCAAATTCCTAATTGGATCCCATCACTACAGTGGTTGTGGGCGGTTGGCTAACCCATGGGACTGGATGGGGTTAGGCTGGACTGATGGATCTGTAAATTGAGACTCAATTTTTGTATAGTACGATAGATTAGGTAAAGCCTGGATAAAAATTGTTTTATGGAAAAGAATCAACGGTTGTGCCTCTCAGTGAGAAAAAAAGCGTTGGTCTCTATGATCGAAGTACAATATTTTCCCTGATCTGATTATGGGACTGAGAGGTTCGGTGAGATCAGTTCAGTTAGTTCAGGCTTTTGACTACGTTAGAGAAAAGTTATCCTGGAGGAATCGCCCGTGCTTTTTGGGCAAGGGAAGTTTTTCTGAGTTCGGTTTTGGAAGAACCGATGGATTAGTCTCTTGTCTGGATATCCGTGGAAGAGGCCCCGAGTGTGGGACCCTGCCCCGTGCAAGAAGTGCTACTTCCGCTCTGCTAGCACCCCCAATTTTGTTGCACAGTGGGGTCAGGGATCCTAGAGGGTTGATCGGCATGGCAATCGTGGATCGCAGGTGTTGGTGGGCAGTGTTCGTGGATACGTGCATGTTAATAGTGGCATATTATTTTGTGATTTCCTTCTTCAGCTTGAAGGCCAAGTGTAATTTTCTTTTGCAAACTTCCTCTAAAGAAGGATGTGTTGTATTTCTTATTATTAATATAATAAGGACAATTCACCCTATGACCGTTCGATTCTCCTACACAATAGTAGCTGAGTTTGACAATGCACTAGATAGATATATTAGTTGTTGGAGGCCTTGTCCATATATGCCCATCATTTTCCTGCTCCATGTCATCCATTCCATTAGTTTTTCCAAAGGTGGGACGAGTTCCAAAATAATATTTCTATTGTACTCCATTGGTATCTCCTTCATATGGATCCTCTTTTTTATGTTCATAATCTTGGTTTTCAAGATATTATTTTTCTTGCTCTCCATGAGCCATGGTGAAATACTTTAGCCTAAAATTCACAATCCTCATTGTCTTTTAATGGTTTCGAATCATCATCTCCACTGTCTCCAATGGCTACATGCATTGTCTTTTCCCTCATAATAGTTGATGGATCTGCCACAGTGATGCTCCAAAGTTGTGAGGTGCTGCTTATGAAGCTCCAAATATGTCATCAAGGTTGACATAGCAAGATTTTGAGACTTCTTATCTGATGCTAGCTGAATCCTCATCTTCCAATGCACTCCACCTCATCCTCACTTCTGATAATAATAGTTGTTAATTAGACACAATCCCTATCTACATCAACACCCCCCTCTTCTTTAGGTACAACATTAGCACTTACCCCTATTGACAGCCATGTCTCTTCAAGATCATCCCAACTATCATTTCGTTCAGCTGCCATTAATGCATCATGAAGAAGAATAAACCTCTTTGACAATGTGAAATGAAGAAGATAATGCTCATTGCCTTCTATATCCCAATGTGAGGATACCTTCATCTCCATTAGTGGGAATCCTTCTATAACTACTTTGAGGCTCCCAAATTGATGCCTAGGAGGAAATTGAATTTCTAGCAAATGTGAACTTACAATACTGCTCCCAGCTCTCAGTGGGATAGAGTAGCTCAACTGAACACCATTGACTGTCTAGTCTATTGTGGCCTCCTCTTTAGAAGCCATTGTGCATTTGAGGAAATCCGAGATGAGCACAATGAGGCTAATGAGCAAAGAGAGTCCTAATATTACTGGAAGCTGCTGAGCAAGCAATAAGATGGTGGAAAATAAGACCACTATAGAAACAATGCTATTGAGCTAGAAAACATTTTGCAAGGTGGTTATGAAAGAGAGGTCATGGCCATATTCATATGATGCTCCCATTAGGTCATGGGCATATTTACCATGTGCATTTATTACATGTTATGGGTAACTGGGCCAATTTTTATACTAAAGGTAGTTAGTATAGTGGCCAATGTGTATGGCTTAAAAGTGGAGGTCCTTGCAATGGAATTTTGGTGTAATTATTGCCGATAGCTCCTATTAAATGCAAGCCGCCCTTAATATTTGGTATCATTATTGTTGATAACTCCTATTAAAGATCTTAGTACTAATATATATTACTAACATTACTATTATATTAATATTAGCATACTAATAAATATTATTATATTAATATTACTAATAGTACTATTTCTAATAGTGCTAATATATATTACTAATAGTATCATATCTATCCTCTACCTTCTCCATCTCATCCTCGAATCAGAACGCTTCCATAGGCAAGGTATTCCTCCATTTCTATCCTCTACTATCTCCTCCTCTTTACTAAGGGGGAAAGGGGGGGCTCCCCAACCTCCCGTGGTTTGTGTCAATCCATGGGGGGGTGGGGAGCCCCCTTTTTTTCTTATTTTGGATAGTCTATTTGCTTGTTTTTGCTTAATCTATTTTTTATTTTTTTTGCCAGAGAAACAGCCTTGAATTGAGGACTCTTCAAAGCACATAGTGTATGGGTACATTTCAAAGCTTCTTATGATTTGCTAATCCCTTCAGTTAAAAGTTGCTTGTTATATACTAATCCCTTGAGTTAACATATGCAATCTAAATGGTGTATTTGTACATGGATGAGATCTTTATGTAGGGAAGATTCTTTGGAGGAGATACCCCTCCCTATGCAATCATGACCAGACTTTGAAAGTGAAGACTCCATCTACCCAAAGGGATGGAATAAGGATAAATATATCAGAGTCAATGGGAATTGACTAATTGCCCATGGTGGCTTGACTACCCGCTCGGTCAAGTTCATGAAAGCATAGTATTTGAACAGGTACAATTTCTAGCCCTTATAATTTGTTTATAGAATGGGTTTCATTGGTAACTTAAAATTTCATAGCACTCATTTTGGCATCATTATGTTCAAGTGAAGATTTTGAGAAGTATCAAGAAGAGCACGATGAAGCACAAGGAGATAATGTGCCACCATAGAATCCTAAAAACACAGCAGAGAAAATGTCATCTCTTGGCATCATTATGTTCAAGTGAAGATTTTGAGAACTATCAAGAAGATCAGGATGAAGCACAAGGAGATAGTGTGCCACCACAAAATCCTACAGACACAACAGAGAAAATCTCATCTCCTCCTGAACATGCCTTGACATCAAAGCAAAGATGGCAAGTGAAAATGGCAAGGACATCTCGAGAGATGAGGAGCAAGAGGGGCCTAGACTTTCAATGCCAAGATAATTATTTGGGAGGAAAAAATAGAAATGGTATGACTACTCATTGCATATGTATGGAGTATACATATGGAATATATATAAACAATGGCTAATGGTATTGTGCATATGCATGACTAGTCATTGCCTATGTATGGAGTGCACATATGGAGTATATGTAAACGGTGGCTAATGGTGTTGTGCATATTCATGACTAGTCATTTCATATGCATGGAGTGTACATATGAAATATGTGTAAATAGTGGCTAATGGTATTGTGCATATGCATGACTAGTCATTGCTTGCATATTCAAGGAGTGTACATATGGAATATATATAAACGGTGTCTAGTGGTATTGTGCATATGTATGAAGTGTACCTATGGAATATATATAAATGGTGGCCAATGGTATTGTGCATTGCTCAATGTAGATTAGTTTATTTTAAGAGCCATAATACCCACTTGTATTGGGACAATACTACATAGCCAAAGATTGTGAGTATTTTTTGTAATAATTCTTTTGTATCAAATTCATAGTGTGGCAGAAAACCAGATTTGTCTCATCTAAAAGTCTTTGGATGCATTGCATATGTGCATGTGCCAGATGAGCTAAGAACTAAGCTGGATCCAAAAGCTGAAAAATGTGTGTTTATTGGATACTCCCTTGAGCAAAAGGGATACAGGTGTTATAACCCTGCTACACGTGAGTTGAGGGTAAGCAGGGATGTTGTCTTTGATGAGATGAGCAGTTGGTATGCTGCTGAAAAAGAAGCTGTTGGGGCTGATGTGAGTGGAAGTGTGGTTGCACAGAATGCAGGTCAGCAATCACAGTCTTTGAGTGGACCAGGAGAGTCCTCATCTAGTGGGTCTATTGATAGACCATGGAGTGGCAGGCTGCGTCATAATACCAGTCCAGCAAATGTGATTAGTACATCACGTAAAGGAAATGAGAAAGTGGTTGAGCCCCTTGGTATGCTTGACATTTCTGCAGGGCATTCTCATGTTGATGGAGAGTCTAGTGGCTCAAATATGAGCCTTAATGAGGAGCTTGGGATCCCAGCTATGAGAACACCTGGTGTAAAGAAGGCTATGGAAGCCATGAATGAAAAACTGCGAAGATCAGGGAGAGTGAAGAACCCTGTGTAGAGATTTACATATGATGGTTATGTGGCACATCACTATGCATATATGGCAAAGGTTGTGCAGGTTGTAGAGCCCACATGCATTGATGAGGCTATTGGAAATGTGTGTTGGGAGAAAGCTATGGATGAGGAGATGGATGCACTATATGGAAATGAAACTTGGGATTTAGTGCAATTGCCTGAAGGCAAGAAAGCCATTGGATGCAAGTGGGTGTACAAAGTAAAACATAACAGTGATGGAAGCATAAACAGGTACAAGGCTAGATTGGTAGCCAAAGGATATGCGCAGACATATGGCATTGATTATGAGGAAACTTTCAGCCCAGTTGCCAAGATGGCAACAGTGAGGGTTGTGATAGCAGTGGCTGCGTCAAAGCAATGGTCTTTACATCAGATGGATGTAAAGAATGCATTCTTGCATGGGGATTTGCAAGAAGAGGTGTATATGTTGCAGCCACCTGGTTATGAGGATGTGGGTCACCCCGAGCATGTTTGCAGGTTGAAGAAAGCCTTGTATGGCTTAAAGCAAGCACCAAGAGCATGGTCTAACAACATTTCTGAATATCTTATCACTATTGGCTTTCATGTAGCCAATGCAGATTTGTTGCTGTATGTGCGACATGGTGATAGAGGGGTTGTGCTTGTTGTCATCTATGTAGATGACTTGATCATTACCATGATGCAGAGATCTTTGATGTAAAGATCTTGCTTAGACAGAAGTTTGAGATGAAGGATCTGGGGGAGCTCAGATATTTCTTGGGCATTGAGGTGATTAGGTCACATGGTATTGGATTACTGCAGAGACAGTATGGCTTGGACATGTTGTCCAAGTATGGTATGACAGGCTGTAAGCCTATTTCTGTGCCATTGGATCAGAATGGCAAGTTGAGTGCAGATTCAAGAGAGATCTTGGAGGATCCTACTATGTATAGGCACATAGTAAGAAGTTTGATCTACATGACGATCACCAGACCAGATTTGAGCTATGCTGTTGGGTTGGTGAGTCAGTTTATGCAGGTTCCATGGAAACCGCATTTGGATGCAGTGCGACGCATACTGAGGTATGTGAGGTCTACTTTGCATTGTGGACTATTCTATGAGACTGGGACAGAGATATGTGTACATGGGTACACAGATGCTGATTGGGCTGGTAGTATCTCAGATAGAAGATCTACCAGTGGATTCATGTTTTCTTTGGGGAGTGCTGCTGTGACTTGGAGCAGCAAGAAGCAGCCTACGGTTGCTCTATCGAGTACAGAGGCCGAGTACAGAGGAGCTGCTATGGCAGCATGTGAGGTAGCTTGGTTGAGAAAGCTGCTTGCAGATTTGGGTCTATGGATAGACAAGTTGTCATTTTCTGTGACAACATTAGCAGTATAGAGTTGGCCAGGAACCCAGTCTTTCATGCTCGTACGAAGCACATAGAGGTCCACTACCACTTCGTCATAGAGAAGGTCTTAGCAGGAGACCTTGACCTTGTTTATGTCAGCACAGAGGATCAGGTAGCTGACATCTTCACCAAAGCATTGGGTACAGAGAAGCTCTGCAGATTCAGGGATTCGCTTGGTGTACATGAGATGGAGTTGAGCTCGAGGGGGAGTGTTGAGATATCGAGCTCATCTAGTGAGGCGGTGGCCACCACTGACCCACCTGGGGGATAGGCCCCACACTTACACCTGGGGGATAGGCCCCACACTTACACCACTGGCATGGTTGGTGAGATCATGGGAGATATGCGGCCAGTGGGATGACAGGCTGTGTGACAGCCATTCTAGAGACTGGCATAGTTATAGCGCCAGCTCATTTAGTCGGGTTCACACTATAGAGAACCCGTGTATGTATTGGTTGAGTACCTTTCATATTGTGTGTACTCTTTTTCTTGTATATGGTGTGTTGAGTGTTGAGTAGAGAAGAAGAAGATTTTCAGCCTCTCACCTTGTGTGTTCTCTATTAGGGTTTTGTGAGTGTGTGTGTGTGTGCTTGCAAGAGCTCAAGCTCTCTTCCCCCCTGCATCTTTTCATGCTCCCTCTTCTCTTTGCACTCCTTTGCTGTGCCAACCACACTAGAAAGAACCCGGCCACTCTCACTCTTCAGAGGGTGCCCCACCAGCAACCCTCAACTCTCTCTGCAGCCCATCACTTCTGTGTGTGTCACCAGCACTCTTTGAACCGGCTACCTCTCTTGCCTTTGCTTGCGTCAGTACACTGCCATGATCTCTCTCTCTTCAGATGGTCCTTCATGTTGGCACCATCTGTCACCAACACACAACACCCAAAACACTTTCTCTGGTCAGCATCCAGCTACCCTGTCGCCTCTTCTCTACTTCACTCAGCACCAGCCCTCTCTTTGGCGGCTCCCCAGTAGCTCTCCAGTCCCTCTGTGCTCGCCAGCAGCCCTGCTCTCAACGTCCCGCAGTCGTGAGCTCTCCACGCATCTAGCCTCTCTCACTTGTCGAAAGCCAAAGGCGGCTTCCACCAGTCGCCTACCCTTCAGCAGCACTTTCCATCACGTCCAGCAGTCGCTCCAAAGGCTGCTCCCTCCAGCCTTTTGCTCTTGCACGCTGGTCCCCCTTCGCCAGACAGCTTCTCCTGATGACGGTAGCTTCTCTTGATGACGGCAGCCTCTGCACACATCACCGAAGAAGCCTCTTGATACAAGGCGGGCACCTTCCACACTAGACAGCCATAGTAAACAACCAAAGGCGGCTCCCCTAGTCGCCACCCTTCAGCAGCCCTGTTCGTATGCGACTGCGCCTAGCCATGCTCACCCTTGCGCCTCCACACCAGCTTCAAAGGTGGCAGCTCCCTTCGCATTTGTCTCTGCAGAATGACCCGAGCCCCCTGCACAAGGCGGCAACACTTTCCTCACCTGTGTGGCTGCAACAATACCCGCCAGGCGATCTCTTCATCTACGAGGTGGCCATCTTCAAAAACCGACTCGCCAACCTTCCAGATGTTCACGCTGGCAGTTGTGTTGGCAACAAATCTTGCCTCCATGTGGCTTTTTCATTGTTGGCCACGTGGATGGTATTTATTATTCTTTTTTTTTTATTTTAGAAAATGGCCACTATGCTTTAGAGCCTTCCATTTCACACCAAAAAGATCTAACTCATGCACTCATTAAATTGGCTGTCCAACCATTAATTGCCCAATTGCTTTCACACACCTTGAAATACAACCTGCCAGTGCCCAGTTCCATTTTTTGGACGCGCACACATTTCAAGCGGCCGAGCAGCTGATATCACCTCTAGCGGATCATGCTTCGGACAGGCCTGCAAAAGCTTATAGCCAAACCGTCCACCCTGTACATCTGCCAAGGCATTCCCGGGCAAAGCTCTTCCACCTGCCATGCACACGTATGTACACAAGCCCAAAACACCTTTCAAAAAAACGCCTGACAATGTGTGTGAAACGTGCTCTGAGGCATCATCAACTGCGGCAGGATGCTGAGCAGTTCAGAGATGTGGGCCACATAGAGTGGTGCTCCCAAAATTTGTGTGGGAGTGCAGCATCATCGTATCCCAAATGTGATGCTCGGATTGTCAGGAGATTTTTTGGCATGTGGATGGTGGCATGATCGACCCTAGAGCCTTCCATGATTGTGACACAATACCTGGCACCTTGGGCTTACATGGAGCACGTGCATGGCGTCTCCCACAATTCACACGACGGTTTGCATGCTTCTATGGAGCATGTATGGATGGCGATTGGTCACATTGTTCCTCGAGAGGATGGGCAAATGCATGAATACAGATATTCCTCTCCCCAAGCATCCTTCACATCCAGTGTTGTCCGATGCACATGTCCTGCGTTCATGGTGGCCAGCTATGATGACCTGACAGATTTGCTACAAGAGGGTGATGTATTTGCTGTTATTGCTGGTGAGGGAAATAGCGAGGGAGTAGACTACTATCTGACGAGTTGCACTAGGCCAAAGTGGATCCTTGACCAAGATATAGTGGATGATCATGGGTTTTCTTTTGATGCCCATAGCATGATTGTGGCAGGCCGATTCTACCAGCAAATTTGACTTCATCAGGGGAGTCTTGAGTTCCAGCATTGGAAGTGGGATTTAGAGGCATTTCAGTTCTCTCATCTAGTGGTTGCTACCAGGCTCACTCTTGATCGAGTACAGAGCCGAAAACACAGTTCTCGCCCTCGTTTTTGGCTTCGAGTGGATGACCATGAGAGCATTCTAGAGTAGTTGGGAGCTAGAGAGGGTGCTATTGACTAGATCTCTATCTTGATAGTGACTAAACTCAAACTAGCTGGGTTAGCTCACTTACATTGTACTTAGATTTTTTGGGAGTGACTAATCTCAGAATAGCTCAGGTAGCTCATTTTCATTATACCTTGATCTTTTGAGTTAGTGGCTAAACCCAGAGTGGCTGTGTTAGCTCACATTTTGATGTACTTAGTTGATGTTTATATCATTATGAGTTTTCTCATTATTGAGGATCATTGCATTTTAGTTGATGTTCATGGTTTTTTGTTTTTTTAACACTTTGGCTATCATATTGCTTGTTGAAAATCACCATCACCATATTGTTTGTTGAAAATCACCAAACTTTGCAAGCACAAGAGGCGCTAATTACTAACCCGAACATGCTCCGATCATGACCAAACTTTGCAAGCATGTGGCGGCACCCCCCCCCACATGCTTGAAAAGTTTGGTCCCCATTAGAGCATGTTTGGGTATGATGGTATGGGGAAGGCCCGGATTTTCCATGGCCTCTTAAGCACCAAGAGACTTGAAAACTCTGCATTGGGCGCTAATTACTAATCAAAACATACTCCGATTGTGACCAAACTTTGCATGCATGTGGGGGTGAGCTCCTCCCACATGCGTGCAAAGTTTGGTTCCCATCGAAGCATGTTTGGGTATGATGGTATGGGGAAGGCCCAGATTTTCCATGGCCTCTTAAGCACCAAGAGACTTGAAAACACCGCACTGGGTGCTAATTACTAACTCAAACATGCTCGGATTGTGACCAAGCTTTGCAAGAATGTGGGGGTGGGTCCCCGCCACATGCTTGCAAAGTTTGGTCCCCATCGGAGCATGTTTGGGTATGATGGTATGGGGAAGGCCCGGATTTTCCATAGCCTCTTAAGCACCAAGATACTTGAAAAATCCGCACTGGGCGCTAATTACCAATCCAAACATGCTCTGATTATTATGACCAAACTTTGCATACATGTGGGGGTGGCCCCCCCCACATCCTTGCAAAGTTTGGTTCCCATCGTAGCATGTTTGGGTGCGATGGTATGGGGAAGGCATGGATTTTCCATGGCCTCTTAAGCACCAAGAGACTTGAAAAATCCACACTGGGCGCTAATTACTAACCCAAACATGCTCCGATCATGACCAAACTTTGCAAGCATGTGGGGGTGTGTTGAGTCCCCACATGCTTGCAAAGTGGAGCATGTTTGGGTATGATGGCATGGGGATTTTCAACAAAAAATATGATAGCCAAAGTGTTAAAAAATTAAAAAAACCAAGAACATCAACTAAAATATAATGATACTCAATAATGAAAAAACGCATAATGATATAAACATCAAATAAGTACATCAGAATGTGAGCTAACTGTGCGCTTTTGCCGCACAGGTCGTAGCTGGGGACTTGCCACAAACACCGTATGCGAGCCACGAATGGCTGCAAGCATACAACCAGGAAAGCAAGCTCAAACAGAATGCAAAGGTGTGTCACTCACCGCTCTAACCGCCGCCGTGAAGAATTCCCGTGTCACAGTAGTGAAGGAGGAACCACCGTCGCCGCTCTACCGCCTCGCCGCTGCCGTGCTGCTACATAGTGCTCGATCGCTCTCTCACTCTCTCTCTTTCTCTCACACACACGCAGGAGAAGGAAACCAAGGAGATAAGGCAAGAGCACTCTTATATTCAACACATGAGAATGAGGGTTTTAGGGTTACATTTGACTCTTATAGGTGACTTGGTCGTTCACACATGGGCGCCCATACATGGTCGGCCGATCCTAACCCTTACCCTATTGATATTCAAGGTGCGCCGCTCATCGGCGATCACCCAATCTCTTTATCCTTAACATATGGTGCCAACAAGCCCGGCCCATGACTCATAATATTTAAATTAATGACGTAAAACCTAGTACGTCTCAATGTCCCTCATAGCTTAACATGCCCCCCTTCCTGATGTAGATTTCGTCCTCGGAAGCTATGGTATGGTAAGCTCGATAGGGTTGTTGTGGTGGACCGTCTGCAAAATAGGGAAGTAGAGTGAAAGTATGCTGGAATTCAAAAGATATAAAGTGTATAAATTCAAGCATGTTAGACTACAATGGATGTTGCTATGAGAACTTAGTTTAAGGGTCACATGAATGAGCTAGTGTAGTAAATTAACAAGAGTTTAAAATTATTGAAAGTAAATCAAGAGTTAGCAAGGTGTCAAAGGTTAATCAATGTTTATAACTGGCCTAAGTCAAGGAAAATAACCAAGCTTAATAAATAAACAGATGACCACACTGTGTCTACTCTAAGAACAAGTTAATACCACGAGCCTAGGGACACAAGAAACATCAGAGTTACAGGAGCCTTTTGTCTTTATTTCTTTATGCACGTGACAATTTTTATACACAATGGCGACCTTCCTAAGGCAAAACTAACATCGATCCTGGTACAATGTTTAACACAAGGCATTATCCAGGAATCTATTAGCTCACTTTAGGCAAGGCTACCCCCTACCAACCACGGCATCGGTGTGGAGTAGATTACTCCTCGCCTACCAAGTATCAATAAGGCGATAGGCCAACATTAAAGCACATCATAGACTTGTATTGCCATTTGTTGTAGGCTCTTTTTTTTAAAAATAATTTCTTTTGATCTTCGCTCCTGAACTATAATTTGTCTTGCATCCTTTCGACAAAGGGGTAAAAGCTATGTCCTAGAGGTCAACACACACATGGCCAGGTGTCAAACATTAAGATGGTTTGACCCTAGACCTAAGACAACCGTATTCCAAGGTTAACTAAAGACGTCATGCATTCTCAGGAATATATCCAATAAGGTTAAGCTCATTAATGATTTACACTAGCACGTCAAGCAACTTCAAAAACTAAGTAGTACATTGACAATTTCCATGTGGTCATGCATTATAGTTCATGAAATTAATTGAATAGAAAAAACAAAAGAGAGTGGGTATGGAAGAATTACACCTGTATTTTGGAGATCTCCTTGATTCGATGAGAGAAATGCCCGCAATTTGATGAGATATTTATGTATGAGCGTTGTGGCTATCTCAGGACTTGAAAGCAAACCCACCTCAAACTTTTCAACCTGTACAATCAACTAACAAGCACTATACCTCGAGAGGCACATCAGTGTGAAAAATTAAAGACTCGTTTAAGGAATCCAAACTAGAAAAAACTTGAAAACACTAACCTACCTACCAGTACCACACTACTACTGAGGATATGGTAAGAGGATGTTGTAGAGTCCTGGCTCTAGCCCTAAGGCTAAGCCTCTATCCGCATCATCCAAATAAATAAAGTCAACCTCAGTAGTGCCATGAGTTTCATCCGTCCATTCATCATTGTCAGATATTTCCTTTTCATTTTCCCATCCACATAAACTCATCAAGAATGTAACCATGCGAGGATAGTCATCTTGTGGAAAAGAAAAGCATTGGGCTATCGGGGATATTTCCTCTACGGAGTAGGGGTCAGTCATGATCAATAGGCGAATTAGCCATTCTAATTCCTCAATATTTTCCTCTCTGGCTAGTACATCTATATGATCCCATTAAGTTTCAATTATAGGATAGCACATGTGAAATATCTGAGAAAGGTACAGATAATACCTCTCACCAAAGGTGGGAGTGGATGAAGTGTATGATGATCGTGCATCTGCCATATCTGCAAACACAGATATAGCATCAGTAGGTTTATCACCGGTCAATCTAGTTCTTGATTGTATACGGATATTTGTCCTCTTTTTGTGCTCTTGCTCTTTTTACTATTTTTTATTTTTCTTTTCTTTATTTTTTTTTATGTATGAAGCTATATATATACATCCCCTTGAATTTGGCAATTAAATGGTCAGGGAGAAGGTTAAGGAGGAAGCATTAGAATGTCGAGCGTGAGTACATGCTCCCCCTTTCCTTGGGTAGATCATATTATTTGCAATGATGTTGCAACCTCTTGGAACCAATTTGTCCAGGTTGTGATGTGGGCAGATAGCTTTGGCCACATCCAATTGCAGAGATGGTAGTGTATGCTCCCATTGATGAATGGAGGAAATGGTTTCCGATGATACTATTACAAGGGGAGACGTTAGACTCGTTGATTTTTTGTTGGGTGTTGACAAGAGTAGGTGTAGAGCATGTAGAAACTTCTATATGAGTGTGTGCCTGGCATGAGGAGCTAGAAGCTTCATGTGGCTCCCCCCTTCCTGATCTAGATGGTAATGATCAATATCGTTTAGGAATCCAAACTAACTCTAGAAGAAGTGGTGCGGAGCACTCTGTTACCTTTCCCTTACCACGGTCTTGAATTGTCATTGGGGTGGCAATTGGTTTACAAGGTTTTACAGGTGATGTAGAGGGATTCAGCTTAATATGTTTAGGGACCCAAATCTGGTCATCCCCCTCGAAGTACCCTTGGGCTACTAATAATTTTTAGGGATCCATTGCAATGTTACATTGCCCTTTCTCGGGTGGGTAGCTGCTTTCCTTTTACGAGGCTTCTTGGTGGTTGAATGAGATTGAGCAGGGGAAGTAGCTATTAACGAAGCTTTTGGGACCCATTTGTATGTGTTTTTTGGCATAGTAAGCGGAGCTTTAGAGACCACCCTGCATGTTTCCACTCTTGGCGTTGAAGCGTTAGAGGGGTGGCAAACAATCAAAGATGGTTTTGCCATTGGACTTTGTGATTTTTCATTATCTAGCATTTGAGTGGATGACTTAGGTGCGGGATTTTGAGCGGTCAGACCTAGTGTTGGTTCTTGCATTGTGACTCGTCTAGTGACCCAATCGATATTGCACTTGGTGGCCATCATCCATTTGCGCCCTAAGTTTACAGTCCTTTCCATGGTACCCGCCGCCCCGCAGGCATAACCAAAAAGCTTTGAATTACGGTCCCCTTGTCATAGGCAACCGGAGTGTGCAGAAATCTTGAGACAGGGGTTTTTTTCTTGTTGATTCCTTGAACTTGGATAGCACTCTTAGATAAAGGTGGTTTTCCAAGTTGACACCACACGCCATATGATAGCAATTTGTGTTGAGCTCCTGTATCCAATAATGCATTATACAACACCTCACCGTAAGGGCTCTGTAACTCCATTGGGTATCTTAGAGGTGGGTCAGATTCCAATGAATCCTCCTCTGTCTCCTAGAAAAATACTTGCGTAATCCCCAAGTTGGCTTCTCGTGGCGCCTAGCATGCTGTTGACGTTCTTTGGCTTCGACTCTCGCTTATATCTTCTTAAGCTCAGCTTGTTCTTTAGCTGCCTTCTTTTGATGGATTGCATGTAACTCCTCTTGGCTCAGGGGGTCATAGTACCTTTTGAATTTACTCCCGTTAAGGAATCCAATGGTTTCAACTCCATCGAGAGTCTCCACTCTGATGGTACCTTGCGGGGTAATTTCACATACTCTATACGGTCCCTTACCAGCATATTTGAGCTTTTTCTTTTCGTTTCGCACTCCATACATCAGGACTTTATCCCCAACCTTGATGTCCTTGTCCTTTAGGTGGCGATCAAACCATTTTTTCCTTCTATCCTTCTCCACAAGGGCATTGTACATAGCCAATTGTCTTTCTTCGTTTAGCCGCTCAAGGATATATAGACGCTCTACTAGGGGATTACCATCCCAACCTTCTTGAGTAGCAACACGAAGACTAGGAATGACGAATTCCCACGGCATGACTGCTTCTTGGCCATATACCATCTTGAATGGTGTGCAATCAATAGCCACTTTGTACGCAGTACGATAGGCCCATAAAGCTGTTGTAAGCTTTAGATCTCAATCCGTGCGATGAGCTTCAACTGTCTTTGTCAAAACAGAGATTAAGGTCTTGTTGGTACTCTCGGCTTGGCCATTCGCTTGCGGATAGTAAGGAGTAGATTTATGATGGGATATCATGAAATTTATTGTGAGCTCCTTAATCACGTCATTTATAAAATGCGTCCCATTGTCGCTCACAAGTTCAAAAGGACAACCGAAGCGTGTGATTATATTTTCAAAGAGGAACTTGGCTGTTGTCCTCGCATCTGCCTTACGTGTCGCTTTCGCTTCAGCCCATTTGGTCATATAGTCAGTGGGGCCACAATAATATAGCGAGATTGTGTGTATCGGACTGCTGGGCTAATTGGACCTACAAAGTCTAAACCCCACTTTTCAAATGGTTGGTTTACTTTGATTGGATGTAGGGACATCTGATCTTTCTGTTGGGGTTTCTTGTATCGTTGGCATTCATCGCAACCCTTCACAAAGAGTGATGCATCTTGGAACATAGTGGGCCACCAATACCCTGATTGTAAGATCTTTCGCGCAGTTAAGTCTCCTGAGAAGTGACCACCGGCTACGCCCATATGTGCCTCTTGCAAAATGTATAGATACTTATCCTCTCGGGCACAACGCCTAAGAACGTCATCCTTTCCTCTTTTATAAAGAGTCCCAGCTATCAGGCAATAGGGTTCGCATTCTTTGATCAGCTTTCGAGCTAGATCTTTACGAAGCTCCTTGGGTGGAAAGCCATTAACCAAAAAGTTAACAATCTTCTCACTCCATTCAGGCATTGTCTCCACCATGAACAGGGAAGTGTCAGGTAGGTCATCATCAACTCCCGTAGGAGCCTCACCATTAGGTATGCGCCCCGTAGGAGCCTCACCATTAGGTATGCGAGACAAATGATCAGCCATAACATGTTTTTTGCCAAGTCTCACAACAACAGTGAAATCAAACTCAAGAAGAATCAATAGCCATCGTGTGATTCTTCCTGTGGAGCATGGTTTGTTTACCAGATACAACAATGCTTGATGATCCACATAGAAAACAAACTTGGTGGCAAGGAGGTAATAACGAAATTTCCTTACTGCATATATCATTGCTAACCCTTCTCGCTCCGTAGTGGTGTAGTTCACCTCAGCATCGTTCAACTGGCGACTGGCAAAGCTAATGGGGTAGTCTAGCTTGTGTTCTCCAGGTTGAGTTAACACACACCCAATAGCAAAGTTTGATGCATCAATATGCACATGGAAGATTAAATCCCAGTTAGGCATTCTTAAGATTGGAGCACTCGCCAAGGCCTTCTTTAATAGCTCATAGGCACAGTCACATTCTTAAGATTGGAGCACTCGCCAAGGCCTTCTTTAATAGCTCATAGGCACGGTCACATTCTTCGGTCCAAATAAACTCGATGAGAAGCTTATACAATGATCGAGCTATCTTGGCGAAGAATAGAATAAATCTTCGATAATAACCAACATGGCCCATAAAGCGTTGGACTCCCTTATAGTTGGTGGGTGGGGGCAATTCCAGAATGACCTTGATTTTACTCTCGTCAGTGGAAATCCCATTTTTGGACACTATATGCCCTAAGATAACTCCGTGTTTAACCCAGAAAGGAGAATCTTTCCCATCATCAGTCTCTTTTTTGCATGTATAGCAATACCTTAATGGGGCGGAGTGAATAGTGGTATCCGATCAATTATCAATGATAACCTTGCCTCCTAAAGGATGTGCATGACCATTCTCAAGATCAACTCGAATGACAGAGTCCTGGAATTGTAGATAGACATGGTTTTTCGACCAATCATGCACCATTTGTGCTTCCCTCATGAAAGGACATCCTAAGATCATTTGATATGACATAGGATGCTTGGAGAAATCCATTACAATGAAGGTATGTCTTACCTTGTATCCTAGAACCTTGATCTTAAGGTCCCTTAACATTCCAATAGGTTTAGCAATAGTTCCGTTTGCCATCTTAACCACTATGTTTGTGACTTCAAGGTGAGGTCTCCCCATAGATTCCCAATAGTTTTTAGTCACAATGCTCACTCCAGCACCACCATCAAGGATTCCCTTTAGAGTTAATCCCTTGGTAGTAATGGGGAGGGTTGCATTAGATTCGTCACCTTCAAAGTACTGTCCCATGATATGTCAGGCCATGTGACACAGGAGCAGTGCGATGGTGGGCTATCCACTCATCTACATAAACAATATCGTGAAGGCTACAAAGGGACAAAAGCATCGCCTCCAAGTTTGCCACCATGATATGTAATGTAGACAGTGACTAGCACTCCTACGGATAGTCGCTAACTCGCGGTCTATCTTCGCGATGAGGTCCACAATAGACGAGCGGCCCTCCTTGCGTGACTCCATGCTAAAACCTAAGCCTAACACAAAGGTCCAGTGCTTTTAGTGCTAAGTAGCACTAATGAAGCTATAAAACAATGCTAATAGGTCCACTAATGCTAATCCAAATCAAGAGACTAAGGAGAGTGAAAACGACTTCTGACAATGAGGCAAAAAAAAAACTTTTCTAGTTTTATAACCTTGAACGAGGTTCGGTGGCATCATGCACTTTAGGGTTTGCAATATGCTTAATTTTAGGATTGGTGAAGGATCAACGACTGAGATTTGAATTTAGTATATTCGAGGTACATGGACGGCTTAGATTTTAAGTCATTACCACGATCGAGGTATGTTTGATGGTCGAGATTCATTTAATACCATGATCTAGATATTTAAACGGTTGGGATCGCATCTCTATACCTTGAATGAGATATGTGGATGGATGAGATTGCATCTCTACGAGGTATTTCAATGGTCGAGATTTTATTTCAATATCTCGTTTGAGATATGTGGACGGTGGAGATGGGCTGGTCAAATATGCTGATGAATGTACATTTGAGCGGTGTGTCTAGGGGAATACACTGTGGCATTGATGTGGATCCAAGTGGCATGAATATCTCGATCGAGATAGTGTGGTGGTGGTAATGACCAGTATTGGTGACATGGATGATGACTGGACACTCGGACTTGCTAGCATGGCATTAGTTGGTATCTCATTCGAGATATGTCGCTTCAGGCTTGGGAGGCATGTGTCGTGATTTAATTGATGGTGGTATCATGATCAAGGTACTCCGTGCGAGATGCGTGGATGTCCCAATTTTGGAGAGAGTGAAGGAAAGTGAGTACCCTCAACTTGCAACCACCCGATTATATATGCTAAAGTCAAAGGTTTGAGAGATGATTTTTCTAGTTTGAAGATCGCTTTTGGGAGAGAGGGTTATGTGCTAGAGAAAGGTGTCTTCATTGTTTTAGTGTTGACATGTGATAGAGGTGAAGCTTTAGTTAGTGAGGAAATTATTGCAAGCTGAGATCCGATATGGCATGACATGAATAGGTACTTTGAGGAAGAGATAGCAACCCAACCTAATCTTCACATGCTTACAGGGCGTATGCTTTATGTATGGGAGGGAAACCACTAAACAATGGCATGGATGGAGGAAATACAAGAAAGATTTGTTGACAAAAGAGACAAGCGTGTCCGAGTGTTGTCCACCATTATTGATCCTTCACGAGTTAGCGAGATTGTGCTTCTCTCATGCTTACAAAGAATGAACTTGTTAGTCCTTTATTGTTTAAAATTGAGAGTCCTTCCTCTTATTTGTTGATTAAAGTATTGATTGAAGTGTTGATAAAAAGTGTTGGTGTTTTTGGATTGATGTAGCCTTAACATGTATGCATTGTTCACCACCTCTTTGAGGGATGAATTGGAGAACGCAACCAACATTTGTTCGAAAAACCCAGAAGATTATTTGAAAGAGTTTTTTGAAAAGGATGTCAAGCTCATTGCAAAACTTCAAAAGAAGTACACCAAGGGAGCCGAGCCTTGATTTCTATTGGCACGGAGATACTTAGGCATATTGGTATATAATGTAAGTTATTTACTGTTATAATACGTTTTCACATGTGTAACTTTACCATTTAAGACGTTTTCATATACAATAAGACAAGGGCATAAGCAACAAGCATCAAGTGTCTATGAATTGGATATTTTGTGTTGGTGATAGCATAATGTGGTTTCCATAGGTTCAGTTCTTCAAAGATTTACATAAGAAGCTGGAACCAATGAGGTCTTCTTTGTCTAAGGAACATTTTAGAAAGATAGAGATTAAGGAAATGGATGAATTGACTAGAAAGTACAGTGACAAGATTGGAAAGGTAACTTTCTGACAACTTGGAAACATAAATGACATGTGATGGTAACCAAACTTTTTAACTAGATGGAGAGGGGTGCCCCCCACACACTTACAAGTGTGTGGGGGGCAAGTGTTAGTCACCATTGGATGTTGTTTGGGCACAACGGAGTTGAAGAAATCCACATTTTGGTGGTTTGGTCTCTCTTGGGGAAACCCATATAGAAAACACGAGATGGATCACCA
Organism: Cibotium barometz; assembly: GCF_041138505.1. Taxonomy (NCBI): domain Eukaryota; kingdom Viridiplantae; phylum Streptophyta; class Polypodiopsida; order Cyatheales; family Cibotiaceae; genus Cibotium; species Cibotium barometz. Next base: position 1,136,240 of record NC_141086.1, read on the forward strand.
TATCTCACATGAACGACTTATAATGATAACCAAACTTTGCAAGTAGGTGGAGAGGGTGCCCCCCACAGATTTTCAAATTTCAATCCTAGCAGATGTTGTTTGAGATGCTGTTTGAGAATGATGGGGTTGAAAAAACCCACATTTTGGTGGTTTGGACCTTCTTGGGAAAACATACATAGAAAACATGGGATGGATCACCATATCTCACATGAACCACACTCATCGATATGACCAAACTTTGCAAGTGGGTGGAGAGTGGTGCGCAGTACACACTTACAAAGTTTGGTCACTCCAACAAATCACGTCCAAATGGTGAAGTGTCACCTAGTGCCTATTTTTCAAGTCTCCTAGTTCTCAATAGGCCTTGAAAAATCTCTTCTCCATGTTATTATACCCAAACATCATCAGTTTTGGTGAAGAAAATTTGCAAGCACGTCGGGAGGGAGGAGGTCCAAATCTACATGCTTGCAAAGTTTCATCACCAAATAAACAATGTTTAAATATTCAGATGTCACTTAGTGCCTATTTTTTAGGTCTCCTAGTTCTTGAGAGGGCTTGAAAAATCCTGCTCTTCTCCATGCCATCATATCCAAACATTATATGTTAGTGATGAAACTTTGCAAGCATGTGTGGGAGAGGAGGGGAGAGGGTCTTCTCGCCCACATGCTTACAAAGTTTCATCACCAAACCAAATGATGTTCAAATGGCCAAGTGGAACCTAGTGCCTATTTCTAGAGTCTCCAAGTTCTTAAGAGACCTTGAAAAATCCTACTCTTCCCCATTCCATCATTGTTAGCTCACACAAAATGAAGAGCTGAACAATGAAGAAAGTGCAAATGAGAAAGCAGTCCTAAAGTGTGGATGAGGTTGTTTATATATTGGCTAACCTATTCACACTTGGATGGCCATGGGAAAAACCGTAGTGGGATAAAACTGCCCATGGCATAAGTGCATGTCCTCACAGTGTAGTACTACCAAATATCTAATAAGCCCCCATGTAGTACACCATTGACTCTCCATCAGTTGTTGCAAATTTATCAGTTAGGTCTCCACGACCTTAATCACAAGACGATCAAAATGCTTCCCCAGCATTCTTGACATAAAACAACCATTTACAAACAGCATTTACAAACAGCATTTACAAACAGTTTACAAATACAGTTTCTATATTAACTCTCATTTTTCCACATTATCCCTCATCAATCCACATTACTTATTCCACATTCCATTTATATGTGTACTCATCCCATCACATCATTTTCCATCTCATCACTTCAGATTCCTTCACATCACATATCATATATTCACATCCATACATATATCCACATCCACATCCACATTCACATCCATACATCCACATCTACATCCATGCATCTATTTTCACATCCACATCCACATCCACATCATATATTCACATCCATACATATATCCACATCCACATCCACATTCACATCCATACATCCACATCTACATCCATGCATCTATTTTCACATCCACATCTACATGCACATTCATGCATCCTCATCCATACATCCACATCTACATGCACATTCACATCCATACATCCACATCTGTATGCGTACATTCACATCTACATACATACATCCACATCCCATCCATGCATCTACATCCACATCCTCATTTACATCCACATTCACATTTACATCCACATTCACATTCACATCCACATCTACATGCATACATCCATACATACACATCCACATTTACATCCATGCATCCACATCCACATCCGCATTCACATCCGTACATCCACATTCATGCATCCACATCTACATGTATACATCCATACATACCCATCCACATTCACATCCATATTCTCACCCTATCACAACCCATATACATCTTATCCCATCACATACACTTCTTACCTCATCCCATACACATCCTATCACTTCTTAACTCATCTTATCACATCCTAACTCATCTCATATGCATCTTATCACATATTATCACTTCCCATATCTTTTATGCATAGCTCTATGCATGAAATTCAATAATGCTAAAAGTAACACTTTTATAATAAAATAATCATCTTTTATGCATACCTCTATGCATGAAATTCAATTCTGCTAAAAGTAACACTTTTGTAATAAAATATTCTTCTCTTATGCATACCTCTATGCATGAAATTCAATTATGCTAGAAGTAACTCTTTTGTAATAAAATATTCATCTCTTATGCATACCTCTATGCATGAAATTCAATTATGCTAAAAGTAACACTTTTATAATAAAATATTCATCTTTTATGCATGCCTCTATGCATGAATTTCAATTATGCTAAAAGTAACACTTTTATAATATAATATTCATCTCTTATGCATACCTCTATGCAAGAAATTCAATTATGCTAAAAGTAACTCTTTTATAATAAAATATTCATCTCTTATGCATACCTCTATGCATGAAATTTAATTATGCTAAAAGTAACTCTTTTATAATAAAATATTCATCTCTTATGCATACCTCTATGCATGAAATTCAATTATGCTAAAAGTAACTCTTTTATAATAAAATATTCATCTCTTATGCATACCTCTATGCATGAAATTCAATTATGCTAAAAGTAACTCTTTTATAATAAAATAATCATCTTCTATGCATACCTCTATGCATGAAATTCAATTATACTAAAAGTAATATTTTTATAATAAAATATTCATCTCTTATGCATACCTCTGCATGAATTTCAATTATGCTAAAAGTAACTCTTTTATAATAAAATATTCATCTCTTATGCATACCTCTATGCATGAAATTCAATTATGCTAAAAGTAACTCTTTTATAATAAAATATTCATCTTCTATGCATACCTCTATGCATGAAATTCAATTATGCTAAAAGTAACATTTTTATAATAAAATAATAATCTTTTATGCATACCTCTATGCATGAAATCTAATTATGATAAAAGTAACACTTTTATGTTAAAATAATAATCTTTTATGCATACCTCTATGCATGAAAATCAATTATGCATAATATAAAAATCAATTTCTCTAGGATTACAATGAATATCTTTCCATTAATCTGGGATGATAATTCTTAGAATATGGTAGGAAGTCCTCTTTTTATACTTTGAATGAAATTATTTTATGCGTAATTTTTTTTAAAAATTTACCATAGCTCTACTGCTATGAGTGATAAATCTCAATTTTTCTAAGGGATAAAGCTTTTCATTAAGAAAATAATTAGAATGATCCCTAATTGGATCATTAATCCATTTTGGATTGAATCATCAATATAAAAGCATAGAAAAAAGCCATTAATTTGGCCTCAAGCATAGATTAATCTTGGATTAAGGAAAAGCTTTATGAAAAGCTTCATTTGGATTGAGAATGGGTCATGAGTAAGACCATTTCTTGAGTGAGAGAGAGAATTTACATAAAAACCATTTGAATTAAGCATAAATGAAAATTTATGTAATTCTTAACTATCATTAATCAATTAATTTCAATAGCATTCATCTAATTATGTAACTCTTCACTACCATTCGTCAATTAACTTCAATAGCATTCAAAAAACCATTCCAATTAAGCTTCTCAAGCTTGAGAGGGGTTGAGAAGAGAGAAGCATTGAGAAATTATAGAAAAGATCAAAATTCATCATTTACCTTACAATTTGCTTGATTCTTTGTTCACGGTAGAGGCCCCCAACCAATCAATTGGTTAAGTATGTTGATGGAGCACTCCCATCTCCACATTCATACATCCACACTCCCATCTCCACATCCACACATCCACATACATACATCCATTTCCACATTCCCATTCATATAGCCCCATATGCCTTCACATCTAATCTTTTACATCACATCCATTCTCGCCCTATCACAACCCATATACATCCTTATCCTATCACATACACTCCTTACCTCATCCCATACACATCTTATCACATCTTAATTCACCTTATCACCTCCTAACTTATTTCATAAGCATCTTATAACCTCTTATCACCTCCTAACTTATTTCATAAGCATCTTATCACCTCTTATCACATCTTATACACCTCTTATCACATCTTATACACCTCTTATCACATCCTATTACATCTCATATCTATTTATAGAATACAAGAGAATTCTTATATTTGATATAAGATTTCTTTACACATTTATTTATGCATAAATTCTATTTGAGGAGATTAATACTTTCTAAGTAAAAATCAATCTTTTATGAATCTTCCTATGCATGAATTCATTTTAAATGAAAATGACACTTTTGAATTAAATTTCAATCTTTTATGCATTTTCCTATGCATAAATTCAATTTAGATGAGAATGACACTTTTAAATTTAAAATCAATCTTTTATGCATCTTCTTATGCATAAATTCAATTTTGTAGGAATTACACTTTTAGAATAAAATAATTTCTCTTATGCATCTAAGTTATGCATAAAATCCATTTATGATGAAAATCACACTTTTAGTATAAAAAGAATATCTTTTATGCATACCTCTATGCATGAAATCCAATATGATAAAAGTAACACTTTTACAATAAAATAATCAACTTTTATGCATACCTCTATGCATGAAATTCAAATATAAAAGTAACACTTTTATAATAAAATAATCAACTTTTATGCATACCTCTATGCATGAAATCCAAATATGATAAAAGTAACACTTTGATAATAAAATAATCAACTTTTATGCATACCTCTATGCATGAAATCCAAATATGATAAAAGTAACACTTTTATAATAAAATAATCAACTTTTATGCATACCTTTATGCATGAAATCTAATTATGATAAAAGTAACACTTTTACAATAAAATAATCATCTTTTATGCATACCTCTATGCATGAAATCCAATTATGCTAAAAGTAACACTTTTGTAATAAAATAATCATCTTTATGCATACCTCTATGCATGAAATTCAATCATGCTAAAAGTAACACTTTTGTAATAAAATAATCATCTTTTATGCATACCTCTATGCATGAAATTCAAATATGATAAAAGTAAGACTTTTACATTAAAATAATAATCTTTTATGCATACCTCTATGCATAAAATCTAATTATGATAAAAGTAACACTTTTATGTTAAAATAATAATCTTTTATGCATACCTTTATGCATGAAAATCAATTATGTATAATATAAAAATCATTTTCTCTATGATTACAAAGAATATCTTACAATTAATCTAGGATGATAATTCCTAGAATATGGTAGGAAGCCCTCTTTTCATGCTTTGAATGAAATTATTTTATGCGTAATTTTTATAAAAATTTTGCCATAGCTCCGTTACTATGACTGATAAATCTCAAATTTTCTAAGGGATAAAGCTTATCATTAAGGAAATAAATAGAATGATCCCTAATTGGATCATTAATCCATAATGGATTGAATCATCAATATTCATGAAATACATAAACTTAAAGCATAGAAAAAAAAGCCATTAATTTGGCCTCAAGCATAGATTAATCTTGGATTAAGGAAAAGCTTTATGAAAAGCTTCATTTGGATTGAGAATGGGTCATGAGTATGACCATTTCTTGAGTGAGAAAGAGAAATTACATAAAAACCATTAGAATTAAGCATAAATGGAAATTTATGTAATTCTTAACTATCATTAATCAATTAACTTCAATAGCATTCATCAAATTATGTAACTCTTCACTACCATTCATCAATTAACTTCGATAGCATTCAAAAACCATTCCAATTAAGCTTTTCAAGCTTGAGAGGGGTTGAGAAGAGAGAAACATTGAGAAATTATAGAAAATGATCAAAATTCACTAATTACCTTACAAATTTCTTGATTCTTTGTTCACGGTAGAGGCCCCCAACCAATCAATTGGTTAAGTATGTTGATGGAGCCACCAATGGGGATTGAAGAAAGAGGGAAACTCCAAAAACTAGTGAATTATTAATGAAAAAAAGCAGCACTCACAAGCTGCGCACGTATAAGGTAACTCATCTATGGGAATAATTCTGTTGGTTATTGCCGCACCTATCTCAGTGGTATGAGGTGATCTAACAAAAGGACCTCTAAGTGGCAAGCATAAAACAGGTAAAGGCATATCTTCTGATGAGGAAGAAACACGCCAGTAAGAAGACCCGCTCAGAAAACCCAAGATGTCTTGATCTCATGACGTAGTAGTATCGGGGGCCCAAACCTAAGGCTTCAATAACCATGGCCAAGCGGACATTGTTACGAAAGTGCTGCTGACCCCAAGGTGTTACCCTAGTTATATCTTGATAGGTCCGCCATTTAGTTTGAGCTACAGAAGTTCCTAAGTGAGGAAAAAGTGAGCGCTCATACTGTTCTATAAAATCTTTCTTCACAAACTCACTTGCGTCTTGAAGGTGAGAAATCATCATGGATAAAACTAATTCTTGTTGCCAAGCCATGAAGGAGATTAAGAAGAAGGGAGATCGATGGAAGTAAGATTACTGTGAGCGACAAGTAAAAGTTACGACTTATATAAAGGAAGGAGCTAGCGTAACTTAGAAGCCAACGGTATCTTGCCACCACTGAAGTTTTACCGTCTTTCCCTGATTTGAGTTTGGCACATTTTTCTATAGAAGGCATTAAGAACTTTGAGATGAAGAGATAAAAGAAGTTCGTAGGCTAAGTCACCTACTTTCTTTGGTCAGCAATATCTGGGGGATAACTACTTATACTCTCCTAGAGATAAAGAAATTCTTTTGGTCCGTATTTAAATGAAGACTATAACTGCTTCTTTGAATTCTCTGACTGTCCTCTTCTCATCTGTATATTGTCTCTGTCGATCCTGGGCAGCATTTATATCTTTATGAATTGCCTGCATCTGTTGCTCTAAGTCGCCCCCCCTAATCAATGGGTCGGACCTAGTTAATGGAGTTAAGCAATCTTGTTCGAGATGGACCCTGATTAGATTGGTATGAAGGAATTGGTCTCTGAATTTGGGTTCTAGACTTCCCTGTGCCCTTTTCATGGTAGGAGTCGGGCAATCTTTTAACTGATGGTCAAAACCTTGGCATCCAAAACACCGGTTCTCACTTCTGAACTCATCGTTCTGAATCCTTAAAACAGGTGGGCTCTTGAGAAGTATTCTGGGGAAGTGTCTTCCCTTTTTAAACAGAATCTTTCTTTTATTTTAGAGAGGGAAGGGAGATTCTTACTCCTGCATACCTCGAAGGCTGGGGAAGGAATCTTACATTCTACCCCACTTAAAAAGTACGAGATGTCCTCATCTTGCAAAGTAGAGGACAACTCTTTTTCTTAAGATCCAATTTATTCTAGGGTTCCTTATATTCTGGTCAACCCAACAAAATACGGGGATAATTATCCCTTAAATAGAACTCATCATTAAATAACAATTCATTCAAATCATATCATTCATCTCTTTAACACGATAATGGTCCATTAAACCGAAAAATTTCTTTATGAACATTCCTCCACGGGAAATTTTCAGACAAGTAAGTTCTCAATTTGTCATCCCTTAACTTGATCTACCGTGTCAAGTGTTAACAGTAGCAATTTGACAGCACAATCCACTAATCTCATAGTGATTTGCTGAAATCATTATCATCATACTAGTTATGAATATCATCATAGGAACTCGTCCTCCCAATCATCCACATTGTGGTTTCGCTCAGCTTATTACATTTCAACCCATTTTCAAGGATCATCATTTTTTAATCAGAATCCAAATCAATTCATCAATTTCCAAATAGAATTAAAAATCATATCAACCACATTCGAATTCATCAACTAGATAGCATTAATGCTTATAATTTCAAGTCTTAGATTTACTCGTATATACTGCCGGTAAAGAGCTGCAGTTATACCATACGGATAATCATGATACTCGAAACTATAAGGTAAATACCATCATGTCTAGGTCTCAAGCAAGTCAGGATTCTATACAATTGCGGTACTTCCAATTGAAGTCCTAATTACTAATTTACAAATTTCAGTTTGAATAACAAATTGTATGAATTATATCACACAATTACAACCTTTTTGTGCGTCTTGATAAATTTTTGACATAATTGGCTCCTCAGTTGATCTTATTGGAGATCTATGACATAAGTCTGATAAACAGATTTTTCTTTATCCGATCGTCCGTAAACAATCACTTAAATAACAGGAAAAACATTTGTATATTTATATACATTGCAATAAATACATAGAGTGGCTTGGCTCCAAAATTCAAAATCTCCTTGAGAGACGCATAAGACGACGGTACTGGGCCATAGTCATGCCCTGTTACATAATTTCTCTAATTGCGAAGGGAGCTATTATTTTCTCCTTAGGGATAAATCGACCGAAGAGTCTATAAACTCGGCAAGCAAGTCTAAAATTTTAAGGCGTTGAAAGATATAGAATGACACCATGCGTCATTTTCAGCTTTATCAAAATCATGGCCAATGAGAGGTTCTGTCCTCAGCATTGCACGCCGGTTGCAAGAGGCGTGGATATATAGCCCTGCAAACCACTTATGCTGTTGTCTCTCCACTAGGTTAGGAAAATATAATTCCTCGAAATGGCGTGCGAGTCTTGCTCGGCTTGTTCGTGTTGAAGCAGAAGAGATGAGATGCTCGAAGGCAAATGCAATCATATCTTGAGACTGGGTGAGGTCGGGAATACCAGATAAATGGGGAACTTCCATCTATAAAAATAATTTCTTTGATTAAAATTTCTTCATTAAAGAAGCTTACGGAATGAAAATACATTATGAAAATGCTGTTTCTGAATTCATATTACCAATTTCAGATAAGAATTTAATTATCTTTATTAGCTTTCAATTTCGCTCTGATACCAACTGTGAGATCCCTGTTTCCACCGCGCAATGGATTCGGGGTACTAGCAGCGGAAGTAGCACATCGTGCACAGTTAGGGGTCTCCCACTCGAGGCCTCGCCCACGGATATCCGGACAAGAGACTAATCCGTCGGTTTGTCCAAAACCGAAACCGAAAAAATTTCCTTTACCCGAAAAATACGGGCGATTCCACCAGGATAACTCTTTACTCTAACGTAGTCAAGATCATTACTAATCAAACTGATCTGACTGCACCTCTAACGGTACTTGGTCAGATCAAGGAAGAAACTTACACTTGGATCATTGGGATCAACGCTTTTTTCCCCATCAAGAGGCACAGCCGTTGATTCCTATCCATAGAACAATTACTATCCGGGATTTATTTCATCTATCATAATAATAGAAATTAAATCTCGATTTACGGATCCATCAGTCCAGCCTAACCCCATCCAGTCCATGGGTTAGCCAACCGCCCAACCACTGTTGTGATGGGATCCAATTAAGAATTTGGTTAGGTTTTGTCTCGGGTACCAAGGAAAAGAGTTCCAAGGCCCCGCAAACATAAAACTAGTCACACCACTTACACACCCAATATGAAATTGCCTTTTTCTTAGCATCAGCTAACTTTAAAACAATCCTTTAATGAAACCATTATGTCACTGATGACAATCCTCATAGTCTCTGGTTGAATCCTTATTTCCAGTCATTCATTCATCGGTATACTTATGGCATCATTGGCAACCAGAATGCTAGTACCTGTTCACTCATCACAGGGGCCTTTTCCATAGTTCCTAGCTCATAGTAACCGGCAATATATTCATATAATAGAATGGAATCTCCGTGGAAGATCAGCAAGATCAACCCACAGATCCATATAAAAGAGCCATGGACTCATCCGTTGAGAACCAGCAAGGTCAATCAACCAGATCCATGCCCGGTTTCAGAAAACAATTCTTATTCTTTATTCCAATATCTTCCATGATGCACGTGTGGGTATCTTCGGCGACCCAGAGTCCGAGCACCGTATGGTCAGCACCCTCTAGGATCCTTCGCAGGTGACCTAGCGCTTCACTCATAGGTCGCTTCCTTGGTCCCTCATCCACCGTACCGGAAGCTCACCATTTAAATCGAACCGAGACTGGTCAAGACCTCGGTCGACCTTGCTACGCGAGACGTCCTCTCCGTCAGCAGTTGCAACTTTAACAGTTAGGTCTTCATGACCTGGAGATATGCTTTAGGTGGGTTGCAATTACTCCAGATCCTTGCTCCATCAATGAAAAATATGGCTTCAAAGTAAAGGTAGAACTTTAAACTTTTTTCTTGGTGTTCTACATTGTGAGATTTTAGTTTCGTCATCATTAAATTCTTTTTTCTTGTTATTCAAACTCCTTGGAAATGGACAGGAGAATGCCTTCCATGTAATGGCTTTTCGCAAGCTTGGTTATAAACCCCCTGTGCATGAGTCCCAAGATCAAGCCATTGCTTATGAGTTGAAGCAATCATTGGAGTCCTACATGTTGACTCACTATCTTCCATCATCCAGTAGATCAAAGATTGTAGGAAAGTTGGGATCATGGAGAGGTTTTATGGAAAAGAGTCCAACATTTATTTTGATGTTCCTTGACTTTCTTTCTTCGAGTTCTGCTACTCTATTGGAGCTTGGAGCTGGCACAAGACCTCTTATGCGAGCAGCAATACATACAGGGAGGAGATGCTTGGTGATAGATAATGATAAGGAGCTATGTGATAATATTTTGACACCTTTTGTCAAATCTTACACACATGATGCTGGGCCATCCATTCCTCATGTTATAGATGATGATGCAGATATGATTTTGGAGTTCAGTGCTCCTGTGGATTGGTGAGTGATCTAAATTTTGATATTTGTGACTTGCAAATAGGTCTTGACATTGCATTTTTTTATATTACTAAGTTGAAGGTCTTTGCCATGTTATGCTGCAGATGCGGCAAACTTCATGGCTACACGAGATGACATTTTTGATTGTCCTTTGCAAGAGGCACGACGAGTGAGGTCTTGTTATGTGGATGATGCTGCTGAAGAAGATATTTAGTGGGTTGTTGAACATTTTTCTAGACATTTTCTATCTTGACAAATTCAATATGTCCCTATGTCAAACTTTGTGGTCTCCTTGCTTTTGATATGTTATCGCTTTGTGGTGTCGTCTGATGCATCTGACGTTAACTTTCTATTTTGGGTCTGTGTTTGTTGTTAGACTCTGTTAGACTCTAGATACCAGTCGTTACAAAAAGAGTTAGGAAGGTGTCGTGGTTCTTAATCATGTCTTTCCATGGACCTCTCTTTAAGTCTAACTTTAGCCTCTTCTTTTTTGAAAGAAGCTTGTTATCAATGCTGACTGAAGTTTGTCTACTTCAATATTAATCTATGCCAGTTCTTAAGCAAGCTTTCTGAAGGTTTTTGTGTTGTGGTGAGCTTTGCGGCAACCTTGTTGCCTGCAATTAACTTTTAATGGCTGGAGTGACTGGAGTTTTATTGTCAGTGTTTACGAAATTGTGTCCTTGCTGGCGAGCATAGTAATGAGATAAGGTTACGCATATTTTTGATTGAGCTTATGAACATCAATAGTTGAAGGATGATCAGCTAGCAGACCGGTAGTGCTGCATGTTAGTGTATTGAAGGAGAGATCCCTTTTACTTTGTTTACTTGTGCTTTGCATATGTTTTGACTCAAGGCTACATCTGGAGTGTGTTGCACCAAATGGTTGACACTTGAATATGGTATATTTAAGCTTTTGCTTCTTTATGCATTTTGGGTTGTTGAGGAGGGCACGAGTGTCACATTGACCTCAGGCCAGTGAGCCCATAAGTATCAGTGCATGGACCCTAACAGAGTCTTTTCTAATTTTGTATCAGTCCTGCAGTCCCTTTGTGAAGTTGATGAGTAAAGGTAGGCTGAATATGTTTTCTCTCTGTTTTTAATGGCAAGAACATGATCTTTTTTGTGCTGGATGTTGATTAGGCCAATGGATTCAGATACAATATAGTCAGTTTAAGAAATTTAAAGAGGTTCCTTTGCTCTGTCCTTTACCTTTTCAGAAAGGTCTTCAGATTTGTAATTTTTTACGAAGAAGTTGGAGAAAACGGGCAGTTGTTGAAAGTTAATGTCAAAATTTTGTCATGAAAATTTCAAATTTAAAGGGTTGAATCCAAAAGTGCACCTCCACATTGTGCTATTGATATGCTAATTGCAATCTTCCTCATTTTCATGGTTGTGTTCGCGTCTTGTGTTTGGGATTCTTTTGAGTGAGCTATTTCTTCATGCTCTCTACAACAATCGTCCATTTAGGAGCTGTACGTTTGAAGGACCATTTAGGAGCTGTACGTTTTTTAGTTTATTGAACTATTTTTTTAGCTGTTTGTACTTGCTACTCTTAATAAAGTGTGCTTTAGTTGTCTCCTTGACTATCCCTAGACTTTTGGGAACATTTGGAAGGTTGTGTCTTTTGTCTGGCTTGTTGCATGCATGGTGTTGCATGTGGTTTGGTCTAGAATTTTTACTTGCCAATGACACTTACTATGTGAGAATTTTACACGTCAATCGTACCAAACAGAACCTTTTTTGATGCCCTTGATCAAATTCTGTAGAGAGAGGCTTTTTGATTGGTTGCATTTTACCTACAAACCTTGTCCTTCTGTGGATTTGCCTGATAGTTTGGTTTCTGTTTGAGATATTACAGCTTCTGGGGATCAGCTCAGCTTTGTTGTGGATGGAGGTGACAAGCATATCTGCCATTTTGATTCTTTGTGTACCAAGTTTGTGTGTGGCAAGCAAGTGTTTGGTAGTTGTCGGTGTGTTATCAAGTTTTATCATGTCAATGGCGATACAAATTTGGAGAGCTGTGTGTTTGAATGTCATTAGGTAATAGACAACAGGCACCATTTTGTCACATGTTTCAGAGTAATTTTGATATTGCCAATTTTGATACTTTCTTGAATAAATACATGAATAAACAAGACTTAAATGGATCAGCTCGGATGTTTTAGCTCAGAGGTTTTGGCTCGGTTATTGTACATACCCGAGAAAATGTCACCTTTCTAGATTTTCTGTCTGCCGATTCTTTCCTAGCACCTACTATAGGGACTACTTCCACTAAATTTGCTGAAGTACTTGGACCCTCATCTACAATTTGCTTCCCTTTGTCCCCTATTAATTTTGCATTACTTTTAGGGCAATCTTTCTCCTCATGGCCCTCCTCACTGCATTGCTTGCATAAAGGAACATAATCTTGGTGTGCCCTTGCATTCGGGCAATATGCAGCAATGTGGCCTTCTTGGTGGCAGTTCCAACAAATCACTGTTCCTTGGGAAATTGTATTAGAACTTCCATATCCTTGATAACCCCGGCCAAAATATGGCCGATAGGGTGACCCTGGCCTTTGTCCCCTCATTCCACCTTGCCCTCGCCCTCGTGGAAATGGAGGGTGATAGGGTGACCCTGGCCTTTGTCCCCTCATTCCACCTTGCCCTCGCCCTCGCTCATGGAAATGGAGGTCGGGCTTGTGTGGGTAATCCTTGCTGCAATTGTTGCTTATAGGGTTCTGGGATTCCTCTTTGCATGAAAGGTCGAGGTGGAGGTCCAATTTCATAAGTAATATTATTCTTATCCATGCAATTAAAATTAGTGTTCATCCCCTGCGCTTGCCTTCTCTCATGTGCTTGCTTAATGAAGTAATTTTCCTCTGTATGATTGTTTTTCAAGCAATAAGTACAAAACAAGATTCGTGGTTGATCAGGTATGACTCGAGATACAGTAGGACACTCTGTAGCCAAGTGGCCTATTCAAGACAAGTAAAGCCATCAACTCTTCAGAAACTGGTAAAGAAGTATGAAGGGTCGGGAGATCCATATGACCATGTAGCAGCATTTAGGCAAGCAGTTTGAGCTGAGCAAGTGACTGACAAGCATACGCAAATTGAAGGATTTGGGCTCACTCTTGAGGGAAAGGCCCTTGCTTGGTTTCAAGCACTAGAGGCTTCAGACAAATCTTCTTTATGAGTTTTGGAAGAGAGATTTGTTGCTACTTTTTCCTTGATGGGGATTTAGCATGACACAGTAGCAAACATCTACTCTTTCAAGCAAGGCGAGACTGAGAGTGTTAGAGACTGTGTAAATAGGATGAAGCAGTACATTAATCATTGCCCAGAAGATGAGAAGCCCACCCAGAGTCGATTAATTTCTCTCTTCTTAAAAGGACTCAAAAATTCAACACACACATCTCTATGCAAAGAAGCTTACAAATTTCAATGAGTGTTGCCATGATGCTATGGATTTCACAGATAACTTCAAATTCCAAGATGGTACTGGCCCTGAGGTGCAACCTAGAGATCAGTGGGGTGATGACCAAAGTTCAGGGTCTAGCGCACTAGTAAATCTAGACCAGATAGCTAACCTAGTACTAAGGAGATTAGGAAAAACCTATCACCCACCCATTCAGCCACAACAACAGCAGCAGTGAGAATGAGGAGTGTACTACCTACAGGTCCTCATCTTTGTGGAGCATGTGGCGGTAACCATAAAACCAAAGAATGTAATACCTTTTCTCCTCTAGTCACAAACCAACCCACAAAGAAGTGGTCCCAGGCCTGTGCTTGGAATTATACCCACACCACACAAGAATGTACTCGCATTGCAAGAATGAGACAAGAGCGTGAGTAGCAAAGGGGTGCAGTGGCTCCACAAATGCATCAAAAGTATACTAGTTTTGAACGTAAGCCATCGATGGCACAAGAGCAAGCACGACCTGTACTTGGAGCTCAACCTCCTGCTCCTGGTACTGCTCCTGTGAGGTTTTTTGACTATGACAATTCAAATATGTGTAGAAACTTGGTAAACCCAAGCTATGTGGAGGAGGAATATGCATCATATTCATCCAAGGAAAATCTCTTTGAAAGTCCCGCATATCCAAGCCAAGCACTAGAGCCTCAACCGGGGGAACAAAATTCTTTGATGTTGCTAGGCGGCTACCAACCTAGGACTCCAGGCCCCTCAGGTCAATGGCAGCAAAGGAAAGTAGAAGCCAAACTAATGGGCCCCTATTATGAGTGCGGAGAACCCCATTGGGCTCGTGATTGTCCACATCGCCAAAGGCAAGCAGCTCGATCCAATACACAATACCACAGTTTCCACCAATTGAAAGATATTGTCTAGGGTGTTGCATAGAACACTTTCCAAAGGATTGTTTGCTGAAACCACATGAGGAAGGCACCTCTCAACCAAAGGTCTCACTCAACTTTGTAGAGGCAGTTCCATCGCCACCTTCATCAGAGAGGATGTCAACATCAACAAAACCAATTACTCCAAAAAGAGACCTACTTCACATGACAAGAACCAAGGAGCTAGAATTGCATTTGATCTAGCTCTACCATGTGGTAGAGCTGTATTCTACCTAGACCACATCGTAGAGCTAGAATGCTTTGAGGTCCAGCTCCACCATGTGGTGGAGGTAGAATGCATTCTTCTACCTCTACCACATGGTAGAGCTAGACTTTAATAAATGTAACCGGCTGAGGTTGAATGTGACATTGGTAGAGCTGTATTCTACCTAAACCACATTGTAGAGATAGAGTAATTTGAGATCTAGCTCTACCATGTGGTGGAGCTAGAATTGCAATTTAGGTCTAGCTCTACCATGTGGTGGAGCTAGAATCGTTGAGGTAGAAAACTTCGAGGTCTAGCTCTACCATGTGGTAGAGCAAGAATGCATCGATCTAGCTGTGTTCCATACATATCAACAAAACCAATTAATCCAAGAAGAGACATACTTCACATGACAAGAACCAAGGAGCTAGAATTGCATTTGATCTAGCTCTACCACGTGGTAGAGCTATATTCTACCTAGACTACTTCGTAGAACTGAATGCTTTGAGGTCCAGCTCTATCATGTGGTGGTTCTAGAATTGCATTTGAGGTCAGATAGCTCTACCATGTGGTAGAACTGTATTCTATCTAGACTACATCGTAGAGCTAGAATGCTTTGAGGTCGAGCTCCACCATGTGGTGGAGCTAGAATGCATTCTTCTAGCTCTACCATGTGGTAGAGCTAGACTTCAATGAATGTAACTGGCTGAGGTTGAATGTAACTGTGGTAGAGCTAGACCTCAAAGCTTTCTACCTCTACAATTCTAGCTCCACCACATGGTAGAGCTAGACCTCAAATGCAATTCTAGCTCCACCACATGGTAAAGCTAGACCTCAAAGCATTCTATCTCAATTACTCCATCTTGGAGCTCTCAATACATTTATTAGTCTTGCTCTACCACATGGTAGAGCTAGATAAATGTATTCTAGCTGGACTTCAAAGTATTCTAGTGCTGGTTTTTCAATGGATATTATCTCTACCAGGTGGCAGAGCAAGATTAATAAATGTATTGACCAGAATGCTTTGAAATCTAGCTCTACCATGTGGTGGAGCTAGAATGCATTCTTCTATCTCTACCATGTGGTAGAGCTAGACTTCAATGAATGTAACTGGATGAGGTTGAATGTGACATTGGTAGAGCTGTATTCTACTTAAACCTCATTGTAGAGATAGAATGCTTTGAGGTCTAGCTCTACCATGTGGTGGAGCTAGAATTGCAATTGAGGTCTAGCTCTACCATGTGGTGGAGCTAGAATTGCAATTGAGGTCTAGCTCTACCATGTGGTGGAGCTAGAATCGTAGAGGTAGAAAGCTTTGAGGTCTAGCTCTACCATGTGGTAGAACAAGAGTGCATCGATCTAGCTGTGTTCCATACACATCAACAAAACCAATTACTCCAAGAAGAGACATACTTCACATGACAATAACCAAGGAGCTAGCATTGCATTTGATCTAGCTCTACCATGTGGTAGAGCTGTATTCTACCAAGACCACTTCGTAGAACTGAATGCTTTGAGATCCAGCTCTACCATGTGGTGGTTCTAGAATTGCATTTGAGGTCTAGCTCTACCATGTGGTATAACTGTATTCTATCTAGACTACATCGTAGAGCTAGAATGCTTTGAGGTCGAGCTCTACCATGTGGTGGAGCTAGAATGCATTCTTCTAGCTCTACCATGTGGTAGAGCTAGACTTCAAAGAATGTAACCGGTTGAGGTTGAATGTAACTATGGTAGAGCTAGACCATAAAGCTTTCTACCTCTACGATTCTAGCTCCACCACATGGTAGAGCTAGACCTCAAGTGCAATTCTAGCTCCACCACATGGTAGAGCTAGAACTCAAAGCATTCTATCTCAATTACTCCATCTTGGAGCACTCAATACATTTATTAGTCTTGCTCTACCACATGGTAGAGCTTGATAAATGCATTCTAGCTGGACTACCTCAAAGTATTCTAGTGCTGGTTTTTCAATGGATATTATCTCTACCAGGTGTGGCAGAGCAAGATTAATGAATGTATTGACCAAAATGCTATGAAATCTAGCTCTACCATGTGGTGGAGCTAGAATGCATTCTTCTAGCTCTACCATGTGGTAGAGCTAGACTTCAATGAATGTAATCGGCTGAGGTTGAATGTAACTATGGTAGAGCTAGACCTCAAAGCTTTCTACCTCTACGATTCTAGCTCCACCACATGGTAGAGCTAGACCTCAAATGCAATTCTAGCTCCACCACATGGTAAAGCTAGACCTCAAAGCATTCTTTCTCAATTACTCCATCTTGGAGCTCTCATTACATATATTAGTCTTGCTCTACCACATGGTAGAGCTAGATAAATGCATTCTAGCTGGACTTCAAAGTATTCTAGTGTTGGTTTTTCAATGGATATTATCTCTACCAGGTGGCAGAACAAGATTAATAAATGTATTGACCAGAATACTTTGAAATCTAGCTCTACCATGTGGTGGAGCTAGAATGCATTCTTCTAGCTCTACCATGTGGTAGAGCTAGACTTCAATGAATGTAACCGGCTGAGGTTGAATGTGACATTGGTAGAGCTGTATTCTACCTAAACCACAATGTGGAGATAGAATGCTTCGAGGAGTAGCTCTACCATGTGGTGCATATAGAGTTATCATACATGAGATCTTATGCATCGAGCTCTCTTGTATTCTAAGAGGTCTCATGCATGAGATCCCTCTTGCATTGTAAGAGCTCTCATGCATTAATAGCTCTCATATACATAGATCTCTCATATCATGCATGAGAGCTATAGAGATTTTGGTCTTGCACTAGAGCTCTCATGCAAAGAGCTAGGTCTTACATTAAGAGCTCTCACACATAAAGCTCCCATGCATAGAGCATGGTCTTGCATTAGAGCGCTCATTCATAGAGATAGGTATTACATTAAGATCTCTCATACATAGAGCTCGCATGCATAGAGCTATATCTTGCATTATTATAAGAGTTCCCATGGATAGATCTCATGTATAGAGTGAAAGAGCTCTCATGCATAGAGCTAGGTCTTTCATTCAAAGCTCTCATACATTGATCTCACATGCATAGAGTTAGATCTTGCATTATTATGAGAGATCTCTTACATACATCTCATGCATAGAGCTATAATATCTTGCATTATTATAAGAGCTCCCATGGATAGATCTCATGTATAGAGTGAAAGAGCTCTCATGCATAGAGCTAAGTCTTGCATTAAGAGCTCTCATACATAGAGATCGCATGCATAGAGTTAGATCTTGCATTAATTATTATAAGAGCTCTCATACATAGAGCTATATCTTGCATTATTATAAGAGCTCCCATGTATAGATCTCATGTAAAAAGTAAAAGAGTTCTCATGCATAGTCTCATGCTTAGAGAGTAAGAGCATTAGGAGCTACATCTTGCATTATTATGAGAGCTCTCTTGCATAGATCTCATGCTTAGAGTGTAAGAGCAGGAAAGTACAATTTCAAGCAAGGAGAGAGGGGAGAAGCTATGCTATGAATAGAGGTACGATACTAGATGGATGGTTTTTCATTTCAAGTAATCTTGCACTAGTTTAAGTCATTTCAACTCCAGCTCTACCATGTGGTAGAGCTAGAATGCATTTTTTCAGCTCTAGCATGTGGTAGAGTATTCAAATTATCCTGCCCAATTTTAAATTCAAATTATCCCGCCCTTAAAGAATTTAAAATGGTCTTGCTATTTTTCAAGTTTTCCTTGACGTCCATGTCGCTTATGTAATACAAACCTACTTTCCCATCTTGTCATTGACAACTAGCACTTGGACATCACCGCATCCATTATCAAATTCAACGATACAACAAGGTACACATATTTTTGTCTCATATTAAATCATTATCTATGATTAGATTTAAAGTTTTGACCACATTGACATAGAGTAGAAAATAAAAGCATGCAAGAATTCAAAAACTTAGGAATGGTTAAAGAGAAAAACCTGAAAAGAAAATCAGGAATGGACCTGCGTAGACAAGTTTATGCTGGCTGTCTGCGTTGCTGTAGAAGATGTGGCCTGCAACTATGCAATGTCTTGTATATGCTGCATAGGAGAGTGGGCCTGCTCACAGCAATAAGAGACGCCTAAAGAAAACCAAGCATGAGAGATTTATGGCTGCCCTTTATCTTTTTTATTGTCTGATTCAGAAGAGAAAATCAGAAAATTAGAGTTTGAGACGCCCATATACCTGCTAGAATCCAGATTGCATGGCTTGCATTGCTGTGGAGGAACGGATAAGCTTAGTTAAATAATCCTTGTTGTACATATAATCATCCAGCGGATAGAGCTGCTGAAGGGGCTAGAAGATGCGCATAAGGGGGGCTGCAGAGAGAGAGCCGCCCAGAGAGAACGCAAACGTGCTTAGAAGATCCGAAACTTACAAATATTAAGGTTTCGTTGTCTATTCTAATCCAACCTTGAATGATGGAGATATCTTAGGTCACATGGTGGCGGTCTCGAAACGGCTGCCGGCGTCGATCCAGACCCTGGTCTGGAGGGCGAGGTACGATTCGGTGGCCACCGCTGGTGGAGGCGCACACAGGGATCGACGATGATAGTGTCCTCCACAGTCCGGATCCACTTCCAAGCGGTCGGGTAGTAGTCGTCCAGGAGCGCCCACGAACGTGAGCCCCGCAGAGAGAGAGCGTCTGTTGCTTTGTTTTCTCCTCAGCAGTTCTGTGTGCTAGAGCCGCCCAGAACGTGCGCCCCACAGAGAGAGAGAGCATCTGTTGCTTTGTTTTCTCCTCAGCAATTCTGTGTGCTAGAGCCGCCCAGAACGTGCGAGCGTCTGTTGCTTTGTTTTCTCCTCAGCAGTTCTGTGTGCAGAGAGAGACGGATACGCAGAGAGAGAGAGACGGATACGTTCGCCACGCAGAGAGAGAGAGCCGCCCAGAAACGTTCGCCACGCAGAGAGAGAGAGAGAGAGAGAGAAAGCTGCCCAGAACGTGCGCCGGATAAGGTTGAGGATAAGGATTTGAGATTTTCATAAAATTAGCAATGGTAACCTAAAATTAGCATTGGTAACATATACCAAATTTTAACTTACAATTTGGTAATTTTCTAGATCTTAAAGTTTCCAAAGATCTCTTCATTTCTCCATACATTTGGGATTAGGCCATCCCATCTTGTACACAATTTTGAAATATAAAATCAAGAGCAAAGATAATTTCATATAATTCTTTTTTTGCTCTTGGATTTACTTAAATTATGAAGATCAATTATTACGAATTTATCTTGACAAATCACCTTGTTTTATCTTCTGAACATGCAATGGCTGTGTGCACTTGTGCAAAATCAATATTGAGGTCCCCAGCTCTTGACGCCTAATCCATAGTTCCCTACTAGACTCATCTATGCTCCTTATGCATCCATACACACGTGTGCGCGCATAGCGGACCGACATAGCTCAGGACTAGATGTTGTATGAGTTACAAAAAATTAAAGCTATTTCTATCAGTTATTGAGAGAACTGAGAGAACTTGGAAAAAAGAGCAAGATATTATAGTGATTTCTACTTGCAAGTTATCAATTTGAGCCTTGTTAAGCATGCATCATATAGGCTTATAGAAAAATCGTAATGGTAATTTTTCTTAAAAGGTGAGTTATCATTTGTAATTTTTTACTAGTGCAAAGTTACCAAATGGTAATCATCAATCTAAATTAGATTACAATTTGTAACTTTTTAGTCGTTTGGTTCCAAGGTGGTTACCAAATGTCTACTGTGATAAGGTTGCAGCAATTAGGTTTAAAATTGAAACTTTAATTTTGTTAATTAGAGTTTCTAAAAGGTGATCCAAACCATTGGATCACCTTGCCTTAAGTGTCAATGTAAAGGGGGTTTCTAAAAGTTATCAAACAACTCTAAATGTTGAAATTTGTTTCTTGTTCCATCAAATTTGTTCATGCATGTGGCAATATGTGTTAGTTGTGCATGTGGGTTTCTAATTATGTGGACTACCTACATGCCCAACCCCTTCCTACGGGTTTAATATTTGAAGCATACCTTCAGTGTAATCCCCGAGAGGTGTTATATATGGGTGGAAAATTACCATGTCTCATGTGGTTGCATTAAGGGTGCTCGATTGTTTGGCATGGGTGACCTAGCAAACACAATTATGCTTGCACTACAAGTGTATTTGGGGGCATATAAGATTTCTATAATTGATTTAGTGAACCTCGAGCTCCGATTGAAACTAGATAAGTTTAAGAAGGCGAGGGTTAAGTTTTTTTTTTGGGATTTATGTTCGTAGGCACTTATTCCAACTCACCGTGCCTATAGGCACTTATTCCAACTCACGGGTTGCAAAAAAGGGTTGTGATAACCCTTGTAAAGCATAGGAATAATTATAACAATAAGGTGAGGCTTGTGTCGAATATGATGTTTTTGAGGTCATGTGTTGGGCATGGGTCAAGTTGATACGTGGCCCCATCTCACCTTCTAAATCTAGAACCACCAACAAATTTATGCTTATGTGTGTATTAATTGATGATCAAGAGCCTCAGGTTAACAGGTATTGAGACTGAACATTGCCCTAGTTTTGATCATTATTTGGTATAGATATTTATAACTTCTTCAACTTACCTTTTTCAAGCCTCGTTAGGTCTTTTTTTAATTGTAATGTGAAAAGACCCTAGTGTTTGTGGAAGTGGCACGTGGGAATAGCCCCTTTTTTCTAGATCCTTGGTTCTCATCATGTGAAGTAGGTCTCTTCTTGGAGTAATTAGTTTTATTAATCTGCATTAGCTCCACCACATGGTAGAGCTAGACCTTAAATAATTCCAGCTCTATGATGTGGTCTAGGTAGAATACAGCTCTACCACGTGGTAGAGCAAGATCAAATGCAATTCTAGCTCCTTGGTTCTTGTCATGTGAAGTAGGTCTCTTCTTGGAGTAATTGGTTTTGTTAATCTACATGGTACACAGTTAGATCGATGCATTCTAGCTCCACCACATGGTAGAGCTAGACCTTAAATGCAATTCTAGCTCCACCACATGGTAGAGCTAGACCTCAAAGTATTTGATCTAGCTCTACCACGTGGTAGAGCTGTATTCTACCTAGACCACATCGTAGAACTTTAAGGTCTAGCTCTACCATGTGGTAGAGCTAGACTGCATCATTCTAGTTGTACCATAAACCACGTTGTAGACCTAGAATGCCTAGAGGTCTAGCTCTACCATGTGGGAGCTAGAATACATTAAACTAGCTATACTATCTGGTAACTATATCATGTGGTGGAGGTAGAATGCATCAATGTAACTATATCATATAACGGAGCTAGAGTTCATTGATCTAGCTCTACCATGTGGTAGAGCTATATCAAAATAATCTATCTAGACACCATGGTATCGCTAGAATGCTTTGAAGTCTAACTCCACCACATAGTAGAGATAGTCTTCAATGGGTTCTATCTCTACCATATGATAGAGCTAGTTCTAGCTCTAGTTCTAGCTCGGCCACATGGTAGAGCTATACTTCATGGTAGAGTCTGATGTAGGTTTCAATCTAAAAAAAAATGCTTGCTAGATTTGATTACTAGTTTAACAAGTCCAACATGATTATGTGCAGGATGGATTTCCAATCTGGAGGGAGGGTCTACATGATGTTGAACAATGATTCTGTTGGTATTGGCTGCGTGTGTAGAATTGATCCAAATTCCAATTGTAGTGGAACAAAGATTGGTCAAGGAAATGTGTCATTACTTGTGGAGGAATGCTTGAAGGATGTGGAACTACCATTCCCTACAATGGATACCATTTATCTAAAAAATGCATTATGGAGTAATGTTCGTTGGCCAAAAATGCTTTTAAGGCCTTTCACAAGGAAGCTAGAATTTGGAGAGTGGAGTGAAAGATGTAGTGATGCAGATTAAGAAGAGTCTGTGGAACCTCCAATTATAGATGCAATACCGATAACATCTCCAGAACTTGACATGCAAATCCGACAATCTTGGAAGAATGAGATGGTTCTTTTAAAGGATGAGAGCATGATGCAAACTATCAATCAAGGGACTATCTTATATGTGTTTCCATTTGAATGTGTCAACTTTCAACAACTTGGTGATGATTGTGTGGGTGTGGCTATTGAAAGTGCAAATTTATTTCAAACTATGCCGCAAGTGGATAGTATCACCCTAGTTAAATGGCCTATTAAACAGCTGACAATGCTGGATGGGAGCCCATTACAACGCTATGTTCCGCTTAATGGCATGCATGTTGAACATGCTGATGTATGTAATGAGGATAATGATGGAGATGTAACTAATGAGGTTATTGTTGCCCAAACCTCTGCAAAAAGATGCTACACTTTCATAAACAGGATTCCAAAGCAGAGACCACAACCAGCTTCTGCATTATATATGTCACGTGAATCAGTTCAAAGGATTTCATCCATTGATTGTTGTGCAAAAAAATGTTGTCAGCTAATTGATCGTGATGTACTTATGAGGATACGACAAGACTTTTGGGGACAATCTCAGGAGTCTCGTACAAATTATGTATATGATGTGCTTTCTACAGCTTGGCATCGTGATTCAGCTCAAAAAATTAAATATGAATTTAGGTTAAATGGGGTGATTGTTTGTTGCAGAGCATGGTATGAGATGCATGGTATACCAAAGACATCCTTTTACCGTTACAGGGAAAAGTTTGAGTTCGGTGTGTGTCAATATCTGCATGGAAACACAGGGGTGTTGAGGAGAGGCCTACAACATGCTAGTGAGGCAAGAGCACTACTTGATGAATTTGTGAACATGAACTCCGAGCCTGCGCCACACAAAAGTAGAACAATGCTAGATGGCTCAAGGGAAACCAGGTTGTCGATTCCATCAATATTCAAGCAAGTTGACATTTTAAATGAAATCAAAGCAACACTTGAGCAGTTGGGACATGAGAAGAGGCTATCAAAGTCATCGTTTAGTAGAATTTGGAATAAAGAGTACCCACAAGTGTCCCTAACAAAGGCAAGTGAGTTCTCCAAGTGCACCTTGTGTAGTGGTCTCAAGGCAAAACTAGAAGCCAAACCTAGTCTAGAAGAAAGAGCAAGGCTCCTCAGTGAAAGAGATATTCACATGCGACAACAACAAAGTTGCAGGAGCTTATACTATGCATGGCGCATATTTTTGGAAACCCAACCACAAAAGTATGTATGCATCATCCATGACAAGATGGATCAAAAGAAAACAACCATTCCCAGACTACGGGTCCTTCCCAAGGGTGTGGATTCGGGATATAATTTACCAATTGCATTGATTGGTATGATCACTCATGGCCATGCAGAAGGTCATTATGGACACTTTATTTTGAATGGTTTACGGCCATCTGATCCCAATCTAACAATTGGCTCAATTGCAAGTTGTTTACATAACTTATAGAGGATGGATAAGCATCCTCTTGGTGATCTAGTAACAAATGGGCTTCCAAGGAGCAATGTTTCACTTCTACATGCTTTAAATTCAAGGACAGCTTTAGACAACCACAATATGAGTGATGGTAAAGATCCCATTGTTGAACCATGTATAAATCAGGGAGACACAATGAATTGGGTTTCCTCGTTTTGCAAGTTGCCAGAAAACTTGTTGCTACAACTAGATAATTGTGCTGGAGAAAATAAAAATTGGTACTTATTTGCCTATTTGTCATTGCTTGTTGCACGGGGTGCTTTCAAAACTATACAGTTGGGATTTCTAATGGTCGAACATACACATGAGGATATAGATGCCATGTTTAGCAGGTTTTCAGAGAAATTAAGAGTGGGGCAAATCTTTACTTTACCACATTTGATGGATACTTTAAGAACCAGCTCAACTTCTTCTCCAGCTCCCTTCTTGCTTACAGACTTCAAGGCATATTGTGATGGCTACATTTGTGATGGGCAAGAAGCACTTATAGGTCACTCCAAACCACTTCTATTCAGGTTCTTCATGGAAGGAGACACACCGGTAATGCAATTTAAGGCACATGTAGCTATTCGTAATTGGAGTGGAAGTATCCGTCTTTGGAAGACAGACAATGAAGGTAAACCAAGGTTACCAAAAGGAGATCCACCTCTACTACCAATGGCCGAGCATATAAAGATGCATGCAGAAGTAATATCAGGATTGAAGGGTTACATAAAATTTTGGCAGAATCTAAGTAATGGTTCATTTGTGCCAAGATATTATAGGCCCGTCATAGATTATTGGAGTAATGTAATCGAAGAGCTTGGAAAACCAATACAATCAGAGGTAAGAAAGTACACAGATTTTTGGCCAAAATCTGAAGGGTCCCATCAATTAGATGATATGAATGTTGAACAATTGCAGGCACAAAGATTCTTAGGTATTGAAGAACATAATGATCATTATTGTGGGCTTGCACGGGATAAACCAAGGGAGGCATTTAACCCTATGCTACATGTTCAGCAAGGACACTTTGTTATGTTGCACCCAGATGACACAAACATCTATCTAGTTTGGCTTGCTATGGCTGAATCGGATATTGATGATGAGCCTACATCACCAAATTACAAGAAACTCTTGATTCAATATTGGGGACCTTGTGCAAGGAAGAAAGGTTTGACAGATACTCAAGCTTATGCTGATTGTTGGAAGGGATATTGGCAAATTAATGAGGCAGAACAACAAGTATGGGAAAATGCTGATGCAATTCTTTGGTCGTGGAGACCAAGGAATCCACCACCATACAAAAGAATCAAGATACCAGAAAAGGAAGCCCGTAAAGCAAAAGCATGCTTAGGCTTGGCCTGTGAGGATGAAGCTCATATTGATGGTTCCTTCAATGCGGAGTAGCATTTGTAGATGCAATATTGACAATGTGGATTTTTAGGTTATAACTCTAATATCCAAAAGAGATGTACTTTTGTACTATCTTCTTTTAAATTATTTTTTATTTTCACTTATTGAATGAAATTTTTCTTTGTGCCTCCTACATTTTTTTGATATAATAATGTTTCTATCTTATTTGTTCAATTGTTTCATAAATTTTGTGCAGTGTACAACTCAATTGGTGCAGGTCCTTGTTGCAAAGAAACAAATACCACTTTCTTATTAATGGTGTTTATCAACACCACCTTCCTACATGATTATCAAACAACTTTCAAAATATAATCATGCACAATTACTAATTATAGTACCACTTTTTTGGTTCGAACCGTGATTATCTCAACACTACCTTCCTCCGTTCTATATTAAGAAATTCCACAATAACTATTCCCACATTAAGTGGGAAATTCCCATAATACATGAAACCTCTCAATTTCAAAATTCCCATAATGCGAGATTTTTCCCATAGTACCTAATACGGTCTTATTTTATAAACGAGAAAATTTAAATGATAGAGAAATTCCCATGACATTTGGAATTCAATCATTTAAATAGTAAAAGTGAAATTCTTGGCATATTTGAATTAATGGATATTTTTATTTAAATTTAAAGAGAAATTTTAGATAAATTTATTTTATGCATGAGAAAATTTAAATGATAAAAGAGGAATTCCATGACATTTGGAATTCAATCATGTAGATAGTAAAAGTGGAATTCTTGGCATATTTGAATTAATGGATATTTTTATTTAAATTTAAAGAGGAAGTTTATATAAATTTAATTTATGCGTGAGAAAATTTAAATGATAAAAGAGGAATTCCCATGACATTTGGAATTCAATCATTTAAATGGTAAAAGTGGAATTCTCGGTAAAATTGAGATAATGTATATTTTATTAAAGAAAAGAGAAATTTTAGATAAATTTATTTTATAATAAAAGAGGAATTCCCATGACATTTGGAATTCAATCATTTGTAAAAAGAGGAACTCCCATGATATTTGAGATCCAAGAAATTAAATGAAAAAAAGAGGAATTTTTAGGATAATTTAAATTATGAGTATTTATCAAAAGTGGAATATTGAGAATTATTGAGAAATATGGGTAGAATTGATTTTTGTAAATACTATGAATCTTTTACTCAAAAGAAGAATATTGAATATAATTCACTTGAGAAATTTGAGAAAGAATATGAAAATATCCCATCGAGAAAAAGTAGCTTTAACTAGGCCAAGCAATTGGCAGAAATTTAGAAAAGTCCCATCGGTATCGAAAATAGAAAATGTTACTAAATGTGAATAGATGTGAATAAAGAGATGAGAATGAGATGTGAGGATATGTGATAGGATGCGAGGTGATGTAAATGGATGTGGATTTGAATAAAGAGGTGAGAATGAGATGTGAGGATATGTGATAGGATGTGATGTGATGTAAATGGATGTGGATATGGATGTGATGTAAATGGATGTGATAAGATGTGGTGTGATGCAAATGAATGTGGATGTAATAAGATGTGATGTGATGTGGATGTGGATGTGGATGAAATGTGATGTGATGTGAATATATGTGATGTGAATGAATGGATGGATGTGGATAGACATGCATGTGAATGAATGGATGGATGTGGATCAAGGAGATGGAATGTGTATATATGTGATGAGATATGGATGATGTAATGTGGATAGAATGTATATGATGGGATGGGTATACAATAATTGTGATGGATGTGAATGAATGAGATGTGATGTGAATGAATGTGAATGGATGTGAATGAATGAGATGTGATGTGATGTGAATGGATGTGATGTGAATGGATGTGAATGAATGAGATGTGATGTGAATGAATGAGATGTGATGTGAATGGATGTGATGTGATGTGAATCAAGATAGATGTGATGTGATGTGGATCAGGGTGGTCTTGTGAATGGATGAGATGTGATGTGAATGGATGTGATGTGGATATGGGTAGATGAGAATGGATGAGATGTGATGGGATGTAATAATGTGATTGGATGAGAACGGATGAAGGACCATGGAAATACATATGATTGGGGATGTGGATTAAGCAATGTGAATTGATGTAGAAGAAAGTGGAATAACGAGAAATGATGTGGAACAATGTGGAAAGATGAGAGTTCATTAGAAACTGTATTTATAACTTGTTTTTAAATGACTGTTTTATGTCAAGAATGCTGGGGAAGCATTTTGACCATCTTGTGAATAAGGTCGTAGAGACCTAAGTGATAAAGTTGCAACAGCTGACGGAGAGTCAACGGAGGACGTCTCGTGTAGCAAGGCCGGCCAAGGTCTTGACTAGCCTCAGTTCGATTTAAATGAGGGACCAAGGAAGCAATCTATGAATGAAGCGCTAGGTGACCTGCGATGGATCCTAGAGGGTGCTGACCATACGGTGCTCGGGCTCTGGCAGCTCGCCCCGAAGATACCCACACGTGCATCGAGGAAGAAAATGGAACAAGGTGTTAAGAGTTGTTTTCTGAACTAGGGCATGGATCTGGTTGATTGACCTTGCTAGTCCTCTACAGATGAGTCCATGGCTCTTTTATACGGATCTATTGGTTGATCTTGTTGATCTTCAATCTGGATTTTTATAAGTGAATATATTTCCAGGTACTATAAGCTAGGAACTATTGAAAAGGCCCGTGAGTGGACAGGTGGTGAACGTTCTAGTTGTTGCCCCAATGATGCCATAGGTACACCAATGAAAGAATGATTGGAAATTAGAATTCAACCAGATATTTTGGAGGATTATGATCGGTGATATTATGGTTTCATTAAAAGATTGTTTTAAAGACAGCTGAATACGTGAAACTGGCAATTTCATATTGGGTGTGTAAGTGGTATGACTATCTTGAAATTTGCATGAAGTGCCGGCTAGGGGGCCTGGGAACTCTTTTCCGTGGTACTCGAGACAGAACATAACCAAATTTTTGAATGGATCCTATCACTATAGTGGTTGGGTGGTTGGCTAACCCATGGGACTGGATGGGGCTAGGCTAGACTGATGGATCCCTAAAATGAGACTCAATTCTGTTATGGTACAATAGATGAAGTAAATCCCGGATAGTCTTGTTCTATGGAAAAGAATCAACGGCTGTGCCTCTTGACGAGGAAAAAAGCATTGGTCTCTATGATCCAAGTGCAAGTCTCTTCCTTGATATGACCGTGTGACTTACTGGTTCGGTCGGATCAGTTTGGTTAGTTAACGCTCTTGACTACGTTAGAATAAAAATATCATGGAGGAATTGCCCCTGCTTTTTGGGCAAGGAAATTTTTTTTTTTGGGTTTGGTTTTGGAACAAACCGAGAGATTAGTCTCTTGTCTGGATATCCGTGGGTGGTGGTGGTGGGCGAGGCTCCGAGTGAGAGGCTCTACCGCCCTACACCAAGAAGTGCTACTTCCGTTGCTAGCATCCCTGAATTCGTTGTGTGCGGAGGGGGCAGGGATATTTCAAAGAGTGAGAGGTAGATTTCCTTGCATTTTGGTGAGAGCGACTCCGCGGTGATAGCATGGAGGTGGAGATTGGAGAAGTGGAGCTTCTAAAAGCGAGCTTGGGGAGCCTCAAGGGACGTGAGCTTGGAGCATTAGTAAGTACCCAATGATAGTTAATGTCTATTGCTTCTTTGGTATTAAAGCAGAAGCACTAATCATCAATGGCATGCAATTTAACATAACGTTCATAGTATTAGATGTAGGAACTTATTTCCCAATGCTATTTAGTTGTGTCTTAGAATAGTAAAGGTGCTACATGACTCGGATAAGAATTAGATAAGAATACAATGGCAATGAGTCTCGGTTATAAACTTTACTAAATTGGAGTAGAGAAGTTAGGACACCAAGGTTTGAGTAGAAGGAAGGGAAGAGCCAAAGAATAACATTTAAGAAAAGCTAATGGTAATAGAAATTTACCCCATGGGGTAAATTGACTTATACATGCTAGCATCAAACACTAAGGCAAATGCTCTTTACTTCTAGAAAAAAAAAGCTTAGTGTGCAAAGCACACTTGCTTTCAAGAACTTAAAAATAAATATGATCCAATACTCAAATACAAGGCATGAAACCAAACTAATTAGTACAACTAGCACACCGCCAATCTTAAAAAAAACACTATGTTCTATATCTAAACAATGTTTGAATGTGCTCTGTATATACCATCATTAATGTAGCAGCTCTTAATTTTTGGATTCAAAATTGGTATACCTACTAGTAGAAGAAGATGATAATGCTCCCTCTGGAATGTGCAACCACAATAAATTTTAGATCAGTCAGGAGGAGTGTGGAGCTGCTACTCGGATCTCAAGAATTAACTAAAGTTAAAGAGCTACGAGAAAGATTGTCCAAAATGCACCAAAGGGGAATCTGGAGCAAAAAACAAAATAGAGTGTAATAAATCTATTTTCCACTAGCACATGTGCACATTGGTGTTGATGCATATAGGCTTTGGGCATAGGCTAGTTTAAGAGAATGTGGGGGAGAGGGAGAGCTAGAGATCCTTACAAGCAAATACACACACTCAAGAGAGAAAGACACAAGAGAAAGATCGATGGCTAAATTTTCTTCTATCTTTTTCTCTTCTCTATAAACATATATTTGAAAGATAAGAGTAAATAATATAAGGGGGGAAAGCACTCTCCTACAATAACATACAATGGCTAGTCCATAGTGTGAACTTAAATATATGAGCCTCACCTCAAATTTCTACTTCAAAAGCCTCCTGACATCATGTATGTCAGCATCACTATCACCAGTGATAATTATGTCATCCACATAAATGACTAATAGCATGATCCCTCTATTTGTCTTTTTCACATAAAGCAAAAAATCTACATTGGATATATGAAATCCAAGGGTAACAAAATACTCCGTAATCTTGATGGACCTATTGACATATTAGGCACAAACGTTTGATCTACCTTTTCCTTTTGTTTGTGTGATACATGTGTACTCGCATCTTTTCTTTTTCTCTAAGTAGGGTAGGTATATAATTATTATTCTATATGTGGACGACCTTATTATGATAAAGAACCATGAAAAGAAGATTTGAGACACATGAGATGTTGAGTTTAGGGTTTGATATGAGAGATCTTGGGCTTATGCATTTCTTTTTTAGGAATAGAGGTTTGCCACCAAGAGTCAAATGGAATCTTGGTTGAGTGCAGGTTAGTGATCACACCCGTGGAGGTTGATGTGAAGCTTTCTGTTGAAGATGCTTCTCCATTGGTGGATATGAAGGAGCATAAGAAGTTGATGGTGGGGAGTTTGATCTTCCTATGAAATACATGGTCAAATATCAACTTTAGAGTTGATGTCCTTAGAAGATTCTTAAATCAGCCCGAAGGAAGGTGAGGATGCGAGTGTTGAAATACATCAACGTTACCATTGGGTATGGCATTACACATGGGATGTTGAGTTTAGGGTTTGATATGACAGATCTTGGGCTTATGAATTTCTTTTTTAGGAATAGAGGTCTACCAAGAGTGAGATGGAATAGAGGTCTACCAAGAGTGAGATGGAATCTTGGTTTAGTGCAAGTTAGTGAGCACACCCACGGAGGTTGATGTGAAGCTTTATGTTGAAGATGCTTCTCCATTGGTGGATATGAAGGAGCATAAGAAGTTGGCGTGGGGAGTTTGACCTTTATATGAAATACATGGTCAGATATCAACTTTATAGTTGATGTCCTTAGTAGATTATTAAATCAGCCCCAAGAGAACTGCTGGTGGAAGGTAAGGATGTGAGTGTTGAAATACATCAACGGTACCATTGGGTATGGCATTACTTACAAATTGGGCAATTACTTAATTTGTTTTTGTGACTTAGATTGGGTAGAAGATTATGAGTGCAAGAAATAGTTACTATTTTCTTATTGGATCTAGAATTACATCCTAGATTAGCAAGAAGCAGCGTAAAAAGGCACTTTCTTCTACAAAGGAGTCCGAGTAGTATAAGGCAACATGCTTTACTTTGTTTGAAGCAGACTAGTTGAGAAGGATATTAGGAGACATGGGTGTTGCTCAAAAGGGAGTGACAATGTTGTTATCCAATAATCAAAGTTTCATGTAGGGAAACAATTAGGGCTATTTATAGCTAATTGGCTATTTTTCAATGGTCTCCATTTTTTTTGGGCTATTTTAGAGATCCACTTTTTTAAAAATTCACCCAACTTCTACAAAATATTGAGATTTTTTTACAAAGATTCACCAAAAATACATTAGGTATTATAATCATTTTTTTAAAAATCTAAAAGATTTAAACCAAATTTCAAAATGCTTAGGTGTATATAGAATATATATTTGGCAACCCATTCTTGAAGGTGCTTTATTTTTTACCCTGGTTGGATGGCATCGTATCTCGGTGTTGAGGTTGAAGTTGTCCTCCAAGATGACCACCTCGATGGGGTTTGGTGTATTTTGTACATCCAACTGTGGTTCTGGAGGGTTTTGCACTTCATCGGCCGAGGGCGACGGCCGAGGGCGATTTTTGCGCAGTGGTGAACAGAAACAATAGTGTGAGTAGCTAGCCCAACTTGGTGTTGGTGTTGTTATTTTCCATGCGGGTGGCTTTCTTTCAGTTGATATCCTCTCCTTTCTCAACCTTACAGATCCATGCCATGGATGCTCTCGAGATGTGCTACATCTTTTTCTATAGCCAAAGGGTTTCTAGGAATATCCTATAATAGAGAATGGTGGTGGCATTGTTATGGTTGCCTAGCTTATGTTTGCCACCAACACTAGTCTTGCCAAAGTGCCTGACCATATATTCATGCTTGGCTAGAGCGATGTCTATCAAGCCATCGAGCGTGGCATCTTCAGGTGCTCGACCACCAAAGCTTCTGTGAGCTTTGTCTTAATGTGTATTAACCACTCCGGTTAACATGATCTTTTGCACGGCTACTATGCCCCCTTTTGTAACTTATCTTTTTGTAACCGCGCAATGCACTGATTGTATATGAGACATGGAATGATCAAGCTTACGACATGTGTAACGACAGTCATGAAGAATTGATGTACATAGAGCTAGTAAGACTAGGAAGTCTAGTTTTGGGCCTCCACTTGTCATTGGGCAGTCGACGAACATTGTAAATATGAGCTCATGTATATAAGACATTTAATGAAATATGAAACGAACAATACCATTTACCTCAATTGAGTTTTTTCTTCTCTCTTTCTCTCTCATTTGAGCTTATGGTTGCTTGCTTAGATTGTTGGTGTATATGAGTAGGAATGGTAATGCTCTCCTCTCTTACTTTCTCTACCTTCTCTTTGCTATCTACCATGTCCCATTTGCATACTCTTGGCATGAGGTAGAGGTTAAGATTTCCATAGCTCCTTCACTCTTTCTCTCCACCTAGCATTAGATCTCTTCTTGGGTGACACAAGGAGAGTGTGGAGTGAGCCCCTCTGCTTTACATTGATGAGTTAACCCTCACAGGGTTGGCCAAGTGCTAACCTCTAGATTCAACTCTTGGGGGGATTTTTTTTGCGAGCTTTTTTTGCCGAGCTTTTTGGAGCAATGAACAAGGAGTCCGAGCTTTGCAAAGGACCATGAACTTACTATGAGCTTTGTAAAGGTCCAAGAACTTACTTACATATAAATAACAAGCTTTGAAAGATCAACAATATAAATTTCAATCTTTTGATCCACATCATACTTATTGATATAATTACATATATTCATATATGTAACTAAATTCATGCACCTCATACATATACACATACAAAATATACATATACATACATACATGCAAGAGCTACCTACATACATACTAACATATATACATACATACATACATACATACTTTCTTACTTACTTAAAGGAAAAAAAACAATCCTTTAAAGATAAAAAATATATATATCGTTCTGTAAAGTTCCAAACCATGAAAATCTCGATTACAAAGTCTTTGATCCACATCATACTTATTGATATAATTATATATATACATATATCTACCTAAATTCATACACCTCATACATATACATATACATACATATATACAAGAGCCACCTACGCAGCACTAACATATATACATACATTCCATACATACATACTTTCTTACTTACTTAAATATAAAACACAATCTTTTAAAGATCAAAAATGTATATATCGATCTTTAAACTTCCAAACCATGACAATCTCGAATACAAAGTCTTTTGATCCACAAATTATAGCATTCTAATTATAGCATTCTTCTACATGTCATTCCGACCTAATGAGAAATCTCCCAGACATGCTTTGGCTACCTCCATGTCATTCTCTATCCCCATATAGTGCCTTTTTAACTCTTGGCATGCACGTCCCAAGCCTCCAAATCCCGCAAAAACGTCCAAGACACTATCTCCTTCACTTGAGAAGGTCTCCACTAGCCACCTACAATGAAATACAATCATAAACGTGCATCTAAGTATTTTGAAAAAGTAGCTATGAAAATGACCAGAATGAAAATTGTCTCACCTAAAGAACATAGGAGATCTTTCTGCACCACCTCGAATGTAGCGCTCCAAGACCATTGTGCGTTGGAATGGATGCTTCTTATTCTTCTCAAAAATGAAATTTCGTTGAGCGTTGAATAACTTCTTTGAAACATTTTGCCCAGCCTCACGATCAATAATAGAGACATGGCAATTTACTCGATAGAACATACTAAGCGCCAATGTATCCACCTACCATAACGAGAAAACATTATGTTTGGATATCCATACCACATAACATGTATACACAAAGGGAAATATTTTAGAGATTATGACTTACCCATTCTCCATTGTCATACAAATAACTTGATTCCACATGAACAGACATTGTTCGATGCATGACCAATCCAACTTTCTTTCCCATGGAATATATTTTAGGAAGTTGATCCATTAGACTCAAACACACAAACCAACCCTCATCAGCCACAAACAAACCAACAAAACTGAGTGTGGCACGTATCAATGATGAAGAAACTTGATTCCATGAGGGACACCCATCTGTATCTACATCAACAACTTGTAAACCTGTAGGAAAGTCAGCCCATACGAGGCGAGCCACTGTATCTGAGGGAGCACCTCTATGAGATAGAGCCTTGGGAATATTCATCAAGAATTCTTCCACACTACATAAAAGATTTATGATGTTTGGTTTTGGTAAGTACAACTTGGAAAACTAATTATATGGTGAAATTATTCTTTTTACCTATCTGAGCCCTCCGAAAGAGTGTGGATGTCTACCAGCAATATGTGTGAAAAACATCTCTCACCTGCAAGTAAACAAGACAAAAAATGAGATGCATTTTGAAAGCACACACTTCTCAAAATAAATTTGCAATGGAAAGTACTCTTACTAGTCATGTCCATGATGTCATGTTGTCCTGACACCTCCCCCTCTTGAAGATGCTCTGGAGGGTCTCTCTCTTGATTTTCATTTGTGGGGTCTCCCTCTTGAACATCATGCATAATGTCAAGACGTCTCTTTGTTCGCCTCTCACGTTGCACTTGAGATGATGTAGATGTATACTCTTGGTGTGATTGTGGCACTCGTGACAGTGGTGTGGATGGTTTTGGGGCCACGCGTGAGGATCCAACTACTGGAGACTGGGTCAAGATTATTGGCTGTGGGGAAGGTATTCTAGAGTCTTCTTGAGTTGGGGGCTCTCTTTCAAGCTCAGATTGGCAATTCTTAAATTCTTCAAGAAATAGATCAAGATAATTAGTAAAAAGGTATAAATCCCCATACCTTTTTGTATATGTATATGTATGTAGATGTATATGTATCTATGTATATGTATATGTACATGTATGTGTATGTGTATATGCATATGTATATGTATATGTATGTAGGTATGTATCTATGTATATGTATGTAGGCATGTGTGTATGTATATGTATGTGTATGTATATGTATGTAGGTATATGTATCTATTTATATGTAGGTATATGTATCTATTTATATGTATATGTATGTAGGTATGTATATATCAAAACTTAACAATGTTTCTTTAAAATCTAACATGCCAATTCTTAAATGTAACATGAACTTTGTATGTATGTAGGAATTTAGTGTATGTATGTAGGTATGTATTTATGTATGCATATGTATATATACATATGTATATACATATGTATTTGTATATGTATATATATGTATCTAATATGTATATGCATATGGATAGTTTACATATGTATAGGTAGGAAGGTTTACATAAACATATACATTTACATTTACATGCATATAGTTTAGTAGAAAGCAAAAAAGTACCTTTTTCTAGGAGCTCCTCACTTGGAGGCACATGATTTAGAGGATAGTCCAACCACCAAGGACATCTCTTAAATTCCCAATCAGAAACCCCTCTCTCAACCCATTCCTTCGGATACATTGTTTCCGAGGAATTTGGATCTACCCATTCTTTGATTGCTTCCGTCTCTTCGTCCATTAGACCTTGGCCAATGAGTAGCTGCACCCACCTACATGTCCAAAATAAAACAAACAGTACTAAAATATTTTTTTAAAAGCGTATATGTATTTTCTACAAAAATGTAATGGCATTGGAAGATATATACCTATAGACAACCCTCTTTGCGGCATTCTCCACCTCAGGTTGCTTTTGGCCTTCCTTTACTTTTCCAATCTTTGCCCACACCTCATGGAAGGCCCATGGTATGTGTTTCAATCGCTCCTCTTGCACCCATTGCATAAATGGTGGGATGTAGATAACATCATCATATACCAATAAACCCTCCAAAATAGAGTCTGTCTCCCCTATTAGCTCTTCCCAATACAACTCTTTCTTCATATGCAGCAACGTCTTTTTGTTATCCCCAAACATCTCTGAAATTACCTTGTCCTTTGCCCTCCCGATCATAAGCATTTGAAGCAATTCCGTCTTCCTATTTCAGCATCATACCAAACCCATAAGAGATTAGATATTAAGGTTAGTTTATGTTAAGGGAGGTTTATTGACATGTGACATACCTTTGAGTTGAAATCCGAGATATGGCGACTGTGTAGAGCTTTTCTTTGGTCAGAGCAACCAATCCCTTCTTGGACCAATCATAGTTATATACGAGTTGAAAGAATGCATCACCATTGGATGGGTTTGCAATTATGAGCATCTTGTACGCTCTATCTCGAAATGTTTGCTCTACACCACGTCTGGCTTTCTCACATTTTGTCTCATATTCTTGCAACCCCATGGCATGTCTATCAATGCATGATATAGCTTGCTTCACCGCATTTTCAAACGGTGTCTACGTATAACGAAAAGGACTCATTATCACTCACACGATTAAAAAACATTGATAATCCGTTTATTAATGATATTGGGAAATGCAAACACTACCTTCCACACAAGCTGTGCCAAGATTGTAGCTGGAGCATTGTACCATTGCTCTCCACTTTGTCGCTCCAAACTAAGCTCCATTAAAGCCCACCTCCTTACGTCTTCACCTAGGTAGTCCAATATGGATGATTTGTCCGCCATTCCAAATCGTTGAAACATGAAGATCTCATGTGACAATGTGGGTGTCACACTAGTGCGCACCAATCTGTGTTGTAAAGAGTCACAATGAGCTAAGAACTTAACTATGACTTCACAATGTCCATAATTAAGTAGAGAGAGATCACTTACTCATTTTGAGATTGCAAAGCCAATAGCAATTCTCCTTCTTGCTTCTTGTCCACAACCAAAAATTGACATTTGACCCGGACATGGCGTGAGGGGCTATGAGACCAAGCTAGAGAAAGCAAAATAAAGATATTACAATATATTACTTTTAATGTTGCATAAAATCACTCTATGACATTCAAAAGAACATACCTTCGCGCACTCGAGACATACATGCCTTCACACGATGATTGCCATCCCATACAAGAAACTTCTTACCACTGAGATCCTCCCACTCAGTTCCTCTGATTTCATCCTCAAATATGTCATGTTGTACCACCCAGTTTGGTCCCCATTCTTGCAAGTCTATTTGTGTGACCGCGAAATACATAGAGCTTTCTGGACGTGTAAGTGAAACTAAAAAAGGAGGAGATGCTTCGACATAACCATGGTAGTCAAAAGAATCACAAAACACCTCAAGCTGGGTAGAAACTGTACGGATGGATTCATTTGGAATCAGCCTGCATAAAGGGACCAATGGGGTAGAGGAATTGCGTTGCACAAAAAACTTAGTGAATACATCACCAAGCAATCCCAATTCAATAGATTTTCCAAGAAGCCTTCTATGGGTCCCCCCTTGACCAGTACTAGATTCAGGAATCTCCGTGTGAGTTGGAGGAGGTGAGCTCATTTCGTTCTCCAACACACACTTCTTCCTCATGACCGAGAGAATTATGCGCTTCTGTTTCCTCTCTAACAGGAGATACATGTGAGGACAAAGGTGTCCGTGATTGAGCTTCCTCGCTAAGAGTCAAACAAACACGCCCAGATCTTAGTGAGTATCCCCTGTTGTCTGTAAGAAACACACACCAAGCCCAAGTAAGCATATCTAAAACAATAAAACATAATCTCAATAGAATCTTGGCTAT
This sequence comes from Cibotium barometz, assembly GCF_041138505.1. Lineage (NCBI taxonomy): Eukaryota > Viridiplantae > Streptophyta > Polypodiopsida > Cyatheales > Cibotiaceae > Cibotium > Cibotium barometz. The sequence goes on from NC_141086.1 coordinate 1,174,789, forward strand.
TCACATCATATACCTTTCTTAGTCTTTGCCTGTTGTTTTCCTGCTTTTCTTGGAGCCATCTTCCTTTCTTTTGCCCTGAATATGAGTAGCAAAAAGTTTGAGCTGAATCACACATAAACCCTACTTCATGTACATAGGAAAACATCAACCTCACACACAAACATCTCCTACTAGTGTGTGTGTGTGTGGGGAGAGAGAGAATAGCATAGACATGAAGTGAAGCCACGGATTATATTGAAGAGCTAGAGTTGCAATGGGCTCTTCTGGTTAGAGTGCACATTTGAGGAGAAACCAATAAACCTGAGCTTCCTAGCTTAATACAAGAGCCATTGAAGGAGCTAATATATATTGGCTATTCATGGTGGCAGTGATGCAAACCCATTGCAGTGTTTCGTCTGAGAGGACTGGTGTTTCGTCTGAGAGGACCATGATATAAGCGTAGAAGGACGTGCAGGTGCAAGAACCATTATGCAAGCCTTACTACTGAGAAATGCACCCGAACTCGTCTGCCCATTTCTTCGTCATCATCATTACGATGATCCATAGCCAAATGTGAGCTCAAATTCATTGTGCCATATGTTCAAGCAATGATAAATGCGTACAAGAAATGCACCATTCAAATGGGACTTACACGACTCTACCAAACCAATGCTTGGACATCCATAATCTAATCGCACGTGAGGGAGAAGCTAACAAGCTTCCTCTCTACTCACTCCATCTCTCTCTCTCTCTCTCTCTCTCCTTATCCTGTTGATCTCAAGCAAGAATCAAGCAAGTTGACCTCAAGAAAACACCACACTCAAGCACTCACATATGCAAGAAAGTAACTCAGCAAGATTCCATAGCCAAAGATAAACATAAACATAGAATCATGCAAGAATTAAGAAGAGAACTAGACAATCAAGAAGGAAGGATCTCCAAAGCTTGAGCTCAATAGGAGATTGTATTATGAGAAGTGACCTTAGACACCCTCATAAGTCAGTTATATACAACTGGGCTTTGTTTATCCACCCACACGTGTCCTCTTTACATATACAAGACTTACATGGCCGACTTTCATTACAACAATGGGCCTTTGGCCATATACAACATGAAATATCTAAGCTAGGGTGGGTGGAGATTACAATTGTCTAGATTTCTCACTCGGAAGCGTTACTATACACGAGTAGTGTGAGTGCAAGAAGTTTTGGATGGCCTCATGTTGAAGTGGAGGATTTACTAAAAAAAATTGACATGCTGCACACGTGTCCTCTTTACATATACAAGACTTACATGGCCGACTTTCATTACAACAATGGGCCTTTGGCCATATACAACATGAAATATCTAAGCTAGGGTGGGTGGAGATTACAATTGTCTAGATTTCTCACTCGGAAGCGTTACTATACACGATGAGCAGTGTGAGTGCAAGAAGTTTTGGATGGCCTCATGTTGAAGTGGAGGATTTACAAAAAAAAATTGACATGCTGCACTGGAAAAATTCGACCATGAAACACTCCTTGAATGTCCTTTGATGATGGGGTGGAAGGTATGGAGAGATGCTTATAGTAGTCATAGATTTTCCTGAGTCAGGTCGATGGCAAAATCGAATGCTAATCTCCGAAAGTCATTTTGAAGATAGATGTGCCACCCCCATGAGCTCTTTACTTCATTGAAACCTTCGAGGAAAGTAGCCAATGTGTGGAATATTTTGTAAATGTAGATCTTCAAATTCCTTATGCTCACCCATGAACATGCTTATCACTTCAAGCATGCATTGTTCAATGATGGCTTCACTTGGCAATGAGACGGCAGAGATGGTAAATTTGGAAAGTTGAACGCCACCGGCTCCACCTCTTCAAACGCCACCTCCATGGCCTCTCTTCCAGCAAGTCCCCTCCCCCGGCAGAGCCTGGGAATGGTCTGCGCTAGCGCAGACCATCCCCAAGCTCTGCCGGGGGAGTGGACTTGCTGGAAGAGAGGCCATGGAGGTGGAGCCGGTGTCTCCTAACACTTAACACTTGACCTACGCAACGCCACAATCTCGATGTCTTCAGCACCGTCAGCGCCTTGTACACCTCGTACACCTCGTCTTCAGCACCGTCAGCTACCACGTACACCTCGTCTCCGCCAACGCAGTGAAAGCTACCACGTAAGGAACCCATGGCCTCTCTTCTAGCAAGTCCACTCCCCCGGCAGAGCCTGGGGATGGTCTGCACTAGCGCAGACCATCCCCAGGCTCTGCCAGGGGAGTGGACTTGCTGGAAGAGAGGCCATGGAGGTGGAGCCGGTGTCTCCTAACACTTACAATCTCGATGACCTATGCAACGCCACAATCTCGATGTCTTCAGCACCGTCAGCGCCTCGTACACCTCGTACACCTCGTCTTCACCACCGTCAGCTACCACGTACACCTCGTCTCCGCCAACGCAGCGAAAGCTACCACATAAGGAACGCCACCGGCTCCACCTCCCCATGGCCTCTACTCCAGCAAGTCCACTCCCCCAGCAGAGCCTAGGGATGGTCTGCGCTAGCGCAGACCATCCCCACGGGGGAGTGGACTAGCTAGAGAGGAGGCCATGGAGGTGGAGCCCCGGTGGTTACGAAAGCTACACCCTAAACCTCCAACGAAGCCGCTGCCGGCGCAGAGAAAAGAAAAACAGAGAAAAATCGAGAACAAAGAAAAAAAAACTTACCTCTTCTATCTGCTTTTGCCCGGCGCATTCGTCTGCCTGCTTGCTGAGTTTTGAAAGAATCCTTCATGTACCCTAAATTTCTTCGTGTACCCTTTAAACTAAGCACCACATATGTGTGTGTGGCCTAAAACATACTTAGCCTAAAAATAGATACATATACACACACATATATATTTGTCAAAATGTATTAAGCTCTATGTGTTTTATTGTACACACGTACATTTTATAGTTTAGGCTATTTAAATATGTATATATATATTGATGTTAATAAATGTCTAAAAATGTATTAGGCTCTATGTGTTTTATTGTACACACGTACATTTTATAGTTTAGGCTATTTAAATATGTATATATATATTGATGTTAATAAATGTGTGTGGTGTGTGTGTAGCCTACTAGATATATAATCTAATATATTTGTATATCCTAAAATAAGTAAAAGACTAGTCTCTTTGTAAATACACACACACACACTAAAATACATATATCCTCGTCGGGGGATTCTTAGCCTAGAATATATACAATATATTAATATAAATATAAACGTGTGTGTATGTGTATTTACATATATCCCCATCCGGGGTTCTTAGCCTAGAATATATACAATATAATAATATAAATATAAACATGTGTGTGTGTGTATTTACAAAGAGATAAGCCTTTTATTAAAATAACACTTAGAATCAATAAATATTTATATTTTTGTATTTTTTATATATTTGTAGATACATATACATTTGTATATTTTTTATTAAAAAAATTTATCGTGGTCATTCTCAATCGTGGTCATTCTTTATCGTGGTCATTCTCAATCGTGATTGCTCCACCTTGTTTTATCATTTCAACCACCTACATTCTCAACTGTGATTGCTCCACCTTGTTTTATCATTTCAACCTCCTTCATTCTCAATCGTGATTGCTCCACCTGTTCCTTCGTTTTTATATTTTCATTCCACATTTTCGTCTCTCCTGTCCTTTCTGTTTCACATTTTCGTCTCTCCTGTCCTTTCTGCATCTTCATATTGCCTTCCCTATGGAGCACACTGTTACCTTTGAGTGGGAGCTTGATGGCTATAGCAAAAAATCTCAAACTTTAATACGTCTCCACCAGACCACGCTTGTCAGTCACCACGGATATCTACAAGGGTTTTTGCCTTCTTCACACGCCCTTTCTGGAGTGAAAGCTACTAGGAGCGATGGAAGCCTACAGGAAATCATCGCTCATTATGATATGCAGGGCAATAAAAACTATCTCATAGATATTTCTCGAAGTAAAACATATATGCTACAATGTAGTCCTCTTTGTGCTGCTGGTAGTCTTGATTCTACTGCTGACGACATTGCCCAAGATGTCCGACATTTGGAGAGTTCAGTGGTTAAAGAATTAGGGATACAAAACACCCATGTTCATATCTCGAGCTCCTCCTCTGAGAGTGACTTGAATGGCTCAGCAACTATTTTGCAACCAGGTGAAGGCACAAGCAATCCAAAAGGTTCAAAGCACAAGATCTCTGAAGATGAATGTATTGCTTCAGAGAGTATACTTTCGGTTCTTCGTAAGAAGGAGCAACCTTCTCTTCTGCATTCATTGTTGGAAAAAGTTACTCGAGTCATCCAAGTCCAGGAGGTGCCAAGACATTATGATGGTGATTCCATCCTAGAGTTTCCACCAACATATGGCAAAATAGGAAATATGGATGGAATGGAGCAAAAATATGATGGTCACCTATGGACACGTCCAGTAACATCAAACATGTCTGTAAGTTGTACCGTGCGTATTAGCTATTGTGTTGGTACTTTGGAGTGCCATAGACTCAGCTGTCCTTTTTACTTGAACAATAAAAGGTATAACAACACCTTCTTTCATGGACATCTGACAAAAAAGATTGCAATTGGACTTTTGACAGAGGATGAGAAATCTAAAATAGTTTGTCACTTTTGTCGCAAAACTGCACATTGTGTGCAAGTGTGTAGATGTATTGTGTATTACGTAATGCCTCGTGACACAACTATTACAAGAATGATGCTCCACACTAGGCTGCATGAACATCCAGTTCAGCCAGGAACTTCAAGGTCAATGTTGGAGCGCGTGAAAATGTTTGTTTCTCAAGTGCTAAAAACCCAAAGAAGTGCTGGTCCTCGAAAAATACAGATGGATATTGTGAAGGATATGCTATTTTCCTCCATGATGAATCAAAATGATGAGCTACCTACAAGTATTGGGGATCATGAGCTCTGCAATTTTTTGGAGGAGTTGCGTCCTCTTGTGGAAAACCAGAGGTGAGTATTCACTCTATAACTTAATTATATTTGGAAGTATTTTTCTACATTCGGTCCTCTCTTTATTGTGAAATTATGTTTTTTAGGTTTAGACGCATTATATCCCAGGAGAAAAGAAAATTGATGCCAGCAGGAGAGGGCTTTGATAGCATCCTTCTTATACAGAGAAGATCTCGCTATTCATTTATACAAGGTAGCCGTTTCCAAGGACAAGGTGGCCCTGATGACAAATGTTATGTCTTTAAGATGTCTTTGCGAGGACCAGCATCAGGCGTGGACCTGGTGAATCGCATGCGGTGTGACAGTGGAGGTGACTTGTCAAAATCCTGGGTTTTGTTTGATCACACTCATCGAGTTTTTGGTTGGTCAACAATGGCTTGTCATGTGTACGACCCAAGGTGAGACTACGTACTCCAATTTTTTCATTTCTTTCATTAACCTTGAATGATAGCTGACTGAAAAAATTATCTCCAAAATCTTATAGTGTTCAAGAGCTGTTGACAATTGCCACATGCGAAATGAAGGAGGAGGATACAAAAAGCCAAGTACTATTTTGGGAAATGCTGAATAGCACAATGGAGCAATGCGGTTATGCACCCGCACACTTCTATGGGTTTATGGCTGATGAAGCAGGGTCTAATTGGTGTGCAGTTAGGACCGTTTTCAATGGGGGTCCGCACAACATTATGGAGGACAGGGAGTGAACGTGCTTATTCCATTGGAAACAAAGTTTGATGAAGCATGCTAAACAATGCGTGAAGGCAGAAAGTCGACAACACCATATTGACTTGTGTGAAGAATGGAGATTGGCAACCAATAAGGAGAATGAGAGACGACTCCTGGCAGCCCAAGTGCAATTGGAAGCTGACCCTCCCACTGCCTACCTTGAACCATGCCTATCGGTCTCAAACCAGAGACCTACGGATGATGCTCAGGTATATCGTGGAGAGCTTCTAGACCAACCACTCCCACAAGGGTTAAGAAAAGTAGAAGCTACCCCCCAACAGGGAGGAGACAGGGTAGCCGAATATCTTAGAGACCTAGGAGATGACCATTTTAGAGGAACGAATGTGGAAATACCTGTTCCCATCCCATACACACAAAAGATCTTACAATTAAGCCAATCCAGCCTTCCTTAGGAGACATCCCTAGTTTCAAGAGACACACAAAAGATCTTACAATTAAGCCAATCCAGCCTTCCTTATTAGGAGACATCCCTAGTTTCAAGAGACATTTCAGGTCCTTCTTGTTCCTCTCTTCTCAGGTCCAAATCCCTATCGGCACTTTTTCTCCAAAGTAGCCCAAGCTTATGGAATGATCTGAAGGATTGGATGGAAGGTCGCCCCACTGAGACAGGCATGTATGAAGCCATGGAGCCTCACAGCTCTAATGATTTTGAGGAAGAAGAATTTCATATACCTCATAAGGTAACTAGGACTCCTACAGTAAACAAGCTCGAGCAGTACTTCGAAGGTGATGAACTCAGTGTTGTTTTTCCAATAACCTTCAATGGCCACCAAGTTATAGAAATTGGATGGAAGAGAGGGTGTGAGCATTGTTACAAAAAGCATTGCTGGGAGAAATGGGGAGCACCTGACTTGGATGACACCACCTTACTAGTTAAACTTGCTAATGGAGCCACAGCTAGGTGTAGTAGACCCATGGGTCTACTACAGGATCTTAAGGTTAAGATCCTAGGAACTACTTACTGTCACACCTTTGTGGTGATGAATTTTGGATGTTAGCCAGTTTCTTATGATTTCATTGAAAATGATTCATGATTGGTATACTGACCACATCTACATTTGGAGAAAAGATCTTACATTCAAGATCAATCTATGCACGTGGAAAGTACATCCCATGAGTGGTAGACCATTCGCAAAGGACTCCTCACAACTACTCGAACCACTGAGGTCTATCTGTGCCAAACATGCCATAAAACACTCAAAGATGAAAAGGAGAGTGAGGGGTGTGTACCTCTTCAAGAGCCGGAAGACTCTAAGAATCGGATGCATATCCTTGCTACCCTAGACATCTAACCTAGAAGAATCGGTACAAGGTTTGCCGGCAGACGGGTAGGAGATCACATCTCTATACATGCTTAGTCTAGCATACTTTCCCGACGTTGCCTTCCAAGAGCTTGAATAGGATATTAGAGCAAAGACATCATGGAGTACAAGCTCTGGTAGAACACACATACCAATTTGTCCAATATGATTTGGCTCAGAGGTCTAATAGTGGGCAACCTAGGACCTCATATGATGGCCCACCAGATAAGGTCAAGGAAATAAACTTAGTATGACCGAGGCCGGTATTTATTAGAGAAGACCTATCTAAAGAAGAGGAGACCGAGATTATTGCTCTACTAACTGAATTCCAGGATTTCTTTACTTGGAAGTACATGGATATGAAGGGTGTACCTCTAGATTTGGTCAACACACCATTCCTATGGTTGATGGAGTCAGGTTGGGGCTTACCCAATGAACCCTAAGTACTCCAAGATGGTCCAAGAAGAGATCGAGAGACTTATTGATATTGGATTCATCTATGAAATCAAACATACAAAGTGGGTATCACCTATCATGATAGTGCCCAAAAAGAATGAAAAAGCCAGAGTGTGTTGACCTTAAAAAGGTCACTGCCACTGCCATAAGGGACCACTATCCCGTACCATTCACGGAACATGTACTAGAATGAGTAGCTAGAAAGGAAGCCTATAGCTTCCTTGATGGATTCTTTGGTTACAATCAGGTGCTGATCAATCTAAAGGACTAGCACAAAACTTGTGAGGTCCCTATCCCCACCATGCAATGAATTCAGGGGTGCTAGCAGCGGAAGTAGCACTTCTTGCATGGGGCAGGGTCCCACACTCGGGGCCTCGCCCACGGATATCCGGACAAGAGACTAATCCATCCGTTCTTTCAAAACCGAACCCGAAAAAACTTTCCTTTCCCGGAAAGCACATGCGATTCCTCCACGATAACTTTTCTCTTACGTAGTTAAAATCCTTAACTAACTGAACTGATTTGACTGACCCGTTAGTCCCATAGTCAGATCAGGGAAAAGATTGTACTTGGATCATAGAGACCAACGCTTTTTTCCTTATTGAGAGGCATAACCGTTGATTCTTTTCATAGAACAATTTTTGTCCGAGATTTACTTCATCTATCGAACCAGAATAGAATTGAGTCTCAATTTAGGGATCCATCCGTCCAGCCTAACCCTATCTAGTCCCATGGGCTAGCTAACCACCCAACCACTGTAGTGATGGGATCCAATTAAGAATTTGGTTAGGTTGTCCTGGGTACCAGGGAAAAGAGTTCCCAGGCCCCCTAGTCAGATATTCATGCAAACTTAAAACTAGTCACATTACTTACACACCCAATATGAAATTGCCTTTTTCACAGATTCAACAGTCTTTAAAACAATCATTTAATGAAACCATAGCGTCACTGATCATAATCCTCTAATTATCCAGTTGAATCCTTATTTCCAAACATCCCTTCATCGGTGTACCTATGGCATCATTGGCAACCAGAACGCTCACCCCCATGTGCACTTAGGGGCCTTTTCGATAGTTCCTAGCTCATAGTAACCAGCAAGTATTCACTTTCACAAAAATGGAGTCTCCGTTGAAGATCAGCAAGATCAACCAACGGATCCATATAAAAGAGCCATGGACTCATCCCTTGAGGACCAGCATGGTCAATCAACCAGATCCATGCCTGAATTCAAAAAACAACTCTTACTCCTTGTTCCAAATATCTTCCCCGACGTATGTGTGGGTATCTTCGGTGAGATCGAGAGCCCGAGCACCGTATGGTCAGCACCCTCTAGGATCCTTCGCAGGTCACCTAGCGCTTCACTCAGAGGCTGCTTCCTTGGTCCCTCATCCAATGTACCGGAAGCTCACCATTTAAATCAAACTGAGGCTGGTCAAGACCTCAGCCCCGACCTTGCTACGCGGGCGAGACGTCCTCTGTTGACTCTCCGTCAGCAGTTGCAACTTTAACAGATAGGTCTCCACGACCTCATTCACAAGACGGTCAAAATGCTTCCCCAGCATTCTTGACATAAAACCGTCATTTAAAAACAGATTTCACATACAAATACAGTTCCAACAATATTTCCATCTTTTCTCATCACTCCACATCCTTTCACATTAGACCCCATCTTTTCTCATCTTCCCATAATTTTTTTTCTTCATCGATCCCTATCACATCACATCATTCCCACATCGAATCACAATTAATCGCATCATCCACACATCAATCCACATCATCCATACATTCATCCACATCATCCACATCATCCATACATCAATCCACATCATCCACACATCAATCCACATCATCCACACATCAATCCACATCATCCATACATCCATCCACATCAATCCACATTATCCACACATCCATCCACATCTTCCATACATCCATCCACATCCATCCACACGTCAATCCACATCATCCATACATCTATCCACATCAATCCACATTATCCACAAATCAATCCACATCATCCATACATCCATTCACGGCAATCCATATTATCCACACATCAATCCACATCATCCATACATCCATTCACGTCAATCCACATTATCCACACATCAACCCACATCATCCATACATCCATTCACGTCAATCCACATTACCCACACATCAATCCACATTATCCACACATCAATCCACATCATCCATACATCCATTCACGTCAATTCACATTATCCACACATCAATCCACATCATCCATCCATCCATCCATGCCAATCCACATTACCCACACATCAATCCACATCATCCATACATCCATCCACATCATCCACTTCAATCCACATTATCCACTCATCCATCCACATCAATCCACATTCATTTCATAAGTATTCCCATTCTCATCTAATCACATCATCTTTTTCTATCTCATCCCTTATTTCCTCATTTATCCTCATCAGATCTCATTCACTTGCATCTACCCATACATCTCATCACTTCACATACATTAACATCTATCCAATTTACATCGCATCTTATCACATCCATTTTACAGCACATCTCATTCATTCACATCCCGATTCACATGCTAACACATTCATTCACGTCCCTTATTATTCATTCACATCTCGATTCACATCATATCACATCCATTCACATCCCTTATCATTCATTCACATCCCGATTCACATGCTATCACATTCATTCACATCCTATATCATTCATTCACATCCCGATTCACATGCTAACACATTCATTCACATCTCGATTCACATGCTAACACATTCATTCACATCCTATATCATTCATTCACATCTCGATTCACATGCTAACACATTCATTCACATCCTATATCATTTATTTACATCCTGATTCACATGACATCACATCCATTCACATCCCTTATCATTCATTCACATCTCGATTCACATGCTATCACATTCATTCACATCCTATATCATTCATCACATCCCGATTCACATGCTAACACATTCATTCGCTAACACATTCATTCACATCCTATATCATTCATTTACATCCCGATTCACATGCTAACACATTCGTTCACATCCTATATCATTCATTTACATCCTGATTCACATGACATCACATCTCAACTATTCATTCACATTTATCTGATTCACATCACATCTCATCACATCTATTTACCTCTCATTCTCATCACTTCTATTTACCTCTCATTCTCATCACTTCTATTCTCATCACATCCATTCTCTATTCATTCTCATCTATCTGATTCATATCACATCTTATCACATCTATTTATATAGAATGTAAGAGAATTCTTATTTTTGATATAAAGATTCTTTACGCATCTATTTATGCATAAGAACAACTTCAGTTGGGAAATAACATTTTTATAAAAATCCGTTTATGCATCTATTTATGCATAAATTCAATTTTAAGGAGAATAACACTTTCGAAATAAAAATAAATATTTTATGCATCTTTCTATGCATAAATTCAATTTTAATGAGAATAACACTTTTGGAATAAAAATAAATTTCTTTATGCATCTTTCTATGCATAAAATCAAAATTAACTCATGCACACGTGCAGACACACACACACACTCTCTCTCTCTCTCTCTCTCTCTCTCTCTCACACACACACACACACACACACATGTAAATATATATTATCTATAATATTATATTTTATTATATTTAGAGACATATACCTGTATATACATGTGCATTCATAAAATAAGTAAACACATATACACATATATTTTTAATTAATATTAAATTATAACACGTGGGGATGCATGATGAGGCGTGTTCACTCTTAAATAAGTGTATCTTATATATAATGTCTTTTGTCTTCTCTTTTACATACATATGTATGTGATTGTGTGTGCACATACACACGTATGTGTGATGTCTTCACGCGTGCATGTGTTGTGCAAGTGTCTTGATTGTGTGTATGTGTTAGTGTGTATTTGTTGTGTGTGTGTGTACATGGTGTGTATGTTTAATCTTCATGTGTGTGTACAGATTTCAGTTTCTCTATAGCTACAGGTTTAACAGAGAACTAAAATGCACAAAATTAAAGATGCAGAAAACTAAACTAAGTTAAGAACAGAAAATAAAACGAACATGCAGAAAATTGAAACTGTAAAAATTAACCTCAGACAGCAAAAATTATCCTCAAACAGAATGATAGAAATGCAAAAACAGGCCTCTCTCTTTCGCACACAAATTGAAATTTGCAGGTTTAGCGCCTACCTCCAATCCTTCCCGTGTGTTGAATCATTGTCCTGACCTCAAGGGAGAAGCGTAGCAGCCAATCGCACTCAAATTGCAAGACAAATAAAGAGAATTTAACAATAGATTAGTCTTAAATAAATACCAAAATTAGTCCCAAAGCCTGCTCTCCTATCCAACAGTTTTGCAACCGATTGGAGCTTAACAAGGAGTGGTAGTGTGTGTATGGTACTCAACTAATGTAGGCACTCGCTCCCCGGCACAGCCGCGCACCATTGTAGAGCGGTTCTCTCTACCGTGTGCAATGTAGTGCTCATAGAGTACTACCGATCAACAAATGTGTTAAGAAACACAATGTCAATCCGAGGACTCGACCCGATTAGTGCATGAAGGCTTATCCCATGAGGGAGAGCTCACATACACAAACCACCACTTGACGATTCAACCATTCAACACCTCAATCAATCTCTCAATCCCTTAAATCCACTACACTAATCAAGAGAACAAGCAATGCATGGCAATCTCTTAATCCCATTCAAACATTGATTAAATCTTAGCTTTCCCTAATGCCTGCAAACCCATAAGCGTGCATCTACTAACCCACAAGCTTAAGCAAGCATAGAATGTAACATTCACAAACCCACACAAGCTCATAGAGAGAGTCTATCCATGAATAACTCATTGCCAATGAAGTGGGCAAGAGCTTGCATCAATGGAGACTACACACACACACTCTACAAGCATGCAACATACACTCGGGGGGGTCACTATATGTAAATCCTCTATATCACGTGCGTTCAAGGCCTATTTAAAAAGTCCCTTAGCTGTGAATTTTTTAGTGAATATAATGTATCCTTTCCTATTCAAATCTGTAAATTTTTTAAAAAATACAATAAATAAATCCCCTCTGTAAATATATTTCTGTAAGTTTTAAATATTTAAAATGTCCTTCTGTTGAACCCACGTGATACTTACATATTTATATAAGTGACCCCCCCGAGAACATACACAAGAGAAAGAAAGAAGCATTCAACTAATCATAGATTAATCTACTTCAATGATGCTAAAATAGATTAAGAGAAAGAAGTGGAGCTATACTCATTGGAGCTTGATGCTCATTAGAGTACAATAGAGAGAGAGTTAGAGAGTTGCCATAGCTTGAGAGCTCAAGAGCTTCACTCAATAGCTTATGAGAATGGCCAAAAACGTCCACTTTCTTTAGCTAACATCTCTTTTGTAGAGATGTCACTAACCCTAACCCTAGGCCTCTTTCACACATGGGCGGACAACCCCATAAGTGAGCCTTGCTTAATACACTTAGAACTCTCATTTAGAACCCACATTGGCCTAAAATGATTTACATTGCACTTCGGCACAAAAAGATGGAAAAATTATGTGCGTCTTTATGTTCCCATGGCTACAATCCCGCTCTCTCGCATTAATTGCTTCCGGCCTCCTTCCATAATCCGTGTTCCCGTGAGTGTTCTGATTCTAATGTTGATGATAATCCCTTACAAAAGAAGATCTATCCCCTTCATAGCTTGCAAGCACTTGGCTTCCACCACACACTCTGCTTAAGTTGGCACCGCACATGTGGTTGTCACTTGATTCTTCTCCACACTTTTTTTCTACTTACCTGCCTCGCCTTGATCTTGCATTTGCTACTCCATCACTTCTCTTGCTCTTGCTTACACACTGCTTCTCTTGCATGCACTAGCACACATAGCTCCCTTTTTATAGACTCCTCCAAAAATTTACGACCTTTCAAAATTCAAACAAAGAAACCTAGATTTCCCTTGGCTTTATCAAAAAACTAGTTTTTTCCTCTCCTCTAGCTTTATGATTTTTTTTCTTTTTTGCTTTTTAAGTTGTAGCCGCACGTGAAATTATCCAAATTGATACTTTTTTTAGGTGGGTGGGAGATTATTTTTTTGGGCTTCACTCATGGGAGGTGGTCAAGTAGGCACTATGAACAAAGACCCCCAACATGCGAGAAAATCAAATGGGTGGGAAAATGGGAAACCTAATGGGCCAATAGAAGGCGCCCAAGGGGCCAAGGCCAAGAGGACCACAATATGTCCACACAATGTCGGCCATTCTACACGGGTTGCAAATTCCATGAGCCCCAACCCAAGGAGAGCAAGAGCCAAGAGCCCCACAAGAGGCTCTTAATGATAGGGGCCACGAGGGCCTCTTAAAGCATTTTCCACCCATGTGGGATAAAGGGGCTTTCAAGGCCTTCTCTCATTGCAACCAAAAACCCCAGAGAAAAAGTCTTTAGAGAGAAAAAAATACTTGTGGTTCCAAGAAAAGTTTGTTCCCCCTATTCTAAGATGGCGAGATAGTGCATGGAGGGCAAAAAAATCATTCTCATCTCAATCCTTCCCCAAAAGAGTGAGGCATTCATGCCTTATATTAGCATCAACCAAAGACTTTGTACCATGACCTTAATCCTCTATGTGTGTCCTTTTTGTAAGCATAGCCAAAAACTTGTGAATATGACATGTCACATGCCAATCGGGAAGTTGCCCCAGATTAAGCACTCACTCTTTGCATTGTCAAAACTTAAAGCCTTTATAGATTGTCAAGAGGATAATCCACAACAAGCTCAATGAAGATCTACACTTGCACAAATTCTTGAAGAAGATCCAAGAAGTCTACAATACACCCACCAATAGGTAGGTATTGATCATCATGATCGCATCTGGAAGCATCCATGTCCATGTGAAAGTCCAACTCTTGGGTTGTGGTCTCTCTCAAACCGCAAACTTCATCTTCGTCGAAGGATAGCACATAGCCCTTCCCCTTGTTTTCATATTTCTCATCACATTCCTTATAAGAACAAACCACTTGCTCTCATATGATCCATCTAAAAGAAGAAAACTCCTTCTCATATATGGTCCATCTAAAAAAAGAAAACACCTCCCCAAGCCATGTAGCTAATTGGCATGTTAAGAAAACATGTCCAAAGCATAGATATAAATATCCAAAACTCCATAAAGATCTCTCAGCCACCAAATATAGCGCCAAGCATACATGATACCATATCTAGGAACCACACAAATTGTAAGATTCCTCCCCAGCCCCTCAAGATGTCCAGCCCCTCAAGATTCCTCCCCAGCCCCTCAAGATGTCCAGTTTCTTCCCTTGTAATCAATTCCCTTTTCAGAATAATAAAAGATCTTGTTTTTGCTTGTTTTGGCCTAGAGAGAGAAAATATTCTAGAGAGAGATAACTCAATTTTTAGATATCTTTGGATGAAAAAATATCCTTTCTTATTAAACTAAATTCCCCTCAAACATAAATTCAAAAAGAACTTTCCAATGTGCAATTGGAATTGATTGAAAATAGGTAAAAAGGACCTTATCCTGAGGGTCTAAATTTTTTAAAAATTTTGGATTAAGGTTCCTATGGACCAATAAGATTAATCCAAATGTAGGGAGGAGATAAATTGAAGAATAAAAGAAAATGCCCCCAAAACGACTAAATACTCACATAAGATGAAGAGTTGACTAGGGACAAGGTTTATTAGTTAAAAAAGAAGAGATGTTTAGAGAAAATGATGCATTTTTGATACCTTAGTGTGGGGAATTCCCCTCATGAAGGAGGTGCCTATTTCACATGTGTGGATGAGTTTTAAACTCGCAAATAATGAGATATTTTCATCTCTCCTCTCTCCTGTTTCAACTAGATCCAAAAAGTAAGCTAAACTAACCTAAAAATGGTCGAAAAGTGACCAAACTAATTTGAAAAATTCTAGAATCAATTTGCTTGGTTAGAGGCTCACTTTTTCCTATAAATAGAAGCCTCCCCCTTTGTAAAAGCTTAATGGTGTTTATGCACTGTTACTCTACTTCTGTCCTCGGCCATTTAACATTGAACTTCTTGATAATTCAATTGTTTTTTGGCCTAATCCTCTCCAAGTGAATTTGGTGGCCACCCTTGCTGCAAAGTAGAACTCTCAACCCTAAAGCCAAAGGAAAGCTTACAAGCTCCATGTAAGCTTAATTCTTACTTATTGTGAATTTTTAAATCTATGGTTTTCTCAAATTTTATGCTTTGTAAATGTTGAATTAAAATCTGATGCTATGCCTTGATGGAAAGGCCACCCCCTTCTCTTCTTTACAATTCAGCCCTTCTCAATCCTAGAAAGTTTAATTAAAAGATTGATTAAACTCTTTTCATTGTTTACTCTCTTGATTTTTGGAAAATAGAGTAGATTAGAGATATTAGAATTCAAATTAGATTAATTCAAGTCATAAATTGAATGATAAAATTGAGAAATGGCCAGCCATACAAAGGAGGTTATGGCAAAATTTTCTTAAATTTTGTAGAACTAAAGTTTATCATTAGGTTATTCTAAAATAGTAATTTCCTCTGTTTGTGCATTCTAAAAGATTTATTTTTATATCAAAATGTCTATTTTCATTAAAATTGAATTTATGCATAGGAAGATGCATAAAAGAATTATTTTTATTTCAAAAGTGTCATTCTCATTAAAATTGAATTTATGCATAGGAAGATGCATAAAAGACTTATTTTTATTTCAAAAGTGTCATTCTCATTAAAATTGAATTTATGCATCCCGAGACAAAACCTAACCAAATTCCTAATTGGATCCCATCACTACAATGGTTTGGGTGGTTGGCTAACCCATGGGATTGGATGGGGCCTGGACTGATGGATCCCTAAATTGAGACTCATTTCTGTTATGGTACGCTAGATGAAGTAAATCCCGGACAAAAATTGTTCTATGGAAAAGAATCAACGGTTGTTCCTCCCAATGAGGAAAAAAGCGTTGGTCTCTATGATCCAAGTGCAATCTTTCCCTGATCTGACTATGGGACTTACGGGTTCGATTAGATCAATTCAGTTAGTTAAGGCTTCTGACTACATTAGAGAAAAATTTATCCTGGAGGAATCGCCTCAGCTTTCCAGGCAAGGGAAGTTTTTTTGGGCTCGGTTTTGGAAGAACCAATGGATTAGTCTCTTGTCCGGATATCTGTGGAGACGAGGCCCCGAGTGTGGGACCGTGCCCCCCGCGCAAGAAGTGCTACTTCCGCTACTAGCACCCCTGAATTTGTTGCACGGTGGGGACAGGGATCTTACACAAATAACAGGATAAGTCCAAGCAACGTGACCACAATATTCATCTAGGGCATTATCCAAGTCTTCAACAATATCACCCTCAATCAAATTTTTATCCTAATGCAAATCCTCAATATTTGCATCACAACTGGGAATATCAAATAAGCCCACATCCTAGTTGTCTTCATGGATTGCATATACTTCACCAACACTTCCTTATCATCATACAACTAAGGATAAATCTGCATCATAGCCATCTTCTTCAATATTATCCAAGGACACTTTAATGTCCTCCTCAAACTCTTTAACATCACTACTACAAGATGAAGCTTCCTTGACCATAGCAATCTTCTAAAGATCTAGTACATCTTCAAATTGTTGAGATGTCAAGCAATAATCTGTTTTTTAGTTAACAGGTGTTCGCGAGCACTGCTGGTAAGTTTCTATCTTTGGAATTGTAGTAAGGGAATTTGATTGTGCAGACACTATATTTACAACAAAGAGGTCTTGCAGGTGTTATTGGGTGTATGTATGCAAATTGAGGTCATTGGTTGTGACAGTTTTGGTGCAGTATATAACAATTTGTGTAGGTCAAACGAGTGCTATTTTTGGTGAATTTGTGTTGTAGACAAGATGTCAAATGATGGAATTAACCAGATTATCATAGAGAAGCTTAATAACAATAACTTCCATGCTTGGAGGATTAGGTTAACAAATTTTCTGATGGGAAAAGGGTATTGGGACTACATTCAAGGTGAACATGAAGAGGCTCCAGAGATACAAAAGATTAATCCAATTGCTACAGATGTAAAAGAATACAAGGATTAGAATCAAGAAGCAAGGAAAGTCATGCATTGGCTTTCTATTAGCATATAAGACACCTTGATTGGGCATGTATAGGATGCCAAGTCAGCCAAGGAGGCATGGGACACCTTGGTGAAGTTGTGTGAAACTAACACCAAGGCACAAAAGATTCAGTTGAAGAATGAGCTTTATACTATGGAGAAGAAAAACATGTCTGTAAATGATTATGCCTTGAAAAAAAAGGGCATTGTGGAATCTCTTACTGGTGTTCCTATTGCTAATGATGATAATAAGGTGGACTCATGTCTACGTGGTCTTGAGCCATAATACAAGGCATTCAAGACGTCTATTTAGACTTGAGAGAACATTCCCAACTTTATAGATTTGGTGTCAATGCTGATCATTGAAAAAAAGAGTTTAGGTAAAGACCAGTCTTCACAAAATAAAGGTAATTTGGAGAAACATGCCTTTTACACAAGTGCAGGTAGAGGACAAGGAAAAGGTTGAGGTTGTGGCCAAGGTGGTGGGCTGAATAGGTAATCAAAACTATGCTTAGCAACAGTCCCATGAATCACAATAACAACAACACATAGGTGGAAGATGCTAGTTCAGAGAGGTAGCTGGAGTCAAAGAGGTTGTGGAAATTAGTGAAGGTAGAAAAATGATACACAAGGTTGTTTTTATTGTGGCAAAGCTTGGCATTTGCAGCAGGCAGATTGCTATAAGAAGTAAAATGACATGAGAAATGGAAAAGTGTAGCAAAATAACTATGCATACTCTAGCAGAAGTAATGAGGACAATGAAAGATTATTTTTTATGTAGCATGTGCTTAATGCTGTGTAGAGAAATGGTGTATCCATATGCAATGATGATGTATGGTATGTGGATTCAAGTGCTTTGAACCACATGACCGGTCATAGCGAGTGGTTCAAGGATATGAAAAAACTTGAAAAGCCAGGTTTTGTTGAAACATGGGATGATACTGCTCATCCAATGGCCCATGTTGAAAATGTGTCATTGTCTATGCAAGATGGTAAGGTGAAGTACGTGTCAGATGTACGTCACATTTCAAATATTACAAAGAATCTAGTTTCTGTTGACGAGATGATTGAGTTGGGTTTGCAGGTGCTCTTTAACCCTGATGGTTTTTATATCAAAGACTTTAGAGATAAGTGCGGGTTGATTGAAAAAGGTAATAGAGTGGGCAAAATGTTTACACTAAATGTAAATATGCTTGAAGTGAAAGCTACAATGTTTGCACACAAGGATCAAGAATTGTTACATACACAGACATTTGGCATAAGAGAAATGTGCAAAGAATGAAGTCTATACAAACTAAGAAATTGTGACAAGTCTGCCTAAGTTTAATATTGATGGTGTGTAGAAAGTATGTGAAGCATGTCAATTTGGAAAGCAAAAAAAGCATGTATTTCTACATGATAGAAATGTGAGTAGGAATGCACTAGATGTTGTGCATTCAAATGTATGGGGTCCTGCAAAAACTACGTTGTGTGGTGGTTCCTCTACTACACCACCAATAGGAACACAAGAAGAAAATCTAATGGGATAAGAACTAGGGGACACCAAAATCCCGGCTCCAAGTCACCAATCAACTCTGCACGTATCCTCTGTCCTCTAGCTAACTCCTCTAGACACTTATTCACCCTTCAACACCCTCCCATTCAACCAGCTGACTATTCATGTTGTCCTCCCCAATCAACACAGACCTCCAGAGCCTCTTATCTTTCACCTATAAGCCTCATTTGACCTCACTTGACCAAAAGAACTCCCAGAGCTGACACTGAGTTGACACAAAGCTGACTATATTTCGATTCGAAAGCTGTAGCAGTTGATTCTAGTTAGCAACCCATCTTCATGACCCCTAAACTACCCTCTAAGCTTGAAAAAAGTCCTCTAAGATCAGGTAACATCAAGCCCTAAATCCCAACACCTTATTGGGCACTTTCTTGATGTCTTATTGACCACTTGCTCTAACACAGCTGGCCTTCTGCTGACTACTATTTGAATTAGAAGCCTTCCTCCTCTTGTCCCAAGTAAGCTAAACACCCTTCGGGCTCCTCAACCGTCCTACAACACCATCTAACCTCAAGATCTAACTCTTAGAACCTCTTTGGACCTGTTAACTACTCTCTGTTGACATCTTGTTGACTCATATAGCTGACTCAGCTCTAACCTAGCTAACCTTGCTAACTCACAGCGGACTCAATCAGCTCTAGCCTAGCTAACCCTACTAATTCCAACCCATTAATAGCTTATAGCTGAATCAGGTAACTCCACCACAGTGTCATCTGAGACACACAAGACCTCAAGCTCAATAGATCCTAAAAGGATTTAACTTAAAAGACCCGCAATTGTGTTTGCTGACACTTGAACCACCCTACAACTTAATTGTGACCTGCGGCTAAAACAGATCAGCTAAGTGATGACAATCCTCATATTTTTAGACTGAACCCCAAGTAAGTTCCTCTCAACCCAAAATGATAAGTTCTCACCTGCTAACCATATCTGGTCCTGAGGGCTGATCTCTCGACTCTGTAACCTCTGTGGTGGCTGATGCTGACCGAGTCAGTATTGACTTAGCAATCTCACTCAGAAGAGTTCCTTTCCCATATTCTCAATCCAAACAGCATGAGTATAGCACCATAACACAAAAACTTAACAACTCACATAGAAATCAAGCTCCAGGTGTACTATTCTTCGTAGAAACAAAAACAGATGGTCTTAATGTCCATGAGACCTGGGGTGCAAAGTAAATAGAAGAAAACATAGAAAAGTGCCAGGGTCCTCCACAAGTAGACCCAACGAAAACTCTTCAAAAACTTTGTCTTCAGTCACAACTTCACAAAACTCACTGCCACAAGTGGCATATCTTTCTCAAACTCAAACATATCAGTCAGCTTGGCAATCAGTAGCACAATTGAACAAGAATTGCACTTAGAAAAGTATCTAATAGAGCTATCTACAAAGAACCTAAGAGACACAACTCCTAGCCAATTCTTTGTCTCCTTTGGACAACCTCTACTCTAAATCAATTCTTCTCTCACGTATTAAGAGACTAAGGTTATGTAAAAGGGGAAGAGAAGGGTGTGTGTGTGAAGGGACTTAAGGACTGCAAGATTTCTAGCCTAAAATAATCAAAACCAACTTGTAGGAGTCTACTCTACTTAAGTCCCTCTAGTGGTTTCCCTCCCCACAGCTCTTCTATATTGAAAAGTTCCCTAATTTGGGACCTTTACAAGAATCTCCTTACTGTGTGAGTGGTGAAAGTGCTTAAAAGGAGGTGTATGGTGATGATTTCCAATGCTTGGTAAGTTTTTCAAAAGAGACACAATGATACAAAGATGATGTGGTTAAAGATTTCTGAAAGTCTTACTCGGGAAGTTGAACAAGCCCGAGTGCGAAACAATAAGCCGATGAGTGAGTAGGTTAGCTGGGTACATGAGTGAGAGCTTGTTTATTATGAGTGGCCATAGTAAGTTAGAAGATCAAAACCACCAAGCCAAGTCTATTTGCACAATCTGCAGCAGCAGAGCAGGTAGGGGTGGAACTGAGGATATGAAGACTAGGAAGGCGAGCAAGAAGACCAAGAAGAAACACAACAATCCGTAACAAAAGAAGCACATATGAAGACTAGGAAGGCGAGCAAGAAGACCAAGAAGAAACACAACAATCCGTAACAAAAGAAGCACAAACTTGGGCATAAGCTGACATGAGAATCCATAATAGGATCCTGCATGTTTGATAAATGTAACCAATCTTAGAATGACACATGGTAGCCAAGATCCTAGATGGGTATAAAAACCCCAAAAACTTTGTAAAAAGGGTTCCAATAGTTCAAATCACTCCCAGTTTGTGTGAGTCTATACCATCTAATCTTAGCTCTAGCCTTATTGGAAAATTACCCTCGTAAATTAATATAATACAAGTATTTTTGTTGTACAATGGCTTTAGTCATGAATATAATGGCAAACCTTATTGACCACATCTTGATTATATTAAGAGGGAGTGAGAACGAGCGAGAGTGTGTTTGTTATTGTGTTCTTTGACTTCGACGAGTAATTGTCTCTTTGCAAACTTATCCAGCGAGTGCTTATAGGAGTTTATAGGTGATAGAAGCTATGGCATTTGAAGAATGCAACACAAATGAAGATCTTCTATCTTTCATTTCATCAAATGAAATAAATGAGCCAATATGCGATAATGATGATGATAATGCATCTACTACTTGTTCTTTAAGTAGTGGAATATGAATTTACCTTGCTATAAGAGCCGTAGAAATGATGGATCAGAGATAGACCAATTGACATGTATGGACTTATTATAAGATGGCATTGATAAGTACTATGCAAAGATATAAATCACTATGTACCTTTCTACTTTATGCTTGACAAATTTATGTAATAAGTTTTTACTAGATGTTTTTTATGGACTACATTTGGAGTATTTTGTTTTTTTTCTCGTGCTTCCTGGTGAGGCTTATAGCAATGTTTACAAATGTCACTCAACGGTGCTTATAGTAGCAAAACATAAATTGCTCCAAAACATCAGTAAATAAGCACTGTCATTAACTCCTCATTTTGTTGTCATGACATGCATGATCTCATAAATGAGTTGTGTAACAAATGAGTTTATCAAGTTCCTCTCTTATAATTGTTGAGTACTTAGGGTTTATTTGATAAGGACTTTGTTAGCAAGTGGGTTAGGATCCTTCTATGATAAGTATGGTATGTTGCACCACTCATGGAATTCCCTTTTCATTTCCAAAAGTAAAGCAATCCTTAAATTCATTCAGGAGGGGTCAAGTCCTTAGCACTAAGAGTGCTTTGTGTTCATTTAATAAGGTGTAAGATTCCTCTCCCAACCCCTTTTTGATGTCTAGTATCTTCCCCTGTAATCAATCCCTCTTCAGAAATATAAAGACCTTGTTTCTAACTGTTTTAGCTTAGAGAGAGAAAAATATTCTAGAGAGAGAATATTCAGATTTTGAATATTTTTGGATAGAAAAATATCTCTTATAATTCAGATGAGTTTCCCTGAAACAGAAATTTAAAAAGAATTTTCCAATGTGCAATTGGAATTAATTGGAAATAGGTATAAAGAACCTTAGCCTAAGGGTCTAGATTTTCAAAAATCTTTAGACTATGGTCCAATTAAGGTTTCTATGGGCCAATAGCATCAATCCATGTGTAGGGAGGAGATAAATCCAAATTGTAAAAAGAAAATACCCAAAAATGAGTAAATGCTCACATGAGGTGAAGAGTTGAAAATGTACAAGGTTTATTAGTAAAAAACTATGAGCAATATTAAAAATATGAGATATTTTGGGAATAATGATTTTATTATGACACATATGTAAGGAAGGGGAGTCCCTTAAATGCTCACATAAGATGAAGAGTTGAAAATGTACAAGGTTTATTAGTAAAAAACTATGAGCAATATTAAAATGATTCCATTATGACACATATGTAAGGAAGGAGAGTTCTTTAAAGGAGGTGCATATTTCACATAAGATGAAGAGTTGAAAATGTACAAGGGTTATTAATAAAAAACTATGAGCAATATTAAAAATATGAGATATTTTGGGAATAATGATTTTATTATGACACATATGTAAGGAAGGGGAGTCCCTTAAATGCTCACATAAGATGAAGAGTTGAAAATGTACAAGGCTTATTAGTAAAAAACTATGAGCAATATTAAAATGATTCCATTATGACACATATGTAAGGAAGGGAAATTCTTTAAAGGAGGTGCATATTTCACATGCTTGAATGAGTTTTAAACTCATAAAAATTAAGATATTTCATCTCTCCTCTCTCCTCATTCAAGTCTAGTTCCAAAAAGTTAGCTTAATTGACCTAAAAATGGTCAAAAAGTGACCAAACTGACTTGGAAAATTCTAGAATCAGTTTGTTTGGTTAGGAGCTCAAATTTTCCTATAAATAGAAGCCTCCCCTTGTTGAAAAAAACATAGTGTCCTCCTAAGCCAAAATAGATAGTGTCTTATGCTTTGTTACTCTACTCCTCCTAAGCCAAAATAGATAGTGTCTTATGCTTTGTTACTCTACTCCTCCTAAGCCAAAATAGATAGTGTCTTATGCTTTGTTACTCTACTCCTCCTAAGCCAAAATAGATAGTGTCTTATGCTTTGTTACTCTACTCCTCCTAAGCCAAAATAGATAGTGTCTTATGCTTTATTACTCTACTCCACCTAAGCCAAAATATAGAGTGTCTTAGGCATGGTTACTCTACTCTACCTAAGCCAAGAACTGTGAATTCTTTAATAATTCACTAGTTTTTGATACTTCTCTCTTTCTTCAATCCCCATTGGTGGCTCCATCAACATACTAAACCAATTGATTGGTTGGGGGCCTCTACCGTGAATAAAGAATCAAGCAAATCATAAGGTAAGTATATTGAATTTTGATCTTTTCTATAATTTCTCAATGATTCTCTCTTCTCAACCCCTCTCAAGCTTGAGAAGTTTAATTGGTATGGTTTTTTAAATGCTATTGAAGTTAATTGGTGAATAGTAGTGAAGAGTTACATAATTTAATAAATGCTATCGAAGTTAATTTCCATTTATGTTTAAATTCTAATGGTTTTTATGTAATTTCTCTCTCTCACTCAAGAAATGGTCATACTCATGACCCATTCTCAATCCAAATGAAGCTTTTCATAAAGCCTTTCCTTAATCCAAGATTAAGCTATGCTTGAGGCCAAATTAATGGCTTTTTGCTATGCTTTTAGTTTATGCACATTGATGATTCAATCCATTATGGATTGATGACCCAATTAGAGACCATTCTAATTGTTTTCTTAATGATCCAATTAGAGACCATTATAGATTGATGATCCAATTAGAGACCATTCTAATTGTTTTCTTAATGATCCAATTAGAGACCATTATGGATTGCTGATCCAATTAGAGACCATTCTAATTATTTCTTTAATAATGAGCTTTATCCCTTAGAAAAAAAATTGAGATTTATCAGTCATAGTAGCGGAGCTATGGCAAAATTTTTATAGAAATTACGCATAAAATAAATTCATTCAAAGCATAAAAAGAGGACTTCCTACCATATTCTAGGAACTATCATCCTAGATTAATTAAAAGAATTTTATTATGCATGGAGATGTGGATGCTGCATGTAGATGTAGATGTATGGATGTGAGTGTGAATGTGGAGGTGGATGTATGCATGGGATGTGGATGTATGCATGTAGAAATAGATGTGTAGATGAGGATGTAAATGGAGATGTGGATGGATGCATGTAGATGTAGATGTATAGATGTAGATGTGAATGGAGATGTGGATGTATACATGTAGATGTAGATGTATAGATGTAGATGTGGATGTGGAGGTGGATGGATGCATGTAGATGTAGATGTATAGATGTAGATGGGAATGGAGATATGGATGTATGCATATAGATGTAGATATATAGATGTCAATGTGGATGTGGAGGTGGATGGATGCATGTAGATGTAGATGTATAGATGTAGATGTAGATACGAATGGAGATGTGGATGTATGCATGTAGATGTAGGTGTATAGATGTAGATGTGGATGTAGAGGTGGATGTATGCATGTAGATGTAGATGTATAGATGTGGATGTGAATGTGGAGGTAGATGTATGCATATAGATGTAGATGTATGGAGGTGAATGTGAATGTGGATGTAGATGTATGCATAGAGATGTAGATATATGCATGTAGATGTGAATATACGATATGTGATGTGAGGGAATCTGAAGTGATGAGATAGAAATGATGTGATGGGATGAGTATACATATAAATGGAATATGGAATAAGTAATGTAGATTGATGAGGGATAATGTGGAAAAATGAAAGTTAAAATAGAAATTGTATTGTAAACTGTTTGTAAATGCTGGTTGTAAATGCTGTTTGTAAATGATTGTTTTATGTCAAGAATGCTGGGGAGAGCATTTTGACCGTCTTGTGATTAAAGTCGTGATGGTAAAGTTGCAACTGCTGACGGGGAGTCAATGAAGGACGTCTCGCGTAGCAAGGTCGGCCGAGGTCTTGACCAGCCTCGGTGCGATTAAAATGGTGAGCTTCCGGTACGGTGGATGAGGGGCCAAGGAAGCGGCCTATGCGTGAAGCGCTAGGTCACCTGCGAAGGATCCTAGAGGGTGCTGACCATACGGTGCTCGGGCTCTGGGTCGCCTAGGATACCCACGCGTGCGTCGAGGAAGATATTGGAACAGAGTTGGAGTTGTTTTCTGAAATCGAGCATGGATCTGGTTGATTGACCTTGCTGGTCTTCAATGGATGAGTCCATGGCTCCTTATATGGATCTGTTGGTTGATCTTGCTGATCTTCAACGAGAGTCCATCTTGTTAAGTGATTATATTGCCAAGTATTATGGGCTAGGAACTATCGAAACGGCTCCTGAGCGTTCTAGTTGCCAATGATGCCATAGATACTCTGATGAAGGAATGATGGGAAATTAAGAATCAATTGGATAAATTGGAAGATGGTGATCAATGATACTAGGGTTTTATTAAAGGATTGTTTTAAACTGGTTGAATCTGGTTGAAAAAGGCAATTTCATATTGGGTGTGTGAGTGGTGTGACTAGTTTTATTTTGCATGAACATCCGGCTAGGGGGCCTTGGAACTCTTTTCCTTGGTACCCGGGACAAAACCTAACCAAATTTTTAATTGGATCCCATCACTACAGTGGTTGGGCGGTTGGCTAACCCATGGGATCGGATGGGGTTAGGCTGGACTGATGGATCCGTAAATCGAGACTCAAACTTTTGTTTTTACGATAGAAAAAATAAATAAATCTCGGACAGTAACTGTTCTATGGATAGGAATCAACGGCTGTGCCTCTTGAATGGGGAAAAAAGCGTTGATCCCAATGATCCAAGTGCAAGTTTCTTCCTTGAACTGACTAAGTATCTTATAGATGTAATTGGATCATCTCGATCAGAAATGATCTTGACTACGTTAGAGTAAAAAGTTATCCTGGTGGAATCGCCCGTGCTTTCCGGTTAAGGAAGTTTTTTTCGGGTTTGGTTTTGGAACAACCGACGGATTAGTCTCTTATCCGGATATCCGTGGGCGAGGCCCCGAGTGTGGGACCCCTGTCCCGCGCGAGAAGCGCTACTTCCGCTGTCAGTACCCCGAATCCATTGCTCGGTGGGAACAGGGATCTTACATAAGGCCTTTTCCAAGTAGGAACCCTCTATGATCGGGTGTGTTGCACCACTTCATGTGGAATTTCCTTTATATATCCATGTATTTCCAAGCAAAGTAATCCTTGAATTCCTTTAGGAGTTCAACCAATTCCTTTTCTTCATCCGCTATCAAGTCTCTAGGTTCTACAATGTTATTCTCTTAACTTCAATAGGCCCATCATAAGATACGCATTCTTTTCCCCCTCTTTAGAGTGTTGTGATGTGTGCTGTAAGACGAGCTACAATTGTC
Source organism: Cibotium barometz (assembly GCF_041138505.1). Classification (NCBI taxonomy): domain Eukaryota; kingdom Viridiplantae; phylum Streptophyta; class Polypodiopsida; order Cyatheales; family Cibotiaceae; genus Cibotium; species Cibotium barometz. Next base: position 1,201,838 of record NC_141086.1, read on the forward strand.
ATGCATGACTTGAAATGGTTAGGAAACGGTCTTAGATGTAACTCATCATAATCTTCTTCTTCTTTTTGACCCATGATCCTCTTGGTGTCCCTTTCAACTTCAACCAATGCTTTATTTCTCTTTCTTCTTTCAGACTGGGTGTGAGTTGAGGCTCTATCAAAATTGGTGAGTTGAGGCTTTTTCTTTTACTCGGGTTTAGCTATTGTTTGCTTCTCACCGTTCAACCACTACTTTGTTCAATTATTATGCTTTTGTTTCAACCATTAGTTGAGACGAAATAGACATATGGCATGTGTAATTGGTTATAGATTTTGTTAAGAGGAAAATGATCAAGTACGTCTACTTAGAGAACTTGAGTCGGTGACTTGAGTGTTTAGGCCTATAGATCTTCTAGCTTGAGTCGGTGACTTGAGTGTTTAGGCCTATAGATATTCTCGAGCTTGTTTTATTAATAGGAGTCGATGACTTGAGTGTTTAGGCCTACAGATCTTCTAGCTTGTTATATGTCCCCCCCTCAACTTGTATCATGTAAACACTTTGGTATTATATGTGATAAATTTTATAGAACAATCTTAATATATCATCTTCAAGTTTCACTAACCTTCAATTTTACAATTATGTGCAAAGCTTTAATAATATCATCATCATGTAAGCTTTTGTTGCCCTTCATCGGTCCCCTAGACGAGATTTTATGGAGTGGGTGATAAATACAACGAGTTGATCCTCGTCCATCTTGTCCAAGCTTCTGTCAAGCTCGCCTGTCTCATCATCATAAAGGAAGTATGCAGTCTTCCTGGTGAGCGACCACCCGCTCACGATAAATAACTGGAAATTCTTTTCTGCCGAAAACCCAGCATCCCTCAAACCCTTTTGAAAGCTCTGATCTACGATGAGCCTCAAATCTTTGCTTGCATCTCTCATGCTCACCGCCTTCCTTTGTGCTATCGATTTTAGCGACTGATCTGCTTTTGTGCGTACAAAAGCGCATGGCCTTGCCTGCAATTTCGTAGTCGATTTTCATGAAACGATCGGAGGAGAGCACCAGGATGCAGTCCAAAGCATAGAGCATGTTGTTCTCGAAGTAGGTGGACTCTGGCTGTCCCAATGTTCCTGCGCCAGGGATGTCCCATAGTATGATGTGAGGGTAATCAGAATGGGCGTACTTCGTGATTTGCCTTGTTGTCTCAGTCTCCCCCACGGGTGCAGCATCTGCAGAAGAGAAACATACATGCACGCACGAAAGCTGTCTAGTTGAGCTTGCGCAACAAAGAATCAAAATGAGCTTGCAGCATCAGCTGCAGAAGAGAAACATGCATGCATGCACGAAAGCTGTCTAGTTGAGCTTGCGCAACAAGGAAAAACAGAATGGTTGTGATCACCATCATCACGAAGAACCCAGAACAAGGCCACAACGCCTTGGGAAGGGAAGACCACAGCCCCTCCGAGAGCAAGAGGGATTGTGCCCCCCTTCCAAGCAGGTAGACTTCGGATTGATCACTACTAACCTGGATGTTTGTCTCTCAGCCCTCGGAATGCATTGATGAGACTAGACTTCCCAACTCCGCTTTGTCCGACCACTACAAAGTTGATGTCTTTGGTGACGTCCATGCCCAATTTCGTCCTTGCTTCTGCTATAAGCTCCTCGGGCGTTTTTACTTTGACAATCTCCACGGCTGGCCTCAGGTCCACAGGTTTCTTAGGCTTTTTGGAAAACCAGCCGCCCATGGTGCGCGGACCTGATCAATGTGAAGGTCTTGACTGCGCTTGCAAGGTTAATTTACAGAAATGAGGTCTTTTATCATCGGGCTGTAGCTAAGTTGTTAAGGTGTTTCGTTGTCAAAACCCAGGTCATGGGTTCGAACCCTGCTGGCTACCCCGATTGATGCCTTACCCTTGTGTACCGATTGAAGCTTGTCCCTGCTTTGTGGGATAAGGGGGTCCCATGGGTACTAAGCCTGCTTCCTAACGCCTAACTTTGAAAAAAAAAGAAATGAGGTCTTTATCTCACTACGCTTTGCAAAGTTTAGAGACCAGAAGGTCTTTATTACTACACTTTCATCTTCATCTCTCCCCCTTGCAAATTCACCTTCTTATCATAATTGATTTTATTCCTCGTACAACTTTAAGAACAAACAAAGAATATAATGACACAAAATCCTTCCACGCCACACCACCACCCTATCGTGCTATATTCCCCTTTATTCCTTTGCTCTTTTTTTTCTTCTCCAAAAGCATTGAAACCATGTCCTTAAAAGAAAAATTCACCATGTCGTCCCCCGAGCATTGTAACACATGTCAAGGAGATGACATTGTGGACGTGAGCAGGATTTATTGTGTGGAGGGGATAGGAGTAGGCCATGCTAATATAAAGGGGAAAAGCCCTGCCCATGTGGGGTGCATAAAATCCATTGTAGCATTAAAAGAATCATTGTAAAACAATAATAATGTCACAAATATGAGAATCTAGTGTTGAAAATGGTAATATGGGATTGATCATGGTAATATGGGATTGATCATGGTGTTGTTCAACATAAATTAAGCATAAACTATGGTGGGTTATACCACATCTAGAACTCCATACAAATGAAAGGCTTCTAATAGTAATATAAATAGCCATTGACCCAATCTCCTTTACAAATCATCATGCCATGTGGCAATCTCTATCCCACATCTTCTTGTGTGACTCTCATAAACCACATCTTACATAATATCTCATCTCACCCATAAGATGTGTTCCCACACAAAGATACACTCACACATCCAAACCCGTTGCAATTTACATTGCACATTTCAACACGCCTCCTCAATGTAAAGTTAGGTGTGTGAACTAATCATCTCTCCAACCAATTTAACCAACTCACCTCTCACCCCCTGAACAATTTGGCATTGCCAATCTCCATACTCCCCCTCAATGCAAATTGGAGTGTTCAACAAGTGTGTGTGCATGTGCGTGCCTAGCCAACCTAGACACCTCAAGTCTGTTTCGAGCACCGTTTTGCTTTGACGGAACCACCCAAGTACTTTTTGGATACCCATGTGCCCAGAAAAAGGAAACCAACCCATAAATTGCGATGCCCATGTGTGCACAACTCAATGCACACCACATTACATCCATTTTGAGCACCCGTAGGCTCAGGAAAAGGACCTTTATAATTTGGGTGAGAAAAAATACAATCCTTTTTATGCATCAAGGCAAGGGTAGGGTACCTGTAAAAAAGAGTGGTTATAAAGAACCATCCACGGTTTTTTTTCCAAATCCCATATTTGCTTGACATTTCAAGGAGTTGGGGAGAGAAAAAAATTACAACTCATTTTGGCCGTCACCATTGGGCAAGTGAACCCTGTGTGTGTGTAATATTTCCATTTGACAATGTCAAAAAATATGAGATGAATTTACAATGGTTTTCAAGTTCCCTTCTACCATGTGAACAAGGGCTATATACTGGATGTATGTGAATAAGATTTAACTTGATAAGGTTTTAGGGTTTCAAACCCTATCTTCAATTTTGTAGGAAAATAACGTGAGCCAGCTGTTTTTGGCGATGGTGGCCGTTTCTTCATCTTTCTTGCAGTCCACAGTGTTGACCTATCTTTTTTTTTTTGTAGCTTACTAAGACAAATCGCCTACTACTACAGGAGAGAGCTACCCACTCTTCTTTTTGTTGTTGTAGACTAATGCCGAATCTTTTCATTTTCTAAAACCTATTTTGGCCGGTGCATCTCTCTTGCACTAGCCCCATGCAGTTTCTCTGTCTCAGGCCCTTCCATATTGCCCTTTTTGTAGTGTAACCTGGGGTGGACACTTGGTGTGCACACAGATCTGAAGCGAACGTCGCTTGTGTCTCCCTTATCTCTATTGCATGATGCTACTCTACTCATCATGGAGTGTGCTCTCTCTTTGCCCATTTTCTACTAGTTTCTCTGAAAGTGCTCTTCACTTTTGCTTACTACCATGCACGACTCCTTCTCTGAGCTTTCATTATTGGAGCTTCATGCTGCGTTGTTTCTGTGTTGACTCTTGAGGACATGGGCTACTATCTATGCAGTAGCTCCTCTCCTTCAATTTGCTAACCTTCTCGACTCTACATAATCATCTCTCATGAATACATCAACGAGACGACCTCTTGCCATCTCAAGCCTTTGTTACAATTGGATACTGCTCAACCTTGAGCTCCTCTGCTATGACAAATGCTTGCCCTATAATGCAAGATTTGAGCTTCTTGTAGCTCCACAACTTTACAAGGTACCATAGATTCTACTTTTGCCTTTGTCAGATGCTTGCTTGTAGCTCCTCTTTGCATGTTGAAAGCCATAAGGGTGCTCTTCATTGGTCTCTCATAAGAAATCATAGGTGCAAAATGCCATAAAAGCTTCCATAAAAATTTTCTCATCTTCCTTCAGCAAAATCACAAGTAACACCACTTTTGATGTGTCGAACTATGGGCTTTATCATTAGCCCAAATTTGCTTTTCCCCATTTAGACAAGCTACACCTTCTAATGCTCTTTGCCCTTTTGCAAAGAGCCATATCCCATAAACTATCTTGCCACAAGATTGACAAGCACGCACCTTATCGCTCTTTACATGCAAGCAAAGAACCTAGGTATCTACAAATCCCAATCCACATAGCAACCCTTCTCAAACCATTGAGCACTCTTCCTTTCTTTTGCGAAGAACCATATCCCATAAACTCTCTTGCCACAATATTAACAAGCATGCACCTTATTGCTCTTTGCATGCAAGCAACGAACCTTGGGATCTACAAATCCCGATCCACATAGCAACCCTTCTCAAACCATTGGGCACTCTTCCTTGCTCAAACACCAAATCTGAGGCACAATTATAAAATTACTTACTTGGTGATTTTTGACAGCTTCTTTAATGATGCCACCATCCTCCAAAGTCTTTGTATTGCTGAAAATCTTCATTTCCAGCTTTCATATAGCTTCAAATCACCAAATGCTAGATTCTCTTCTTACAACTCCATTGGCAAACCTCATACTCTCTCAATATAATGATAATGTATAATATATGCTTAATCAAATGAACTCTCAAAAAGTACTATACATAGATATCCACCATAATCAAGAGCCCATCCTAGCTCTAATACCATGTTGAAAATCCTAATATGGGATTAATCATGGTGTTATGCAACATAGATTATGCATAAACTATGGTGGGTTATACCACACTAAGAACTCCATGGTTAGAGAGAGAGAGAGTAGCACACTCAATAATACTCTATTGCATGTGATGTATGAACCATACAAATGAAAGGCTATTAATATAAATAACCATTTACCCAATCTCCTTTACACATCATCATGCCATGTGGCAATATCTATCCCACATCTTCTTGTGAACTCCATGGTTAGAGAGAGAGAGAGAGAGAGAGAGAGAGAGAGTAACACACTCAACGAAATACTCTATTGCATGTGATGTATGAACCATACAAATAAAAGGCTATTAATATAAATAGCCATTTACCCAATCTCCTTTACACATCATCATGCCATGTGGCAATATCTATCCCACATCTTCTTGTGTGACTCTCATAAACCACATCCCACATAACATCTCATCTCACCTATAAGGTGTGTTCCCACACAAACATAAATTTACACATCAAAATCCATTGCAATTTTACATTGCACATTTCAACAACCCTCCTCAATGTAAACTTAGGTGTGTGAACTAACTCATAGTCTAAAAATGCAAACAAAAATTAAAAATGTATATAGGTTCATGGGCATCTCCTTTACAACAATGTGCCTAGACAAACTCTCCTTATTCCTTTTCCCATCTCCATCTCCTTTACATCAATGACTCCCCTTTATTCTTTTTCCCTTGCTGCATCTTATCTCTTTCTTCCTTTTCCCTTTCTTCATATTATCTCTTTCTTCTTTCTAAAAGTAGGCCACTTTGAATCAAGTAGATTCACTAAAATAATTTTGACTTATCTTTGATATATGGTCTTTCATGCTATTATTTATGAAGAAACATATTTGGAGGTAGATATGCATTTCAAACGTTCAAGCATTAAAAACTTTAATATGTATGGATGCATTATATAAATTTTATTGTTCTCCATGATTATAATCTCAGTGCCCTCAAATATCCAGTAAAAACTTAACCACACTTTAAAGAATTTAAACCTAGCATATTATTTACTTTGTTGACATGAAGTAACAAGCATATTTGTATTGTGAGAATAAATAATAGATATTAAACTTCAAATTATATTAGTTATTATATTACTAAAGTGGTACAATAGATGGTAAAGCCCCAAACTTATGTACTCCTACGATGGCTAATTTTTTGGAACTAATAAAGATGGAGATTACATGCTAGTACAAGCTATAGAGTAAACTCGTAGAGTGATGTATTATGTGAAGGGGTTCCTTTTTTATACATGGGACAACCACCATAGCATAACCATGCAGGTTCGTGGTCATAGTCAATGCCATCGTCCATGGTGTGGATTCGGCCATAAAGAAAAACTAGATAATTTTATGCAGTTGTCCCACCTTCCATGGCCATCTGAGCTCATCTTGGACTAATTTTGGGGTAGTTAGGATGCAGAGCAAGGAGAGAATCCATGAGGGTACTCTCTAATAAGTCTACATAAGACTTTTCCTAGGAGAATCAATGTGAGGTGTTTTTGGGGAGGTTGGATCCATTCCTTGCACAACCCATGAGGGTACTCTCTAATAAGTCTACATAAGACTTTTCCTAGGAGAATCAATGTGAGGTGTTTGTGGGGAGGTTGGATCCATTCCTTGCACAACCCAAAGAAGTCTACACAAGGCTCTTCCTTAGAATTAGAATGAGGCAGCAATGGGGGGAGGTTGCTCATGGGGTGCACTTTTAGGAAGATCCACATATAACATGTGTTCAAAGGGTATTAAAAAATAATCTCATAAAGGTGGAGAGATCTGGGCCTCAAATAGGAAGGACAGGTGCCATGCCACAAAGGGTTTTTCTGAGGTGAATCAATCTTTAATTCTCATTAGTGAGTGGCACTAGATGGTTACATGCTAGTAGAAGCTATATACTAAACTCGTAGTGATTCTTGTATACATGGGACAACTATAGCATAGCCATGCAAGTTCGTGTGGTCATAGTCGATGCCATCATCCATGGTGTAGACTTGGCCCATAAAGAAAAACTAGATAAATCTATGCTCTCATCTTGGACTAATTTTGGGGTAGTTAGGGTGAAGAGGAAGGGAAGCATCCATGAGGGTACTCTCTAATTAGTCTACATAAGAGTCTTCCTAGGAGAATCAATGTGAGGTGTTGGTGGGGAGGTTGAATCCATTCCTTGCACAACCCAAAGAAGTCTATGCAAGACTCTTCCTTGGAATTAGCATGAGGCAGCAGTGGGGGGAGGTTGCTCATGGGGTGTACTTTTAGGAAGACCTACATATAGCATGCATTCAAAGGGTATTAAAAACTAATCTCATGAAGGTGGAGAGATCTAGGCCTCAAATAGGAAGGATAGGTGCCATGCCACAAAGGGTTTTTCTGAGGTGAATCAATATTTAATTCTCATCAATGAGTGGCACTAGATGGTTAGCTAGCTAGAATAAGGAGTTTGGTAACAACATTATTTGGAAAAATATGTTAAGGAGATGTTACAGCTTTTCACTCAAGTAGGTATCAACAAAATGAGACAACACACTACATCAATTATTAAAAAAGAAAGTTTTTTTTTTGGTGGATCGACTAAATCTCACATGTAGCTAATTGAATCATGTCTCACATCTGGTGGGCTCAAGTAAATTTGAAGCAACTTGGCTTATGTAAAGTTCTAGGTTCACATCATAGCTATTTGAGTTGTGTCATGGTTTGCGGTAGAAATGACTTATGTCTCACATCTCATATCTCTTCACATCTTACGTTTGGTCATGGTTCACATCTCACATATCATGTCTTACATCTTACGTTTCATGTAACCAACTGGCTCACGGCTAGCAAGGATCATGAAGAAATGGCTCATGTAAGTCTAGTGACCTAGACTTAGGGCTCACATCTCATGTTCTCAAGTCTTGTGGACTCATGCCTTGTGGACTCATGTTTCATGGTTTTGGTCTCACAGTTCACAACTTCTAGCTCACGTCTAGTTGGACTCATGGATTTTTTAGGTGGACTAGGTTTTAAAGCATTATGTGGACGTGAGTCTGATGAGTCATGGTGGCTAGCTAAGCTCATGAAGTTTTCTAGAAATGGATCATGCAGATTTTGTGAGCTAGATTGGCAAGGCTCATGTAGGCCTCATTCTCACATGGACTCATGCCTTGTGGCTCACGTCTCACATCTCACAGTTCATGTTCATGTGTCACGGTTCATGGATCATAGCTCACATTTGGCTGAACTCATGCATTTTTTATGTCGACTAGTTTTAGGAAAAAATATTTTATAAAATAGGCACATGTTGGTATGGTCAATTGGCATAGGAATTCACGTTCATTTCCCCATGAACATACATTCTTTCACTAATGAACAAGGGCACCTTTGCTCATGTTTACACTCACTTGTGTTCCTTGCTAAGCTGTTACTACTTTGCACCTATCTCCACTATCTTAGCCTTTACACACACCACTGTGGCCCTCCATTTTTCATGTCATTTACATTCATTTGATTATCATGGCTCATATACCTCTTTCAAGCCCATCAAGTTGACTCCCTCAACCAATGAGAGATCTCTCTTGGGCTCAGCCATATTGCTAGAAATCGGTGGCCATACAATCCATGCCAAGATTATGTCTCTAGATAAAGTTGTGAAACCCCCCTCTCCGGGGCACTGGCTGGCAGGAGCAGCATCGGCCTCCTGCGTGGGGCAGGGATCCACACTCAGGGCCTCGCCCGCGGATGTCCGGACGAGAGACTAGCTCGGCGGTTCCTCCGAAATCGGAGCCCAGGAAAACTTCCCTCGCCCGAAAGGCACAGGCAATTCCATCATGGGAAAATCTTCTAACGGCGGGGGAATTAATCTAACGAGTCAAAATCTTAACTAGTTAAAGTGATCTGACCAAACCTGAAGTCAGATGGTAAAATCAAGAAGAGATTTGCACTTGGTCCATGGAATCATCGCTTTTTTCCTCCTTTAAACGAGGCACATCTGCTGATCCCCTCCCACAAAACAAGGGTCTTCTTAGGACTTAATCTAACTAATGTAACTAATCGTATCTTAATTGTTTCGCAGGAATCCTTCGATCCAACGTGCCCATGGGTTAGCCAACCACGAGTCAAAATCTTAACTAGTTAAAGTGATCTGACCAAACCTGAAGTGAGATGGTCAGATCAACAAGAGATTTGCACTTGGTCCATGGAATCACCGCTTTTTTCCTCCTTTAAACGAGGCACATCCGTTGATCCCCTTCCACAGAACAAGGGTCATCAAAACCTGCAAAGAGAAAAGAGACATATTTCAATTTATTACATTATCAAGATTACCAATAAAGCAAAAAATCAAAACTTACCATTTAAAGATTAGCAAAATTTAAATAAAAAGAGAAAGTAAATTTCTTATTACCTCTTCCTTTCCCAAACTTACACTACAACACATTGGGAGCACAACAGCGTTTTCGAAAGGAAAATATTGGGGGTTTTTACGATGCTCATCAGCAATGATCTATCGCTGCTCCGCAGCGCTTTTTCACTACAAAGGAGCGCTTTTAGGAGAAAAATATCACTACTCAGTAGCGATTTTTCACTGCCCAGTAGTGAAATAACATTGCATAGCACCGAAAAAACGCTAATATACTAAAAAAATATCTTGTTTTTTTGCTGCTTCTTTTGTTGTTCACGTAGGTTTATCTTTTGAATACAATAAACTTCTACTCTGAGTTTGTTTATCTTTCACTTTTACCTCTCCTACCCTATCCTCCTCAAGCTCAAGCAAGGTATGTAGATACTATTTTCATTTATCTCCTATGCAAACAAGCTTTCCATGAAAGCTATCTTTTGAGTATTTCCTTTCTCTTTCCTCTCTTTTAAGTTTTTTTTTCTTATTTTTTCCTTCTTCTTTTTCCCTAATTAAAACATCTCCATTAAAGCTTCATATGGTAAGAGATCTTGATTTATCTTAATACTTTTTTTAAACTTGGTTTAATTTTGTAGGTTTTCAACATATACAAGCCTCACAAGAGATCTCTTTCTTGTATGTTTCTTCTTTCATGCTTTTACATGTTTATAGGGTTTGTAAGTTTTAGGGCTTTTACGATTAGGGTTTGTTTTATTGATACATTTTTTTCTTATTTTGGTTTGATTTTTAAGGTTTTCAACACATACAAGCCTCACAAGGTAAGAGAACTCTTTCTTGTATGTTTCTTCTGTTATGCTTTTACATGTTATAGGGTTTGTTTATTTTCCCGTGCTCCATGCTCCATGCATGCTAGTACCTACATATGCATGACAGTACCTTCCTACACATGTCGGTATACATGCCGGTAGCTTCCAATGCATGCCGGTAGCAACCTACGCATGCCAATAGTTTCCAATGCATGCCGATAGCTTCCAATGCATGCCGATAGCTTCCAACGCATGCTGGTAGCTTCCTACACATGCCAATAGCAACCTATGCATGCCGATACCTTCCAATACATGATGTCGGTACCTTCCAGTGCATATCGGTAGCTACCTATGCATGCCAATAGCTACCTACACATGCTGGTAGCTTTGTGCATTATGCCATATGCATAAGGCTATATGCATAAGACCATATGCATAGGATTTTTAAGTATTTATGTTTTTTCTTGGATAGATGGCAAATAACTTAAGGCGCAATGTTACACGTGAACGAGGAGTGGATATCCCAACAATATTTGTAAGTATATATTAGACTCAAATTGTATCTTATCTTTTAATTAAAGAAGGTTATCTTAAATAACAAATTTATAAAATATTTATTTGATTGTATGTTTATAGCTTGAAGCAACGGACCGCCCCCTATGCAAGATGAATATAATTTTGCATTACAATGGGCTGCTTTGCAAGTACTATTTGTCGATAGGGTGCAAGACGAAGGATATATTGTTATTACTAGAGGACATGCTTGGCAAGCATAGCAAGTAAGTACATTCCTAACCCTAAACCTCTTTATTTTTACAAAACTGATTCACTTGTGTAAGTTTTATTGTGTTTTAGGATCATGTAACTAGAAACGATGGTGCAAATGTCCATGCTCTGATAGCAATGGAAATGTGAGAAGTGAAGGGGGTGGAGCTGCAAGGAACAATAATAACCACACAGCATGAGATCTAGATAGCCCCTAGCTCCATAGATTTTCATTACGGTTTATCTTGTATATGAGTTTTTTGGAATCATACACTTATGTAATTCCACTAAGTATTTTAATTGAATTTTGACATTCCTAAAACCACAAATTGCGATTGTCTTTTTTTTAATATTTGTCAAGTTTTACATTACACTTGTTCGTGAGTGATGTGAAGTTGTGTTAGTTTTACTATGTCTACATTAGGAAAAAAAGAGCTGGAGTAGACTGGGGAGTCCTATGTAGACTCGCTAGTTTTCCCTAACTTTTTTTTTGCAAAGAGAGTGATGAAAAATGGTATATGGATTTAGGTGCACCAAACCACATGACATGCCATGGAGAGTGGTTTCATAACATGATGCCTACACAAAATTAGGATTATGTTGCTATAGGTGGTGATGATACTTAGTATCCTATTACATGAATTGGTAGTGTGCCATTGAGGATGCATGCTGGTAGAGTGAAAACTATGTCTGAGGCATTGTATGTGCCATCTATTGGACAAATGGTGGAACAAGGATTACAAGCAACCAAGGTAGCCATTTCTCAGTGATAGTCAAATAAGTAGAAGACCACTTCAGGTTGTACATAGTGACATTTGGGATTCCACTAAAACCCAATCAATACATGGGAGCAGGTATTACATTACATTTATTTGATGATTTTAGCATAATGACATGGATTTATTTTCTAAAAGAGAAGAGTGAAGCAAGTATTACATTATATTGATGATTTCAGCATAATGACATGGATTTATTTTCTAAAAGAGAAGAGTGAAGCATTAGGCAAGTTCAAAGAATTAAAAGCACTTGTGGAAAATCAATATGGTCATTGGATTAAATGTTTGAGGACAGATGGTGGTGGTGGTGAAGTACACCTCACATACATTTGATGTATTCTTGAGAGACCATGGTATTAGATAGCAGTTTACATGCAGGTATACTCGTTAGCAAAATGAGGTTGCTAAGAGAAAGAATCGAGTGATAGGTGAATTGGTAAGAGCATTAATAAATGAGAAGAGTATGCCTTTATATTATTGGGCAGAAGCATGTGCTACAGTGGTGTACATCTTGAATAAGACACCTACAACTGTCATACATGATAGTATTTCTGAGATGAGGATGATAGGTTTTAGACCAAACATTGGACATCTCAAGGTTTTTGGGGGACATTGTATTGTTTATGTACATGTGTCGGATGAGAAGAGAAGAAAATTGGACGGGCAAAGGCAAAGAAGTGCATATTCACCCACACTTCGGTGGATGGTCTCAGAGGCCGGTCGAGCTCCCCTTTAGCTACTACAAGCTACATAACATTGCTCCCCCTTTAAGAAGATTTTTTATCCAAAAAAAAAAATCTAGAAAGTTCTTGGTTAGCATACTCAAGCACCTCATTCTCGCATTCTTTCCACTTAACAAGTGCCTCTTATTGAGATATCGAGCTCAACTAGTGCTACGGCGGACATTGATGACCCGCCTAGGTGATAGCTTCTACATCTACACCACTGGCATGGTTGGTGAGATTATGGGTGATATGCGGCCAGTGGGATGACAAGCTATGTGACAGCCATTTTGGATTGCCAGCTCATTTAGTCGGGTTCACATTATGGACCGACCCTTGTATGTTGTAGTAGTTGAGTACTAACCCATATAATGTGTACTCTTATCTTTATGTTATGTCGGCGGTTGAGTAGAGAAGAAGAAGATAGAAGAAAATTCAGTTATCCATCTTGTGTCTTTCTCTCTCTTGTGTGTGTGTTTGCTTGATGCTAGGGTTTAAAACTGTCCCTCTTCCCCAGATTCTCTTTATGGTATCATAGCCTGGTTTGTGTGAGAGCTAAGGAGTCAAGCAAGAGGAAAGAATAAGCAAGGAAGGAAGTGGTACTACACGGGAAATAGCACCATCATCTCTTTCCCCTTCTTCTTAGTTTAGGTACAACACCCCCTCAGTAGCTCTGGGAGCTACACATCTCTGATGAGCAGCTGTCTTCACGGGAGCAGAGCTATAAGACAGGTATACTATCTTATCAGACCAAAATTTTCAGCTAGATTCATGTTTCGGGCATGTTACGGGCCTCGTTTTGTCACTCTAGTGTATTTTCGGTAGTTTTTTGGGGAAGTTCTGGTAGAGAACTGTTTCTCGTCAAAATCTGGTTATTGCACCTGCAATAGTGCATTTTGGAAGTGCAGATAGGGTTTACACATGTATTGTTGATACTAGGTGTATGTACATGTACTTTGGTCACATTTGGTAACACATAGGATGTGCTGAAGTATCACTACTTTCTACTACTGCAGTTACAGGAGATACTGCAGTATTATAGGTTGCATACAGAAGTTGTTTGTTTGTAGGTTATTTGATTGTTGCAAGAAAACATGTCTGACGAAATTAATCAGATTGTTAGTGAGAATCTGGATAAGAATAACTTCCATACCTGGAAGTTTAGAATGACCAATTTCCTAATGGTGGATAAAGGATTTTGGGATTATGTAGAAGGAGACAATGAAGAGCCTCCAGAGTTATCTGAGGAGAATGCCACTCTGTGATGCTTCAAGTGAAACAAAAGTATTTTAGTTGTCTCTCTTAGAGGCTAATAAGGTATTAAAGGCAGCTCATTTCAAGGATTGGAATCAAGGTGCAAGAAAAGTCATGTACTAGCTTTCAATTAGTGTCATAGACACTATGATAGGACACATACAGGTTGCAAACACTCCAATAGTTGCATGGCAGAATCTAGTTCAAATGTTCCAGACGATTAACAAAAAGACAAGGACGTTGCAGTTAAAGCAAGAGTTGCATACTATGCAAAAGAAAAGCCTTTCCATCAATGGATATGCCTTAAAGATCAGGGCATTGTTGAATCCCTTGGGTCTATCAATGTATCAATTGAGGATGATGATTTGGTGAGTGTTTGTCTGAATGGGCTTGGCAAAGAGTACAAGACATTCAAGACCTCCATTGCAATTAGGGAGAATATTCCCAACTTTTGAGACTTGATATCTATGCTGATCATAGAAGGAAAGTCTTTAGGTGAGGATTCTTCTTCACAAAGCAAGAACACATCCGAATAGGCCTTCTACTCTAATTCAGGTAGAGACAAATGTAGAGGCCGTGGTTGAGGCCAAGGTGGTGGCCGACAAGGAAATCAAATTCTGGACAACAACATTCCAATGATTCACATCAACAATCATACACAGGTGGAAGATGCCAGTCTAGAGGTAGGAGGAGACAAAGAGGCCGAGGTGGTTGGCAACGAAATCAGAATGCAAATAGCATAGTGCTATTACTGTGGTGGCAAACCAGGACACATGGCAAAGGACTGCTCCAAAACCAGAATGACATTAAAAGTGGGAAGTTGCAACAAGGCAACTATGCATCATCAAGCAAACATGGAGGTGATACAGGGGATGTGTCGGGATCTCAAGATATATGGTATGTAGATTCCGGCACCTCTAACCACATGACCAATCATGCTGAGTGGTTTAGAGATATGCAAAAAATGGAAAAACTAGGTTACGTAGAAATAGGTGATGATAATGCGCATCCCATTGTGCATGTTGGTAAAGTGCCATTGTCTATGCAGGATGGCAAAATGAAGTACTTGGTTGATGTACTTCATGTTCTGAATATTACAAAGAACGTGGTTTCTGTTGGACAGAAGGTTGAGTAGGGTTTGTAAGTGAGGTTTAATCTTCAAGGATTTTTTGTGGAAGACTTCAAAAATAAGTGTCACTTGTTGTTGTAAACAATAACAGAAATGGCAGGATGTTTACTTTGGATGTGAACATGTATGAGATAAAGGCATCCATGTTTGCGCATGTAACAGGTGTCATTGCAGATATTGACATATGGCACAAGCGCATTGGTCATGTGAATGAACAAGGACTGAAGTCTATGCAAGCCCAAAATATTGTTGCAGGTTTGCCAAAGTTTAAGGTTGATGGTATGCATAAAGTATGTGAAGCATACCAGCTTCGTAAGCAAGGCAAGGCAAACATACTTTCCCACATGAAAAGCATGTCAGGTGCAAGGCCATTGGATTTCCATTCAAATGTATGGGGACCGACCAAGATTGCAACAATTGCAGGTTGCAGGTTGCAAGTACTATGTTACATTCATTGATGGACCACACTAGGAAAGTGTGGGTTTATTTCATGAAGGAGAAAAGTGAGGTGTTTGCTCACTTTCAGATATCTAAAGCCGTGGTCAAGAAGGAAAAATGCATGCAAATAAAATGCCTAAGATCAGATGGTGGGGGAGAATATTTCTCCAATGAGTTCAGCGAGTTCAGTGATTTCCTAAGAAAGTAAGGAATCAAGTGGCACTTTACATGTAGGTCCACTCCGCAATAGAATGGTGTTGCGGAAAGGAAAAACAGGCACATTGTAGAAGTGGCATGTGCCTTGATGGCTGAAAATAATATACCACACTACTTTTGGGTAGAAGCAGTAGAGCTACTATGTACATTATGAACAAGACACCCACTACAGTTGTTCATGCTATGACTCCTGAACAGAAGTTTATAGGCATAAGACCGGATGTGTCTCCCTTAAAAGTGTTTGGGTGTATTGCATATGTACATGTTCCTGATGATGAAGTGAGAATAAAGTTGGATCCAAAGTTAGAGAAATGCATCTTCATTGGTTATGCTATGGAGCAAAAAGGTTATAGATGCTATAACCCTACCACTCGTGAGATGCGAGTAAGCATAGATGTCTTCGATGAGATGCGTAGCTGGTATGCTCCAGTAGTGAAGGCAATAGAAGATGCAGATGTAAGAAGTGCTGATGTTGCACCACATGTAGAGCAGTAATCACAGGTGTGCTCAGTGGACATGGGGAGTCCTCGAGTAGTGGATCCAATGTTAGCCCATGGTCGGGCAGGTTGAGGAATGATGCAGGTACACATGCATCACAGAAAGGGAAGAAAAAGGTAGATCAACCTTTTGTGCCTGATCTGTATAGCAGGTCACTCATATGTGGTTGGTGACTCTAGTGGCTCTGATCAGAGCCTTGATGAGGAGCTTGGCATTCCGTATGTGGTTACTCCTGGTGTAAGGAGAACTAGGGCTGTTTTGAGGACACTTGGCAGTGATCTAGGTGTACGCAGGTCTACGAGGGTTAGATACCCTGTTGATAGGTTGAGATAGGATGGATATACAACCCATCATTATGCTTACATGGTAAAAGCAATACATGAGGTTGAGCCCACTTGCTTTGATCAGGCACTTGGAAATAAGAAATGGGAAGATGCCATGGATGAGTAGATGGTAGCATTAGATGCAAATGCAACATGGGATTTAGTGCCTTTGCCTAAGGAAAAGAAGGTAATTGGATGTAAGTGGGTGTATAAAGTCAAGCACAATGTTGACGGTTCAATGAGCATGTACAAGGCAAGATTGGTTGCCAAAAGGGCTATGCGCAAACTTATGGCATAGACTATGAGGAGACATTGAGCCTAGTTGCAAGAACGGCAACCGTGAGAGCTATCATTCCTATGTGGCTGCACAGCGAAGGGTTGGTCTTTACATCAAATGGATGTAAAGAATGCTTTCTTGCATGGTGATTTGCAAGAAGAAGTGTACATGATGTAGCCCCACTAGGTTATGAGAGTGATGCACATCCAGATTTTGTGTGCAAGTTATGCAAAGCCTTGTATGGCTTGAAGTAGGCACCTAGAGCATGGTCAAACAAGATCAGGGAGTATCTTATTACCATTGGATTTCAGATATCCAATGCAGATTTTTCACTATATGTGAAAAAGGTAGATAGAGGGATCATGCTATTAGTCATCTATGTGGATGACTTGATTATCACTGGTGATAGTGATGCAAACATACATGATGTCAAGATTCTTTTGAAGTAGACATTTGAGATGAAGGATTTGGGTGAGTTGTCCTATTTCTTGGGCATAGAGGTGGTGAGACCACCTCATGGAATTTTGCTATTGCAGAGGCAATATGGCTTGGACATGTTATCCAAGTATGGTATCATAGGCTGTAAGCCTATTTCAATGCCATTGGAGCAGAACACAAAGCTTTATATGCAGATACAGGTGAGTTGTTGGAGGACCCCACTACATACAGGTGCATAGTTGGGTAGTTTGATCTACATGACCATTACGAGGCCAGACTTGAGCTATGTTGTTGGACTTGTGAGTCAGTTTATGTAGGCCCCTAGGAAGCCACACTTGGATGCGGCTAGATGGATCCTCAGGTACATAAAATCCATAGTTGATTATGGACTTTTCTATGAGGCTAGTATAGAGATACAGTTGTATGGGTACACAGATGATGCTAATTAGGCTGGCAGTATTGCAGATAGGAGATATATCAGTGGTTTTATGTTCTCATTTGGGAGTGTTGCTATGAGTTGGAGCAGTAAGAAGCAGCCAACAATTACCTTGTCGAGTACAGAGGCATAGTATAGGGGTGCTGCTATGGAGCTTGTGAGGTAGCTTAGTTTCAAAAGCTACTTTGGTGACATGGGAGAGCCCATGGATAGGGCAGTTGTCATATATTGTAACAACATGAGCAACCTACAGTTGGCCACAGTAACCCAGTATATCATGCTAGAACGAAGCACATTGAGGTGCATTATCACTTTGTGAGGGAGAAGGTTCTAGCAGGAGATGTAGATCTGGTATATGTCAGCACACAGAGGATCAAGTAGCTGACATCTTCATGAAGCCATTGGGCACAGAGAAGCTCCACAGGTTTAGGAGCTTACTTGGAGTGCATTGTGTGGAGTTGAGCTCGAGGGGGAGTGTTGAGATATCAAGATCAACTAGTTCTATGGGCAGACATTGATGACTCACCTGGGCGATAGCTTCTGCATCTACACCACTAGCATGGTTGGTGAGATTATGGGTGATATGCGACTAATGGGATGACAAGTTGTGTGACAGCCATTTTGGATTACTAGAGACTAGCATAGTTATAGCACCAGCTCATTTGGTCAGGTTCACATTATGGACCGACCCTTGTATGTTATAGTAGTTGAGTACTAACCCATATAGTGTGTACTCTTATTTATATGTTATGTTGGTTAAGTAGAGAAGAAGAAGATAGAAGAAAATTCAGCTATCCATCTCTCTCTTGTGTCTTTCTCTCTCTTATGTGTGTGTATTCTTTTGCTAGGGTTTGAAGCTCTCCCTCTCCCCCACATTATCTTTACCTCTCAGTACATAGTGTGCCTTATGTTCCAATCTTTTAATCCGAGAATCCTCTCAAGCTCATGTGGAATAGATGGTGGTTCTATTAACTCCACCAATACCGTTGGAGAAACTATGTTCTCCTTATGGTCAATGGTTTTTCGCAATCTACTGACATGAAAAATAGGATGAGAACTCGAGATCTCTCCGGCAACTAAAGTTTTTACGCTAATCCACCAACCTTCTCAAGGATCTTAAAGGACCCGCAATATCTAGGTGTGGAAGTTTTTCACACTTTCCCATCTTTAAAGTATCTAACTTTGCAGGGACTTTTAAATATATAAAGTCACCATCTTCAAAGGCTACTTCTCTATGACCCTTGTTTGCATACGTCTTCACACGATCTTGTGTGTTACATATGCTATCTTTTGCTACCTATATAGAATATCTTGCATGTCTTCAAGGAACTCCTTAACCGACTGTAACCTCTCCTTTAGTAGCCCTATGACTATAGGAGATCTCGACTGGAAGCCATACATCAACATAAATGGACTAAATCTAGTCAAGGAGTGTTTTAAACTATTATAAGAAAACTCCAAATGCGGTAGGTACTCCTCCCAATTGGATTACTTTTTACTGACATACGCTCAAAGAATGTTCTCTAAGACTTGGTTGACTATCATCAACCCTGTTTGGATGATCAACCGTACTCATATTGTATTTTTGAAAACTTTCCTTTAAAAGTGACTATCGAACTTCCTATGTATACCAGAGACTATATCTATAGGCAGGCCATATAGCTTGTAGAGATGTTTCATGAACAACTAGCTAAATCAGGAGTTTTCACCGTTTTTTAGTAGGTACATACTTGACTATCTTGGTCAATTGGTCAACTACTACCCAAACTGAATCATCACCTCAATTCATTCTAGGTAAACTAGTGATGAAATCCATGGAAATACTTACCATTTCTCTTTTGTTTGGGAATATCCAATGGTTGGATGAAGCAAACCTCCAATCTTGAGGTGCTCATGCTTAATGACCTGACACTTCTTGCATTTCTCCCACAAAGTCCTAGACATCCTTAAACAAACTAGGCTAATAAAATTGTCTTTTGACTAGTGAATAGATCTTCTGTATCCTAAGATGACCAACTCTCGGGCTATCGTGACTTTCTATAAGAATTTAGGCCCGAAAATCACCAATAGCTACTAGTACGCAAACTCTACCTTTGAAAGATCCTTGCCCCCTCCGCGCAATGGATTCGGGGTTGCTAGTAGTGGAGGTAGCACTCCTTGCACGGTGCAAGGTCCTCTCACTCGGGGCCTTGCCCACCACGGATATCCGGATAGGAGACTAATCTCTTGGTTCCTCCAAAACCGAACCTGGAAAAACTTCCCTTGCTCGGAAAGCATGGGCGATTCCTCCAGGATAATTTTACTCGAATGTAGTCAAGGACATTACTGACCAAACTGATCCGACCGAACTTAAAGTCACTTGGTCAGATCAAGGAAGATACTTGCATGTGCATCATAGAGATCAACGCTTTTTTCCCCATCGAGAGGCACATCCGTTGATTCCTTTTTCCATAGAACAATTACTATCTGGGATTTACTTCATCTAGCGTACTACAACTGAAATTGAGTCTCATTTTACGGATCCATCAGTCTAGCCTAACCTCATCCAATCCCATGGGTTAGACAACGACCCAGCCACTGTAGTGATGGGATCCAATTAAGAATTTGGTTATATTTTGTCTCTGGTACCAGGGAAAAGAGTTCCTAGGCCCCCTAGCCAGATGTTCATGCAAACTTAAAGTTAGTCACACCACTTACACACCCAATATGAAATTGCTTTCTTCACAGATTCAGCTATCTTTAAAACAATCATTTAATGAAGCCATAGTATCACTGATCACAATCCTCCAATCCGGTTGAATCTTAATTTCCAATCATTCCTTCATCGGAGTATCTATGTCATCATTGGCAACCAGAACACTCACCACCTGTCCACTCAGGGGCCTTTTTGATAGTTCCTAGCTCATAGTACCCGGCAATATATTCACTTATAAAAAAATTCAAGATGGAATCTCCGTTGAAGATCAGCAAGATCAACCAACAAATCCATATAAAAGAGCCATGGACTCATCCGCCGTTGAGGACCAGCAAGGTCAATCAACCAGATCCATGCCCAGTTTCAAAAAACAACTCTTACTCCTTGTTCCAATATCTTCCAAGACGCACGTGTAGGTATCTTCGGTGACCCAGAGCCCGAGCACCGTATGGTCAGCACCCTCTAGGATCCTTCCCAGGTGACCTAGAGCTTCACTCATAGGCCGCTTCCTTTGGTCCCTCATCCACCATACCAGAAGCTCACCATTTAAATCAAACCAAGGCTGGTCAAGACCTCGGCCGACCTTGCTACTACGTGAGACAAGTCAACCACTCTCCGTCAAGCTGTTGCAACTTTATCAGTTACGTCTCCATGACCTTATTCACAAGACAATAAAAAATTGTCATTTACAAACAGGTCACAATTACAGTTTCTATAATGAACTCTCGTCTTTCCACATTATCCCTCATCAGTCCACATTACTTATTCCACATTCAATTCATATGTGTACCCATTCTCATCTAATCACATCATTCTCCATCTCATCACATCAAATTCATTCACATCACATATCATTCATTCACATCCCATTTCATTCATTCACGTCATGATTCGCATGTCATCACATCTCATCCATTCACTCATATCGACATCATATCCTTACTCATACACATTCGCATTCATTATTCCACATCCATACATCCACATCCACATCCGCATTCATACATCCACATCCACATCCACATTCATACATCCACATCCATACATCCATTTCCACATCCACATCCACATCTACATCCATACATCCATATCCACATCCACATCCACATCCATACATCCATTTTCACATCCACATTCATACATCCACATCCACATCTACATCCATATCCACATCCACATTTCATATCTACACTCATACATCCACATCCACACATCCATTTTCACATCCACATTCATTTATCCATTTCCACATCCACATTCACATTCATACATCCATTTTCACATCCACATTCATACATCCACATCCACATCCACATCCACATTCATACATCCACATCCACACATTCATTTTCACATCCACATTCATACATCCATTTCCACATACACATTCATACATCCACATCCATTTCCACATACACATTCATATATCCACATCCATACATCCACATCCACATCCACATTCATATTCATACATCCACATCCACATCCACATCCACATCCACATCCACATTCATACATACATTTCCACATCCACATTCAAACATCCATATCCACATCCACATTTCATATCTACATCCATACATCCATATCCACATCCACATTCATACATCCACATCCACATCCACATCCACATCCACATCCACATCCACATTCATACATCCACATCCACATTCATACATCCACATTCACATCCACATTCATACATCCACATCCACATTTACATCCATTCATCCATATCCACATCTATACGTTCACATACACCTTCACATCTATTCTTTTACAAACACATCCATATTTATATATCCACAGACACATCCACATCCATACATCCATTCACATCCGCGTACATCCCATCTCACCGTTGCACATATCCTCTCATCTCTTTCTCATCTCATTATTCACATTTACATCTATTTCCATTACATCACATCTTATCCTATTTTCATCTTATCACATTCATTCACATCCTATCACATCCCATACACACATCCATTCTTATCCTATCAACAGCCCATACAATCATATCACATCCCAACACATCTCTACTCACCTTATCGCATCCGACATACATCTTATCACATCTTATTTTCTTCTTCTCACATCCATTCACATGCTATTACCATTTAATAGCTTTTTTCTAGATTGATACCGACAATAGGACTTTTTCTAAATTTCTACCAATTACTTGGCCTAATTAAAGATTCTTTTTCTGACAACTATTTATGTATTCCTTCTCAATTCCTTAATTGAATTATATTCAATTCATGGGATTTGTAGAAATCAATTCTATCCATATTTCTACTTTTAGTAAATAATCATAAATAGATTTATTCGAGAAATTCCTCTTCTTCTCATTTAAATTTCTTGGATCCCAATTACCATGGGAATTCCTCTTTTTGCATTTAATTATTTTCATTCCAATGCCATGGGAATTCCTCTTTTTCCATCAATTATTTCTCATAAAAATAAATTTATCTAAATTAAAATATCCATTACTTCGATATGCTAGAAATTTCTCTTTGCCCATCTAAATGATGGAATTCCAATTATTATAAGAATTCCTCTTTTGACATTTAAATATTTTTCATAGATAAATAAATTTATCTAAAAGAAATTCATCTTTAAATTTAAATGAATTATCTATTAATTCCAATATACTAGGAATTTCTCTTTTCCCATCCAATTGATGGAATTCCAAATGTAATAGGAATTCCTCTTTTATCGTTTAAACTTATCTATGCAAAAAGATAAATTTAACTAAATTTTCTCTTGAAAATTAAATAAAAATCTTCATTTATTTCCTTGCACTAGGAATTACACTTTCCTTGCACTAGGAATTACACTTTCCTTATTTAAATATTTGAATTTCAATATGTGGGAATTCCTCTTTCATCATAAAAATTTATCTATACAAAAATATAAATTTAACCAAAATCTTTCTTTAATTTTTACATAAAATATACATTATATTAGTATTCTAATTTTTTCTCTTAATTCTTTGGAATACATGGATTTCCATTATCATGGGGATTACTCTTTTAACATAAAAATAAATTACTAGAATTCTCTTTTTCTTAATTTATTAATAAAGCATAAATATAAAAATTAATTTCTCCATGATTTCAGTGAGAATCATTCAATTAATCTAGGATGATAATTCCTAGAATATGGTAGGAAGTCCTCTTTTCATATTATGAATGAAAATGTTTTATGTGTTTATTTCACAAAAATTTTACTATAGCTCCGCTGCTATTACTGATAATTCTCAATTTAATTGAAAGAATGAAGTTTAATATTATTAGTATGATTAGAACGACCACTAATTGGATCATTATTCAATTACCCAGGCCCCCTAGCCGGATGTTCATTCAAACTTAAAGTTAGTCACACCACTTACACACCCAATATGAAATTGCTTTCTTCACAGATTCAGCTATCTTTAAAACAATCATTTAAAGAAGCCATAGTATCACTGATAATAATCCTCCAAAATACCCAGTTGAATCTTAATTTCCAATCATTTCTTCATCGAAGTATCTATGGCATCATTGGCAACCAAAACACTCACCACATGTCCACTCAGGGGCCTTTTCAATAGTTCCTAGCTCATACACTACAAGGGATCGGGCTCATACCCGCGCTCTTAGCCGCTAAAAATGACTTGTGAAAAAAAGTAGCGGGCCCGTGTATCAGCGCGTGTATCATCGCGGCCAGAGACATGCGTGTAAAACCGCGTGTATAGTACCATTCAGACGCGCGTATACACGGGTGCGTAGCCGCGTTCTTTTCACAGACGCGTTGATACACGCGGCTATACACGCTTTTTCTTATATTAGACGCTCTTATACACGGGTGTATAGCCGCATCCTGTTCAGTTCCAATGTCCCAGATGCGTTTATACCTGCGTCTATACACGCGTTTCTTTAATTTAGATGCGCTTATACACACGTAATTGCCAGTTTATACGCATTAATACACGCGTATTTTCCAGGGTATCCGCGTAGATACACGCGAGTTTTAGCAGTTCTGACGCGTTTATACACGCGAACAGAGAGCAAAAAAAAAATCCAGAGAGTGCTATTTGGTGCCTGAATACTGTTCCAGCATTCCAGCACCCAATAGCACTCTCTGGTTTTTTTTTTTTGTGCATTAGACCATCCCATTAGACCATCCACGAAGAACATATGCACGAGGGAGATTAAGACAAGAACGACATGAATGCATACATTGTCATTACACGATTCAAGACAGACATGAATGTAATACTATCGATCAATCAATTCAATATTACTATCAAAATTTCATACATGTATACAAGGGAGTCCATATCTCAAAGTAGCCCATGGCTTGAGTTTACAAAAAAATATATACAATCACATCCTCAATATGGAATGTGATACTATAAGTCTGAGTACTACTCAGACCCAGATGATGACTCGGTGCTCCCTCCATGCTCAGATGAGCTCACATCGGTCGGAATGTCCGAGGAGTAGTGCTCACGTCCACCCTCTGCAGAGCGGCGGCCGGTGGATCATCAGCAGCTTGTGCCTGTTCAAGTAATATATAGTATATAAGTATATATATATGCAATTCAATAAACCAAAACCATTCGTTACGAATTTTCAAGTACCTGTCGACCGTATGGTCTCATGGCCATCTCAAACTGCGCGTCCGTAATACGTCCCTCGGCTCTGAAGATGGCCCACGTGTCACGTCTGTTATGCCGGCGAGCATACGCAGTATCGTGGGTTGTGGGCTTCCTCCCCGTAACCCGTCGCTATATCATAATCAACACAATTTGTAAGATTAAAACAATCATAGAATCAATGAATTAAGTAAACAATGAAATAAAGTGGCAGGATACTTACGAACTCTGCCTCCCATGACTCGACGCCGCCAGATCCGAAATGCGAAGATCCAATGGTCTCCATCTGGATCCGTCGTGCCTCCACATGCTGCCTGCTCTTCACGCCACCCTCTGCTCGTTTCTTTGCCTCCTTCCACTTGCGTTTGTGCGCAGTGGCAGGTTTCTCGGCAGGATAGCCACCCGCAACTACATTTAGCCGGTCATCGTACGCGAGTTTTTTAAGGTGAGATCTTTTATTACTTAAGATCTCCCTTATTCGCGTCCTTCCCCATACATCCGAGAATGTAGCATGTGGGGGATTGGGGTACCAACTATGTACAGCCTCTATCACCTCCCCAACTAATCGGCTATTTTGATCTTTAAATTTAATAAAACAATTTCTATATGAGTTTGATACTACCCCACGCATGTACTCCATTACCTCCCTCCCCCTCGCATCCATCACTATCCCGCCCCTATCCGTCACATCATAGCAGACTACTCTCTCTATCTCTCTCATCTCCTCCTCTTCCGAACTGTCTCCTCTAACTCTTCTCTCTCTATCTCCTGTCTCACCGCGTGCCCTACTACCTCCCCCACTTCCCCCACCTCCCCCACCAAAGCACCCGCCGCATCCTCCACTCCCACTCTTCCTACTGCTGCGGTGTGTGGACAAAAATAGAGGCTGATAATATGTACATACGTGTACATGGCATGTGTGAAATTTTGCTCAGGAGAGCGTTGCCAGGTGTTTAGTGTGGATGGATTTGGTTTTGGGTTGGTTGCAGGCCTGTTCGTCGGTGAGCGGTTTGCTGGGATGATTTAAGCTGCTCGGTCGTCTTGAAGTGTGTGGGTGTCCCAAAGGAAAAAGTGGGCATTCGAAGCTGTTTGAAGGTATGAAGAAAGCATGGGAAAATAAAGATGAAATGGCCAAGGTAGTATTGTGGGCATTGGGTGTGAAATAGAAGGTATGGGGGGTGGCCATCCACCATTAGGCCTTACAAAAAAATAATAATAAAATAATCAATATAGCTAATTATTGAAAAACTACGTGGAGGGAAGAGTAGCCGCCAACGCACAGTTCCAGAAGCTGGCGGATCGAGAAGGGTGGGCGCAGCTAGAGGAAAGAAAAAAGGCAACCGTGTTGAGGGGGAGCTCGGATTAAATGACTGGGGGTGCAATAAGCAGAGAGGGGAGGCGGCGCAGCTGGAGAATAAAAAAAGGAAACATCAATGTTTTGGGGGATTCATTGCTGCTGGCGGCGATCCCAGTTGGCGAACAGGTTGTGAAGCATGCGTTAACAGAGCAGAGGGTGATTGATGAGTGACTGACTGCAGCACGGGCTCGTGTAGGTGAAGGCGTGGCGAGTGAAGGGAAGCCTGAAAGCTGCCGTTCAACTTGGTGACAGGCTGGTGACAACTGGTGCAGCTGACAGAGAACGGGAGCCAAGGAGGTGCTGGCGATAGCACGCTCTGCAGAGGTGGGTCCTTTTGTTTGGCGGAGTCGCCAGCTCACAGTGAAAGGCAACAAAGAGATAGAGAAGCGGACTGCTGCAGTGGTTGGTAACGACGGAGAGAGGGAGTTCCTTTTTGAGTTGGCCGCCTTTGATAGCAGAAGTTTTAGGTGTTGCTTTGTTTGCTTATGGCATAAAGGCTGGTAGTGCAGAGATGGCTACCTTGTTGAAGTGCAACTAAAACAGTGACTGGGCGGCTCTGTTATGGTGATGGTCATGACCATCGCAGCTCAGATACAAGGTCACACCAGTAGTGGATGATCCTGGTTGTGTTGAGTCGATGGGCTGTAAAACTTTTGCTCTCCTCCAAAGAGAGTGCTGATGATGGTAATGGGTTTGCTCCAGCTGGTATCTGAGAGAGCAGAGAAGGCTTCTTGTCGAGGTTTTCGCCTCTGGGCAGAGTGGTGTGCTTCTTTTGCTAGCTGTGCAGAGTTGGCTGAGCAGAAAGAATGAGAGGGTATGTGTGTGGTTTTTTGTGGAACTCTACCTCTTCTGGAGACTCAGGCCAGAGTTGTAAATTTGCTTTGATTAGCTGTGGCTGGTGTTAGGTGATACAAGAGAGTTCTTTTTGTTTCTTTGTTCATTTGGGTACGAGTTGTGACAGCCAGATCTGAAATATAAGTCTTGTTCATGCTCTTTGGTCTGGTGTTCTGGTGTGTTTGCATGCGTGTGTGGAAGTGTGGCATGCTATAAGGGCGTAGACAGCTTTACCGCTTCCGTGCCATCACTTTTTGGTGCCTCCACAGAGGAATAGATTTCCTCTGGATTGTGAAAGAAGATAGGGGCTGTGAGAAGCAAGATTTGGAAAAATGGCTCAAGATTTTCCAGAGTATTGGGGATTGCCGCAGGAAAGTGCAGTCAGGTTTCTGGAGAAGATGGAATTTACAGCCTTGATGAAAGATAGGGCAACCCCGGAGATCCTTTCTCAGATTTTGGCTTATTGCTTGCAGGGTGATGCAAAAACATGGTTACAGATGTTTGTGACTACACACAGGAACATTCATCAACAGGATCCCGAGTACCGTGTAGTCAAAGCTGCATTCTTGGCACAGTTTGCCCAAGTGAGGAGTCCAAATGAGGTGTGGAAGGAGTTGTGTAACATTCAGCAGAAGGATGGTCAGGATGTGGATCAGTACCTGATAGAGTTTGGAAGACTGTGGAGTCTATGGTGTGAGGCTCTAATTCCTGAAGTACCCCCGCAGATGATAAAGAGAGACCGGTTTGTGGCTGGTCTGGAGCCAACCCTCCGTCTGAAGGTGGAGCTGAAGAACCTGGATAGCTTTGAGGAGGCTGTCAGAGTAGCTCGAGAGAAGGAGTGGAAGGTGAAGCGTCTGAGGCAGATGGGAATACAGGAAGAGCCAAAGAAGTTTGTGAAGATGCCAGAGATTGAGAGTATACATCCTGAAAGGGAAGCTGTTGTTGTTCCAGAACAGGAAGACACTTTGAAGAGGGACATACATGATGCAGTGGAGCTCATGAAGTCTCTAAGTTTGAATTGGGGATGGAAGCAGGTGGAAAGGGAAGAAGCCGAGGTGCACCAAATAATAGAAGGGACAGTATCTCAACAGGTGAAGGGAACATGGGAGGAACAGGGAGAGGAAGGGGCTACTATTTGAGTAATGTCCAATGCTGGAACTGTGGGGAGCGGGGACATATCAGCCCTCAATGTGATAAGCCGCCCAGAGCAGGTGGTGGAATATATCCTGTGATGCAGAGGACTAATGATAGATCGGGGGACCATAGTGTTGAAGTAAAAGATCCAAATCAACCCTCTACCAGTGGAGTCAAATGGGAAGATAAAGGGAAAGGACCGGCTCTCAGCTTGATAGGAGTGGAGACCATTCCAGAGATTATGCCTGTGGCAAAGAGGACGAGGAGTACAATGGCAGAACCTGAACCATCTTCTAAAAAAGGTAAACATGTCCAATTTGATATAAGCCCTCAACCAAAGAAGAAGAAGAGGAAACCAAGGAGACATTATAAAACTTCAGATTTGCATATTGGTCAAGGCCAAGAGGAGTATACATTGATGGGAGATTTAAAGGGAAGGGTAGCCAATATAACATTTGCCCAATTACTTGCCGAAGCTTAAGAGAGAGTGGAAAAAGTTAGCAAATCCAAGGAAAATAAATGAGCAGGAGCCCACACAAGGCGAAATGGAGCTGATGTCTGTGGAAGACCTTCCTGATATTTGTCCATCAGTTGATGCCTGGTGTGGAAGTGTGAGTGTTGGAGAAGCATATGTTGATGGCGGTGCACAAATCAGTGTGATGACTCAGTCCTGTATGGAGAGATTGGGGTTGAAGCTGAATGCTAGTTCAGACTTTAGACTCCGTCTGGCAAATCATGCAAAAGTAAAGTGTCTGGGTATATGCACAAAAGTGCCAGTGACTGCTTTTGGTGTGGTTTGCAATATAAATTGCCATATTATGCCGGCTGGTTTGGGAGCTTATCCACTGATTTTGGGTAGACCTTGGCTCAGACAGGTGGGTGCCATCCAAAACTGGAAAAGGGGAACCATAACAGTACATAATAGGAGAGGGAGAGCCAGGAAATTCAACATGAGTAGTAAGCGGGAAATGAAGAGTGAGCTGGAAGAAACCAGTGCTGATGAGTATACAGATAGTGAAACTGAAGAAGAGAGTTCTACTTCTGATGATGAGAGCCAGGTATCATTTATAATGAAGGAAGAAAATGAGCATGTGATGCAAGCTGAAGAGGAGTTAAAGAAGGAAGAAGAGGGCAGACTTGAAGATATGGATAGTCTGATGCAGCCTCCATCACCCAGTGCAGAGAAAGAGAAGCTGTTACAGGGCATGCTGAATCCTAAATTGCAGCCAGTGGAGAAAGAAGAGTATATGAAGGTAATACATAAATTCCCTCATTTGTTTATTACTTCATATGAAGAAATCCGAGGATTCAAATGTGAGTCAATGCCTATAGTATTGAAAGAGGGTGTGAGGCCAGTGTTTCAGAAACTGAGGAGAATAAATAGAGAGCTATTGCCTGTATTAAGAGAGGAGCTGAATAAGTTGTTAAAAGCAGGGTTAATTTATCCAGTAGATCACTCAGATTGGGCAAATCCAGTGGTCTTTACTCCAAAGCATACAGGTGGGTGGAGGGTCTGTATTGATTACAAACCTCTGAATGCTGCAACAAAAAGCAACCACTATCCTCTGCCGTTCATTGATGATATTTTGGACAGGGTAGCTGGATATGAGAGGTATAGTGTATGCGATGGCTTCTCTGGATATTTTCAGATCTCAATTGCTGAGGAAGATCAGGCTAAAACCACCATCATTACACCGTGGGGTTGCTTCTGTTACCGAGTAGTACCATTTGGTTTGAAAAATGCACCCTCGTGGTATCAATAGAGTACTTGCACCTCTTACAGATCATTTTGTGAGAGCTTTTTTGGATGATATATGTGTATATAGTTCTCAAAAAGAACATGGTAATAAATTGGAGCAAGTATTTTCTAAAATGGATGATGCAGGTGGACAACTGAATCCAAAGAAGTGTCATTTAGGACATTCAAAGGTGAAGCTGTTGGGGCATATGATATCTCAGAATGGAATTGAACCTGATCCAGAGAAGATAAAAGCTCTTGTCTTA
The DNA here is from genome assembly GCF_041138505.1 of Cibotium barometz. Lineage (NCBI taxonomy): Eukaryota > Viridiplantae > Streptophyta > Polypodiopsida > Cyatheales > Cibotiaceae > Cibotium > Cibotium barometz. The sequence goes on from NC_141086.1 coordinate 1,232,073, forward strand.
TTATCTGCACCATCAACATCTAGGCAGCTGTGCAGACTTTTGTCCAAAAGGTAAAATATATGGCAAGATTTGTTCCTTTAATGTCTCAACTGCTTTATCCTCTTCAGCAGGCTATGAAGAAGGAACCATTGCAATGGAATGAAGAATGCGAGGAAGTGTTTGAGAAAGTGAAGGAGGTATTGGGAGGTATTTCCAGTGTGAAAGCTCCGGATTTTTCTCAGGTCTTTTATGTGAATCCATCTTTTGGTCCGGATGTAGTTGGAGCAATCTTAATGCAGAGAGGAGATGAATCTAGATATATGAAGCCTGTGTATTTTGCAAGTAGAGTGAAGACAGAAGCAGAGAGGAGATATACTGAGGCTGAATTGGTTTTGTCAAGTCTGGTGTATGCTTGCAGGAAATTCAGGTCATATCTCTTGATGAAACCATTTGTGGTGCTGACAAATTATACTTTACTCCCTCAGCTGGTGAATGGTACTTCACTCTCAAAAGGTATGATGCGATGGTTAGTGGAGCTTCAAGAATATGATTTCTCATTTTTGATTGAGGATACTTGTAAGGCAACTCTGGCAGATCTTCTAACATACAAAGATGGCCCGATACTGGTGAAGGAAGTGGATTCAAAGGTAGAAAAAGAAGAACAGATTATCATTCCTGGAGCTCATGTTTTATTCTTTGATGGTTCGTATAAAAGGAGTATACATCAGGCCACCGGGGGATATATAATCTAGGATTCAGAAGGTGTGCTGATTCTAAAGAATGGAATACATTTGGAAGCTGAAAGTAACAATGAGGCTGAGTACACAGCATTGTTTCAAGGGTTGCAGGCTGCTTTAAAGCAGAAAATTCAAAAGTTAATCATAAAGGGAGATTCTCTATTAGTGGTAAAGCAGGTCTTGGGTAGCTGGCGAGCAAAGAATCCGAGATTAAAAGAATGTCTGGCTAATGTTAGAAGGCTGCTACATCAATTTACAGCATGGAGTATTCAACATGTGCGGCGGGAGGAAAATCATATGGCACATGAGTTGGCTCAGGAGGCAATTAATCAGGATCCAGTAATTGCAAAAATCGAAGAGCCATTATACAGAGGGAGGGAATACCTGTCCAGAGTGGTGGATTATCTACTCTCAGGTCGCTTGCCTGAGGAGCTCAAAAAAGGCCAAAAGTATCATTTTATCAGGAAAAGTAAGCATTATGTCATGATTGGGGATGAATTATATATGCAGGGAGCTGATCAGGTATTGAGGAGAATTCCCTGGAGGGAAGAGATTTATTATATTCTGTCTTCAAATCATGAGGGAGCATGTGGGGGTCATTATGCATTCAAGATCACCTTGCAGAAGATCTTACTGGAGGGTTATGTATGGCCTTCCATCCAGAAGGATATTCAACACTGGTGCAGGTCTTGCCATAAGTGCCAGAGAATGGGGAAGAGGATCTTAAAAATGGAGCCGAGAAATATCATGCTGGTATATGACATTTTTGAAAGATGGGGAGTGGATGCAGTTGGACCATTTCCCAGGACAGCCAGAGGAAAGTGTTATGTGCTTACTGCGGTGGATTACCTATCAAAATGGGCAGAAGTGAAGGCAGTAAAGAGAGTGGATAGTAAAGAGGTGGCTGATTTTGTGTATGAACATATATGCTGCAGGTTTGGAATTCCTCTGGAGATACTATCAGATAATGGACCTGAATTTAGAGGAGAGGTAGTTGACCATTTATGCAGAAGATTGAGTATCAACCACAAGTACTCCACTCCTTATCACCCTCAATGCAATGGCTTGAATGAAAGGTTCAATGGTGAATTTAAGCTGATGATAACCAAAATGACAGAAGGCCATATCAAGAATTGGGATATAGAGATGAATCGTGTATTATGGGCATACAGGGTTGCTGTAAAATCTGGTACACAATTCTCACCCTTTCATTTAGTTTATGGGAAAGAAGCACTCATGCCTATTGATGTGGAAATTCCAGCTTTAAAGTTTTTGATTGAAGAAGGGCATGAGCCTATTGATTGTTACAGAGAAAGATTACTGGCTTTGCAAATAGTTCAGCTGGACAGAGAGCTAGCATTTGCTCACTATGCAGCCATGCAATTGAAAAGACAAGAAAGAGAGAATGAGAAGGTGGAGCAGAAAGAAATTGAAGAGGGTGATCTGGTTCTCAGGTATAATAGCAAGCTGGATAGTACTTTTCATACTGCATTCCAGACAAAGTGGGAAGGTCCGTATAAAGTTGAGAGAAAATTTGATAATGGGAGTTATCAGCTTGCTGATTTGGATGGAAAGAAGCATAAAAGGAGAGTGAATGGTTTACGACTGAAGAAATATTTTGCTCGATTGATGTTAGTCGTGAAAGAAGAAGATCAGGAGGCTTATGATGCATGTCAGGAAGATGTGGAAGGTACAGAGGAAAATCTGAATATTTCATCCCTGTTTGTACAGCTGCTGGACATGAATGTCTCAGCAAAAGTAGGGGGTTGCTAAATATGTGTGGACAAAAATAGAGGCTGATAATATGTACATACGTGTACATGGCATGTGTGAAATTTTGCTCAGGAGAGCGTTGCCAGGTGTTTAGTGTGGATGGATTTGGTTTTGGGTTGGTTGCAGGCCTGTTCGGTGAGCGGTTTGCTGGGATGATTTAAGCTGCTCGGTCGTCTTGAAGTGTGTGGGTGTCCCAAAGGAAAAAGTGGGCATTCGAAGCTGTTTGAAGGTATGAAGAAAGCATGGGCAAATAAAGATGAAATGGCCAAGGTAGTATTGTGGGCATTGGGTGTGAAATAGAAGGTATGGGGGGTGGCCATCCACCATTAGGCCTTACAAAAAAATAATAATAAAATAATCAATATAGCTAATTATTGAAAAACTACGTGGAGGGAAGAGTAGCCGCCAACGCACAGTTCCAGAAGCTGACGGATCGAGAAGGGTGGGCGCAGCTAGAGGAAAGAAAAAAGGCGACCGTGTTGAGGGGGAGCTCGGATTAAATGACTGGGGGTGCAATAAGCAGAGAGGGGAGCTCGGATTAAATGACTGGGGGTGCAATAAGCAGAGAGGGGAGGCGGCGCAGCTGGAGAATAAAAAAAGGAAACATCAATGTTTTGGGGGATTCATTGCTACTGGCGGCGATCCCAGTTGGCGAACAGGTTGTGAAGCATGCGTTAACAGAGCAGAGGGTGATTGATGACTGGCTGCAGCACGGGCTCGTGTAGGTGAAGGCGTGGCGAGTGAAGGGAAGCCTGAAAGCTGCCGTTCAACTTGGTGACAGGCTGGTGACAACTGGTGCAGCTGACAGAGAATGGGAGCCAAGGAGGTGCTGGCGATAGCACGCTCTGCAGAGGTGGGTCCTTTTGTTTGGCGGAGTCGCCAGCTCACAGTGAAAGGCAACAAAGAGATAGAGAAGCGGACTGCTGCAGTGGTTGGTAACGACGGAGAGAGGGAGCTCCTTTTTGAGTTGGCCGCCTTTGATAGCGGAAGTTTTAGGTGTTGCTTTGTTTGCTTATGGCGTAAAGGCTGGTAGTGCAGAGATGGCTACCTTGTTGAAGTGCAACTAAAACAGTGACTGGGCGGCTCTATTATGGTGATGGTCATGACCATCGCAGCTCAGATACAAGGTCACACCAGTAGTGGATGATCCTGGTTGTGTTGAGTCGATGGGCTGTAAAACTTTTGCTCTCCTCCAAAGAGAGTGCTGATGATGGTAATGGGTTTGCTCCAGCTGGTATCTGAGAGAGCAGAGAAGGCTTCTTGTCGAGGTTTTCGCCTCTGGGCAGAGTGGTGTGCTTCTTTTGCTAGCTGTGCAGAGTTGGCTGAGCAGAAAGAATGAGAGGGTATGTGTGTGGTTTTTTCTGGAACTCTACCTCTTCTCGAGACTCAGGCCAGAGTTGTAAATTTGCTTTGATTAGCTGTGGCTGGTGTTAGGTGATACAAGAGAGTTCTTTTTGTTTCTTTGTTCATTTGGGTACGAGTTGTGACAGCCAGATCTGAAATATAAGTCTTGTTCATGCTCTTTGGTCTGGTGTTCTGGTGTGTTTGCATGCGTGTGTGGAAGTGTGGCATGCTATAAGGGCGTAGACAGCTTTACCGCTTCCGTGCCATCAGCGGGTGGAGTCACGACTGGGGGATTGTCTACGTGACGGTGGCTGTGAGCCTTGACGTGACGGTGGCTCTGAGCACGTGATGGTGGCTGTGAGGGTGTACGTGAGTGTGTCTGGGACGAGGTATGTCTCCTCGGTGGACGTGGAAGAGGAGAAGCTGTATGCCGTCTCGTCGGACTCGGAGGAATAGACGGCATTGGAGTGCCCTGGATACTCGCGGTAGGGGTATAGACACCAGGCACGGAAGGAGGGGGATGGGCATACATATACTCTGTAAGCTCAACCGGACCAGGATGGCACCCAAAGTGATTCAGCATCTCCATCAGCCAATTGCTGTACGCAAATGGATCGGATGAAGAGCCTGGAATATCCATAAAGAACCTGCAACAAACATCTTCATGTACATCATGGGCTGTCTCTTGACTCACACAAATATCATCATTCAAGTCAGTTGCCTGCAAATCATGAAATCTGAAACGCCGCAGTTTTCTGTCTGCAGAAACGCGTGTATAGACCCGTCAAAAAACGTGTGTATTCACCCGTCCAGAAATGCGTGTATATCCGCGTGAGAATACTATGCAGATAGGTTACACGCGCTTCTACACGCGTTCGTACACGCGACCTGCGAAAAAATTTTCTCGAAAAGACCGACCCCCCGACAAAGACAGAATGTCCTTATAAAAGGACCAGCCATTGTCGCCCCTGTCAGGATGCAGTAACCCAATCGTGTGCAAAAGGACAAACCCAAAGAGCAAAGAGCAAAGTAAACAAATCTGACAAAAGAGACAAGGCACAGGACAAAGTGACTCACCTCTGAAAAAGTGAGTCTTCTCTGCTCCTTCTCTGCTTCCTCCTTCTCCCGTGTGTGTACTCCTTTCTCTGCTCCCTCCTTGCTGTTGGAAGAGGCGAAAACAGGCAAAAACGCATGCACAGTCGATTTCTTAGTTCAAAATCTATATTTGGGGAAGGCGGGCTATTTTTAGTTTAAACATACCGCCGCATTTATATTCCCGTTTATAAATGCGTGTATTTTCGCGTGTATGTTATTTTAGCTGCGTGTATACACGCGTTTTGCAGAAATTAGCCGCGTTAATACACGCAATTTTTAGGAGGTAGCCGCGTTAATACACGTAATTTTTAGGAAATAGCCGCGTTAATACACGCGATTTTTGTGCTTTCATTAAAAACATATAATGATTTTGTGTTTTCTGATTTGTACACAGGATGTCATCAACCTCTTCAAGCAGTTCTGGGGAAGATGAGACAATGCGTCATCGTAATCGCGATGTGTGGTTGGGACAACGGATCAAATGTATGTGTAATCGATGTCAAGGATGCATTGTACGAGCACGTCGAATTACCTTGAATCACATCTCCATGTATGGAGAATGGAATCAAACAGGTTTAGAGGTGAGTAGATGTAAATTGATGGTATTCAAATGACTCATGGTATCCAAATTAAATTAATAGAGTTGTAACATATAATTTGATAAATTGAAGCAGGATGCAGTACCACACCCTAACATGGTACCCTACGCGCGACGAGAGCACGTAAAGCGTCGACAAGATGATGCTGGAGCTTCGGGATCTATTGTCAGAGATGAGTGGGAAAGGGACGACAATAGCCCTGCACCCCACGAAGTTGTGGAAGAGGAGGTGCTTGATGATATGGTGCGGAATCTTTTTAAGGATGATCCCAAAGGTATGGACGATGATGATATGGAACAAGAGCATCTTTATAAGGCTTCATCGACACCGGTGTTTGAAGGGTGCACATTCTCAGTTTTACATGCTTCACTTGAACTACTTAATATACAAACAGTTTATGGATGGAGCAATGCAAGTCTTGACGCATTGTTGAAGTAAGCATTCTAACTTACAAATTTGAATTAGTGGTTTAAGGTTTAGGATTTAAGACTAATTATAATTGATGATATTGGATGCAGGCTATTATCAAACATGCTTCCAAAGGAAAATAGACTACCCACCTCAAGAGACATAGCGAGGCGCTATGTGACATCTCTTGGAGGACTGGATTATGATAAAATACATGCATGCGTCAATGATTGCATTCTCTTTCGTGGGACGCATAAGGAGGCTCTACATTGTCCCACTTGTGGTGAAGCAAGGTACAGAACAGATATGAAGAGTTTTGATGTACCTCGTAAAGTCTTGCGACACTTTCCTATAATTCCTCGCATCAAACACATGTTCAAGTGCAAATGTCATGGCATTCCTCACATCGATCGGATGATGGCATGTGGAGAATTCCCACAGACACTCCTGCTTGGAAGCATATTGAAGATGAGTGGCCCAGCTTTAAAACAGAGCCCAGAAACTTGAGACTTGGCCTGGGTATGGATGGAGTGAATCCATTTGGTTTCAAAAGCACCGCATACAGCGTGTGGCCAGTTGTGTTGGTGAATTACAACCTTCCACCATCAATGGCGATCAAGAAGGGACATCTTATGTTATCCCTTCTAATTCCAGGGAAACATAAAGTCAAGCATATGGATGTTTATCTTGAACCACTGATTGATGAGTTGGAGGAACTATGGAGAGGTGTTGCGGTGGTGGACATTAGTAGGCATCCCTCCTCTTGACACTTCGACTTAAAAGCAGTGTTGATGTGGACAATGCATGACTTTCCAGGATACAGCGATTGTTCTGGTAAGAATTCTAATTACCTCCCTACTCTATTACTATTGGCTATATATATTAATTAGATGGTTTGACTTTATTATTCTAACTTTTATTTATATTTTAACAGGTTTGAAAACATCGGGTAAACATGCATGTCCTGTTTGTGGCCCTTCGTTAGTACATGAGTATGCTGATGGTTTGTGTAAGACTATATTCGATAATCATCATCGATTTCTCCCCTCAGATCATCCTAAATATGTTGCTAGTAAGAGTAACATTCCTCCACAAACACTTCGTGCAAAAGATTGGAAGCGTATTTGGGAGTCTACAACTATTCTTCCTCCAGATGGCATGAACAGGTATAGTGATGTTTTTTCAATCTTGTTTTGTGTAGTCTCTAATTGGATTAAAGGTCACATAGAGCAATCCCTTGTGCAAGTACTCCATTTTTTTTCGGCTGCCATATTGGACCCATCTTAAGATCAACCATCTTCTTGATCCCATGCACATCTTCAAGAATGTGGGATCTAGTATTTGGGAACATATTATTGGTAAACAAGACAATGTTAGCGTACGTGAGGACTTGCGGGTTGCAGGACGTATGCGTCAAGCTTGGCCACGAGAGGTGGGTGGGCACGTTCGTCTTCCGCCTGCACCATGGATTATATCAAAGAAAGAGGAGAAGCAGGTAAAGCAGGCCATCACCACTTTGCGTACTCCCACTGGATGCATGAGATCATTGAAGGGAGCCTTTACAACCACTAAGAAAAGAGGCGTTGAGCAACTATATGGATTGAAGTCCCACGATTGGCACAAGATGCTTCAAGTAAGTGTTTTCCAAGTCTTGTACGTACGTTGAAATTAAATTTTGTAATGCCATAAACCATAAATGTGCTCTTATGTGCGTAGTTCATACTACCTACTAGCATCGACGACCATTGTGCAAATAAGAGTTTGAAAAAATGTATTTATAAGATGGGCGAGCTTGTGAGGTATGTAAAACCCATGCTCAGATCACCCTTCATTATACCTTGCAAAATGAACGTGCATGAGGTATAACGTACTATTTATTTATTTTTCAGATATGTTAGTTCCAAAGCAATTGATCCAGCCACGTTGGATGATGCGCGTGTTATGGTAGTGGAGGTGGTTTGTTTGGTAGAGGAGACTTTTCCGCGAACCATTCTCACAAGTCAACTACATCTCATTGTGCATTTAGTGAACGAAATTGCTTTATGTGGTACTGTGCATGCACGTTGGATGTTCTTCCTAGAGCGCTTCATGAAGACCTTAAAAGACTTTGTGAGGCAAAGTGCAAGGCCTGAAGGAAGCATGGCCGAGGGTTGGTTGATACAAGAGTCTCTTGTATATATTTCAGAATTTCTTGGTCAGGTGGACAGCTCTTTGCCACGACTATGGAGCAATGAAGAGGACGTGAGGATGACCTCTATTGTGCCTCAAGGAAAAGGACAGAGTAAAGTAATTGACAGAACATTGATTGATGATCTCAATTTCACTTGTATCCTTAATAGTGATGTGATGAGCAGATGGGTTACAAGATATGAGGATGCAAAGACAAAAAGGCAAGCAGAAAGAGCTCTCTTTCGGAGGCAACATGGCTCTCGGAAGGCGTACCCTAAGCATCTAGCAACACTTCCGAATGATATCCATGTTGATTGGTTGCATGAGGAAATGGAGAGAGCAGAGAGCGACGAGGGGCTGCATATCACGGCGGAAGAATGGGAGTATGCACGAGGATGCATGTCAAAGGTACATAGAACTAATGTTTTGCATTAGTTGTAAGTGATTTGCTTTTAATATTTATTCACATTGCTTACACAAATATTGCTTCTATTTTGGTCCAGTGCACTATGTTCAATGCTATATGGTGTGAAGGCAAGCATTTTCGAACACAAAGAATTGATGAAAAGAGAAATACACAAGATTGCGGTGTCATTAGTAGCTTTGAGGGAGCTAATGGAAAAATGGATGATTATTGTGGCATAATCCAAGACATATTTAGGCTTGACTTTCGTCGCTTCTTTGTGTATGTTTTGGATGTCAAATGGCAAGTGAACGTGGTGGAAAAAGGGCCTGATGCAACGATAAAACGCCATGCAAGTGGATATGTAACTATTGACTCTACAAAGTTCTGGCAAACAAAGAAAGATAGGCTCGTATTGCCACAACAATGTGAGCAGGTATGCATTTTTTTACTAATGTGTTTCATGTACATATATATCTAAGCTCGCGTACCCCTTGACTTTTGATATGCTAATTAATTACTGTACTGTGTGTATTTGAGTAGGTTATCTATCTACCAATGGTGCATGACATCAAATGGTGGTACGTCATCCCTATTGCACCACGTTCCAAAGTGATGTATAATACATTCACTGATATGGAGCATATGGAGGATGTAACAAGCCGCAATGAAGATGACGTCGAACATGCCATTGAAGATGTTGTGATCGATGATCAAGAAATAAGAGATGATCATGATAATGAGGATGAGCATGCCATTTCTCATGATCATGAGAATGACCCTACCATTGAGGATGATGGTGATGTTGATGAGGATGATCAGGACATCGATACCATTATCAATGGAGTACAGAATATCGATAGTGGAATAAATTTAATCGTAGCCTTACCAATTGATCAAATGGATATTGATGTTGATCGTTTGGCAAGGATGGATCTTATTGAAGATGAGATCGAACCCTAACCAATCCGTCACTGTATGTTCTAAATTGATGACATTTCTATCATCTCATATGCATGATTTATTTTTGAATATATTTCATTGTTGTAAATGCATGTAGTGGGATTGTGTAATGATATATACTGTAATGTACTATGAGATGGTTTAAGGAAAATAGTTTTTAATTTTGTAAAGGAATTCAGTTTTTCTCTGCCATGCGTGTATTAATCCATGTATAGCAGCGTGTATTTATCCGTGTATAATAGCGAGTATTACCCCGTGAATATTATCGTGTATAGATGCGTGTATTACTGCGTGTATATAAACGCGTTTATACACGCGTTGATAAATGAAAATATACACGCGAACTTAAATGCTAAAATACACGCGCCCGATTCTATTCAAATACAAGCGCAACCATACACGCGTTCGTAATTTATCGCGTGTATGGCAGCATTGTCTTGTAGTGATAGTACCTGGCAATATATTCACTTATAAAAAAATTCAAGATGGAATCTCTGTTGAAGATCAGCAAGATCAACCAACAGATCCATATAAAAGAGCCATGGACTCATCCGTTGTGAGGACCAGCAAGGTCAATCAACCAGATCCATGCCCGGTTTCAGAAAACAACTCTTACTCCTTGTTCCAATATCTTCCACGAGGCACCTGTGGGTATCTTCCGCGACCCAGAGCCCAAGCACCGTATGGTCAGCACCCTCTAGGATCCTTTGAAGGTCACCTAGCTCTTCACTCATAGGCCACTTCCTTGGTCCCTCATCCACCATTACATCACATCTTATCCTATTTTCATCTTATCACATTCATTCACATCCTATCGCATCCCATACACACATCCATTCTTATCCTATCTCACAGCCCCATACACATCTTATCACATCCCATCACATCTCATACTCACCTTATCGCATCCGACATACATCTTATCACATCTTATTTTCTTCTTCTCACATCCATTCACATACTATTACCATTTAATAGCTTTTTTCTAGATTGATACCGAGAATATGACTTTTTCTAAATTTCTGACAATTACTTGGCCTAATTAAAGATTCTTTTTCTGACAACTATTTTTGTACTCCTTCTCAATTCCTCAATTGAATTATATTCAATATTCTTCTTTTGAATAAAAGAATTCATGGGATTTGTAGAAATCAATTCTACCCATATTTCTACTTTTAGTAAATAATCATAAATCGATTTATACTAGAAATTCCTCTTCTTCTCATTTAAATTTCTTGGATCCCAATTACCATGGTAATTCCTCTTTTTGCATTTAATTATTTTCATTCCAATGCCATGGGAATTCTTTTTCCATCAATTATTTCTCATAAAATAAATTTATCTAAATTAAAATATCCATTACTTCGATATGCTATAAATTTCTCTTTGCCCATCTAAATGATGGAATTCCAATTGTCATAAGAATTTCTCTTTTGACATTTAAATATTTTCATAGATAAACAAATTTATCTAAAAGAAATTCATCTTTAAATTTAAATGAATTATCCAATAATTCTAATATACTAGGAATTTCTCTTTTCCCTTCCAATTGATGGAATTCCAAATGTAATAGGAATTCCTCTTTTATCATTTAAACTTATCTATGTAAAAAGATAAATTTAACTAAATTTTCTCTTAAAATTTAAATAAAAATCTTCATTAATTTCCTTGCACTAGGAATTATACTTTTCTTATTTAAATATTTAAATTTCAATATGGTGAGAATTCCTCTTTCATCATAAAAATTTATCTATACAAAAAGATAAATTTAACCAAAATCTTTCTTTAATTTTTACATAAAATATACATTATATTAGTATTCCAATTTTTTCTCTTAATTCTTTGGAATACATGGATTTCCATTATCATGGAGATTACTCTTTTAACATAAAAATAAATTACTAGAATTCTCTTTTTCTTAATTGATTAAAAAAGCATAAACATAAAAAAAAATTTCTCCATGATTTCAGTGAGAATCATTCAATTAATCTAGGATGATAATTCCTAGAATATGGTAGAAAGTCCTCTTTTTATATTATGAATGAAAATATTTTATGTGTTTATTTTACAAAAATTTTACCATAGCTCTGCTGGCTATTACTGATAATTCTCAAGTTAATTGAAAGAATGAAGTTTAATATTATTAGTATGATTAGAATGACCACTAATTGGATCATTATCCAAGTATTAATTGATTCATAATTTCTCTATGAAATAAATATCATAAAAGCATTAAAAAGCCATTATTTTGGCCTTCAATTAAACAAGCATAGAAATTACTTTTGGATTAGAGAAATGCTTCATGAGAAGCTTCATTTGGATTGAGAATAGGTCATAGGAATGACCTTTCTTTGGGGAGAGAGAGAGAAATGCTTAAAAACCATTAAAATTAAGCATAAATGAAACTTTATGAGTTTATTTATTCAATACATCAAAGAACTTCAATAGTATTCAAAAGCCATTCAAATTAAGCTTCTCAAGCTTGAGAGAGGGGTTGAGAAGAGAGAAACATTTAGAATTTATGGACAAAAAATCATAATCCACTCTTTACCTTCCAAATTACTTGATTCTTTGATCACGGTAGAGGCCTCCAACCAATCACGGTAGAGGCCTCCAACCAATCAATTGGTTTGGTATGTTGATGAAGTCACCAAGGAAGATTGAAGAGAGAGGGAAGCTCCAATTTCTTCAATTTGGAGAGGATTTTTAGAGGATAGTAAAAATTATCATTATTTCAACATAATACTAGCATAGTATATTTCTCATATTTTTTTACAAAGGCTAAGGATCTATTTATAGGTGAGGGAGGCCTCTAACCAAGTCCAACTAATTTCTAGAATTTTCCAACTATTTTCGTATTCCTTCTCAATTCCTCAATTTGAATTATATTCAATACTCTTCTTTTGAATAAAATAATTCATGGGATTTGTAGAAATCAATTCTACCCATATTTCTACTTTTAGTAAATAATCATAAATTGATTTAGACTAGAAATTTCTCTTCTTCTCATTTAAATTTCTTGGATCCCAATTACCATGGGAATTCCTCTTTTTGCATTTAATTATTTTCATTCCAATTCCATGGGAATTCCTCTTTTTCCATCAATTTTTTCTCATAAAATAAATTTATCTAAATTAAAACATCCATTACTTCGATATGCTAGAAATTTCTCTTTGTCCGTCTAAATGATGGAATTTCAATTGTCATAAGAATTTCTCTTTTGACATTCAAATAATTTTCATAGATAAATAAATTTATCTAAAAGAAATTCATCTTCAAATTTAAATGAATTATCCAATAATTCCAATATACTAGGAATTTCTCTTTTCCCATCCAATTGATGGAATTCCAAATGTAATAGGAATTCCTCTTTTATCATTTAAACATATCTATGCAAAAAGATAGATTTAACTAAATTTTCTCTTAAAAATTAAATAAAAATCTTCATTAATTTCCTTGCACTAGGAATTATACTTTCCTTATTTAAATATTTGAATTTCAATATGGTGGAAATTCCTCTTTCATCATAAAAATTTATCTATACAAAAAGATAAATTTGACCAAAACCTTTCTTTAATTTTTACATAAAATATACATTATATTAGTATTCCAATTTTTTCTCTTAATTCTTTGGAATACATGGATTTCCATTATCATGGGGATAACTCTTTTAACATAAAAATAAATTACTAGAATTCTCTTTTTTCTAATTTATTAATTAAGCATAAACATAAAAATCAATTTCTCCATGATTTCAGTGAGAATCATTCAATTAATCTAGGGTGATAATTCCTGGAATATGGTAGGAAGTCCTCTTTTCATATTATGAATGAAAATATTTTATGTGTTTATTTTACAAAAATTTTACCATAGCTCCGCTGCTATTACTGATAATTCTCAATTTAATTGAAGAAATGAAGTTTAATATTATTAGTATGATTAGAATGACCACTAATTAGATCATTATCCAATTATGGATTGATTCATAATTTCTCTATGAAATAAATATCATAAAAGTATTAAAAAGCCATTATTTTGGCCTCCAATTAAACAAGCATAAAAATTACTTTTGGATTAGAGAAATGCTTCATGAGAAGCTTCATTTGGATTAAGAATAGGTCATAGGAATGACCTTTCTCTGGGGGAGAGAGAGAGAGAGAAATGCTTAAAAACCATTAAAATTAAGCATAAATAAAAATTTATGAGTTTCTTTATTACAATACATCAAAGAACTTCAATAGTATTCAAAAGCCATTCAAATTAAGCTTCTCAAGCTTGAGAGGGGTTGAGAAGAGAGAAACATTTAGAAATTATGAAAAAAAGATCATAATCCACTCTTTACCTTCCAAATTGCTTGACTCTTTGATCACGGTAGAGGCCCCCAACCAATCAATTGGTTTGGTATGTTGATAGAGTCACCAAGGAAGATTGAAGAGAGGGAAGCTCCAATTTCTTCAATTTGGAGAGGATAGTAAAAATTATCATTATTTCAACATAATACTGTTATAGTATTATTATTTTAACATAATACTGTTATAGTATATTTTTCATATTTTTTTACAAAGGCTAAGGATCTATTTATAGGTGAGGGAGGCCTCTAACCAAGTCCAACTAATTTCTAGAATTTTCCAGGTTCAGTTTGGTTGAATTTGGACAAGATTTGGACCTAGTTTGGTTCCCTTTTGATTTGGTTTGATCCAAGAGAGAGGAGAGATAAAAATATCACAATATTTTTGAGTTTAAAACTTCACCACACATGTGAAATAGGAGCCTCCTTGAAGGGACCCCTTTTCCTTACACATGTGTCAAAAATGAATCATTATACCCAAAATATCTCAATTTTTTTAGTAATACTCATAGTTTTTTACTAATAAACCTTGTACATAGTCAACTCTTCATCTAATGTGGGCATTTACTCATTTTTGGGTATCTTTTTTTTACAAATTTGATTTATCTCCTTCCCACACATGGATTGATCTGATTGGCCCATAGGAACCTTAAATGCACCATAATCCAAAAATTTCTGAAAATCTAGACCCTTAGGCTAAGGTCCTTTATACCTATTTCCAATTAATTCCAATTGCACATTGGAAAGTTCTTTTTGAATTTTTATTTCAGGGGAACCCATTTTAAACACTAGGAGGATTTTTATATCCAAAAATATCTCAATTTTGGACTATCTCTCTCTAGTTATTTTCTCTCTCTAGGTCAAAACAGGGTAAAATAGAATCTTTCTTTTATTTCAGAGGGGAATAATTATAGGTCAAAACAGGGTAAAATAGAATCTTTCTTTTATTTCAGAGGGGAATAATTATAGGTCAAAACAGGGTAAAATAAAATCTTTCTTTTATTTCAGAGGGGAATAATTATAAGATCAGAAAGGGAGGTTCTTGCTCCGATATACCTCAAAAGCTGAGGGGAGGAATCTTACATCCTACCCCACTTAAAAAATGCGAGATGTCCTCATCTCGCAAAGTAGAGGACAACTCTTTCCCTTAAGATCCAACTTATTCTGGGATTCCTTATATTTTGGTCAACCCAACAGAATCCTGGGATAAATATCCCTTTTATAGAGCTCATCATTAAATAACAATTCATTCAGATCATATCATTCATATCTTTAACACAATAATGGTCCATTAGACCAAAAATTTTCTTTCTGAACATTCCTCCACCACGGGAATTTCAGTCAAGTAAGTTCTCAATTTGTCATCCCTTCACTTGTTCCACGGGGTCAAGTGTTAACAGTAGCAATCTGACAGCACAATCCACTAATCTCATAGTGATTTGCTGAAGTCATTATCATCATTCCAGTTACAAACATTATCACAGGGATTTGTCCTATTTATCCTCATTGTGGTTTTTGCTCAGATTAACGCTTTTTAACCAAAATTCAGGAATCATCTTTTTCCAATCAGAATCCAAATCAACTCATCAATTCTCAACCAGCGTTTAAAAATCATATCAACCACATTCGAATTTATCATCTGGATAGCATTTTTGTTTATAATTTCAAGGTCTTAGATTTACTCGTATATACTGCTAGTAAAGAGCTGCAGTTATACCCTCGATATATACGGGTAGTCACGGTCCTTGGAATTATAAGGTAAATACCATCATGTCTAGGCCTCAAGCAAGTCAGGGATTCCATACAATTGCGGTACTTCCATCTGAAGACCCAATTACCAACTTATGATTTTCAGTCAGAATACCAATTTGTATGAATTTCATCACACAATTCTAACCTTTTACTATTACTTCATAAATTTTTGTCATTTTTGGCCTCTCAGTTGATCCTCATTAGCCAATTCGCTCTGATACCAACTGAAAGATCCCTGACCCCTCCGCGCAACGGATTCGGGGTTCTAGCAGCAGAAGTAGCACTCCTTGCGTGGTGCACGGTCCTCTCACTCGGGGCCTTGCCCATGGATATCCGGACAGGAGACTAATCCCTTGGTTCTTCCAAAACCGAACCCGAAAAAACTTCCCTTACCCGAAAAGCACAGGCGATTTCTCGAGGATAATTTTACTCTAACGTAGTCAAGGTCATTACTGACCAAACTGATCCGACTGAACTTAAGGTCACTTGGTCAGATCAAGGAATATACTTGCACTTGGATCATAGAGATCAACGCTTTTTTCCCTATCAAGAGACACAGCCGTTATTCCTTTTTCCATAGAACAATTACTATTTGGGATTTACTTCATCTAGCGTACTACAACAGAAATTGAGTCTCATTTTAAAGATCCATCAGTCCAGCCTAACCCCATCCAGTCCCATGGGTTAGCCAACCGCCCAACCACTGTAGTGATAGAATCCAATTAAGAATTTGGTTGGGTTTTGTCCTGGGTACCAGGGAAAAGAGTTCCCAAGCCCCCTAGCCGGATGTTCATGCAAACTTTTAAAGTTAGTCACACCACTTACACACCCAATATAAAATTGCTTTCTTCATAGATCCAGCTATCTTTAAAACAATCATTTAATGAAGCCATAGTATCACTGATCACAATCCTCCAAAATATCCGGTTGAATCTTAATTTCCAATCATTCCTTCATCGGAGTATCTATGGCATCATTGGCAACCAGAACGCTCACCACATGTCCACTTCAGGGGCCTTTTCGATAGTTCCTTGCTCATAGTACCCGGCAATATATTCACTTACAAAAAAATTCAAGATGGAATCTCCATTAAAGATCAGCAAGATCAACCAACAGATCCATATAAAAGAGCCATGGACTCATCCGTTGTTGAGGACCAGCAAGGTCAATCAACGAGATCCATGCCCGGTTTCAGAAAACAACTCTTACTCCTTTTTCCAATACTTCCAACGACGCACCTGTGGGTATCTTCGGCGACCCCAGAGCCCAAGTACGGTATGGTCAGCACCCTCTAGGATCCTTTACAGGTCACCTAGCGCTTCACTCATAGGCTGCTTCCTTGGTCCCTCATCCACCGTACTACCGGAAGCTCACCATTTAAATCGAACCCAGGCTGGTCAAGACCTTGGCCGACCTTGCTACACGAGACGTCCTCCGTTGACTCTTCGTCAACTGTTGCAACTTTATCAGTTAGGTCTCCACGACCTTATTCACAAGACAGTCAAAATGCTTCCCTAGCATTCTTGACATAAAATAGTCATTTACAAATAGGTCACAACAATTACAGTTTCTATAATGAACTCTCGTCTTTCCACATTATCCCTCATCAGTCCACATTATTTATTCCACATTTAATTCATATGTTCACCCATTCTCATCCAATCACATCAAATTCATCCACATTTAATTCATATGTTCACCCATTCTCATCCAATCACATCATTTTCCATCTCATCACATCAAATTCATTCACATCACATATCATTCATTCACATCCCATTTCATTCATTCACATCATGATTTGCATGTCATCACCACATCTCATCCATTCACTCATATTGACGTCACATCCTTTCACATACACATTCGCATTCATTATTCCACATACACATTCGTACATCCACATCTATATCCACATCCGTACATCCACATCCACATCCACATTCGTACATCCACATCCATATCCACATCCATACATATCCACATCCATATCCACATCCGCATTCGTACATCCACATCCATACATCCACATCCATATCCACATCCATACATCCACATCCACATCCACATTCATACATCCACATCCACATCCACTACCACATCCATACATCCATTTCCATATCCACATTCATACATCCACATCCACATCTACATCCATACATCCATATCCACATCCACATCCACATTCATACATCCACATCCACATCCACCACATTCATACATGCATTTCCACATCCACATTCATACATCCACATCCACATCTACATCCATACATCCATATCCACATCCACATTCCATATCTACATTCATACATCCACATCCACACATCCATTTCCACATCCACATTCATACATCCATTTCCACATCCACATTCATACATCCACATCCACATTCACATTCATACATCCACATCCATACATCCATTTTCACATCCACATTCATACATCCACATCCACACATCCACATTCATACATCCATTTCCACATCCACATCTACATCCATACATCCACATCCATATCCACATCCATACATCCACATCCATATCCATAGTCATACATCCACATCCACATCCATACATCCACATCCACATCCACATCCACATTCATACATCCATTTCCACATCCACATTCATACATCCATATCCACATCCACATTCCATATCTACATCCATACATCCATATCCATATCCACATTCATACATCCACATCCACATCCACATCCACATCCACATTTACATCCATTCATCTATTGAGATTCACGCTCGATGTCAGCGTGTGCCAACTGTGCTATGTGCTGGCATGTTAGGTAGCAGCATGTGTGAGACATAAATGACCACATCCAGCTGGTCATATTGTGTGAGAAGGGAGATGGCTTCCCTCTATGGTTAGGGTTTGCAATATACATTAGGGTTTGCTCCTGTGTGTGTATCTCCTCTCCCTCTACTTGTTTTTCATCATGGTATCAAAGCCTGGTGCTCTCTATTAGGGTTTATGAGTGAGTGAGAGAAGAGGGAGAAGAAGCTATGAAGAAAAGCTGTGAAGCTTGCCATTGATGATGTGAAGCTTGGAGCACACCGATTTCTATCAGATCTGAGAGCTTGGCCTACCGGGTAAGGACTACTATAAACACCCTTGAGCGGATTGCAGGTGATTCAAGCACAAAGAAGGCAAATTAGGGTTGCCCAAAGCAAAAGAACATTCTAGTTTTTGGAGCTTGGAAGCAGTGATGTATTATGAAAATAGATGTAAATCTGGCAAAGAAACATGTATGTGATAAGGATTAATGTATTGGCAACTCATGTGCAAGCCCTACAATGAATTTGGAGCAAGTATGATGCATTTGAATGATTAAGAATTATTATTTTTGAAGCTCTCACAAAACAGAGAAAAAGAGTCACTTGGTGGATGAAATTAGAGCAAGTTTTTGGTAAAAATTACTCAATTGATGGGTTGTACACATGCCTTGCTGTGTTAGGCAATCATATATACTCTCAATTGACAATACAATCAGCCCAAATCCCCTCAGGAGCAGGCGGCGCAGATCATACAGCAGAAACAGAGCATTTTCTCATATTTTTGCTAAGTGGAGGACTCAAATCAACTGTTGTGTTTGATAAATTCCAAAATTATCTTAGCAATTGTGTGGTACATACACTTTAGAAGGAAGCTACATGATTGGTTGGAGCAATTATGCCTTATGGAGCTGGAAATGAGCTGATTAAATAGGCTATCTACTGTCATTAGTGAAACAGAGTGTGATTAATCGACTAATTACTCTCTCATCTTAAACAATTGGTCTAATTCCTTTTACAAGGAGTTAGTGGACATCATTGCTAAGCTAATGAATGCCTGGTCTCTCAATTTGGACAAGCATTGAAGAAATTAGAGCAATTCTACTACTCGTTTTATTGGTTTTACTAGTTTTACTGGTTTTTCTCAAAACAGAGAAGGGGGTTTGACAAAATTGGTATGTACGCACCTTGGTTGGTGTTGATATGCAACATTGAGCTTGTTTAGGTGTCAATGCAAGTTATCCACACTTGATTGAACCACTGCATTGCAATTTGAAGCCTTGGAAAGCACGCCAGAACGGGCTACCTTGGACTGCGTATGCCAGTTCATTTTGGATGCAATCAGTTTGATTTTCTACATCAAAAGTGAAGTTTGTTGAGTACTTTGGAGTATCTGGGACACTCATTAGAGTGTGGTTGAGCTGAGGAAGGCTCGTTTATAGATTTGGACGTGTGTGGAAGGTGCATTTGCATTGAGCAAATATGTCAAACAACCCAGTACAAATCGTGGATGAAAAGTTGGATAGGAAGAACTTACAGGCATGGAAGTACAGGATCAAAAGCTTTCTGAAGGGAAAAGGTTTTTGGAATCTTATTACAGGTGCAATGGTCAGAAAGAGCATACAAAGTTTTGCATTACCTGTCTATATGTATCTTGGATGCTATACTCATACATATACATGATGCTGAGAATCCCAAGGATTCATGGGATACATTGGTAAAGTTGTTTGATACAGACACTAGTGCTCGGAAGTCTCAATTGTTGCGACAACAGATTCATAATGTGAAACAGAAAGGAAGGAGCATCCATGATTATGTACAAGAGATAAAGAAGTATGCAGATGCATTCGCAACAATCAATGCCCCCATGCCTGATGATGATTTGGTAGACATTACCTTGCGTGGTCTTGGCAAGGAGTATAAGTCTTTTGATACATCCATCTCGGTTTGGAGTACAGGTTTACCAGACTTTGATGATGAGTTGGTTTCACTCTTGCTGGTTGAGGAAATCAAACTCAGTGATTCTTTTCATGATGCATCTACTAGCCATGATGATAATGGCAGAAATCAGGCTTTCTATTCACAAAGGGGATCTAGAGGCAGGGGGAGATTTGCATCACGTGGCCGTGGTAATGGTCGTGGATGGCAGGACAGGTCACTACAATAGAATTTTCAGCCTACATATGGTGCTAGAGGTGGTCGTGGATATACGCCTCAGAGAGAGGAAGAGGTAATCCTCGTGGTAGACGACGTTGGCAAGGCCAACAAACATCTATGCAAAATGTGGAATGCCATTACTGTGGGAAACTTGGTCATATGGCACGTGATTGTTTCCGCAAACAAAATGATTTGAGAGGGGGTAGAGCACAACATGGTGGACATTATGCACAACATGGTGTCCAATTTATGCATCAAGCAGCAATGATGGCAGTGCAAATCACTTGTTTGCCATGAAACGTGTTGTGGGATCTATGATGACAAATGCTGAAAGTGATGACTCTGGAGCATCAAACCATATGACTTGTCATGGGTGAATGGTTTGAACATATGAAGCCTATGGATGTGAAAGGCTATGTGGAGACAGGAGATGATACCCAACATGCCATTGCACATGTTGGAAGTGTACCATTGGTTATGCATAATGGTGAAACAAAGTATATGGCCGATATATTGTATGTGCCTTCTATTACAAAAAGTTTGGCCTCAGTTGGTCAAATGGTGGAACAGGGATTACAGGTTCATTTCAACGAGCATGGTTGCTTTGTTGAGGATTTCAAAAATGGATATAGAGTCATTGCCAAAGGCAATGAAAGAAGGCAGGTTGTTTAAGCTGGATGCTGGGATTCTTGAGTTGAAATCAACCATGTTCTCTAAAAGCCGAAATGTGGTACAGGACATTGACATGTGGCATAAGAGGATTGGACATGTAAATATACAAAGGTTAAAGAACATGCAAGCGAGAGGCATTGTTAGTGGGCTGCCTAGATTCAAGTATGATGGTAATATGCATGTTTGTGATGCCTGTCAGTTTGGAAAGTAGGCAAGGTTGCCATTTCCTAGAGAAGGCAACATGAGTAGCAAGCCGCTTGAAATAGTTCATAGCGATGTATGGGGTCCTGCACAAAACCCATCCATTAAAGGCAGCTTATATTATGTGACATTCATTGATGATTTCAGGAGAATGACTTGGATTTACTTTCTCAGAGAGAAAAGTGAAGTGTTGGGAAAGTTTCTGGATTTCAAAGCTTTTGCAGAGAAGCAATATGGCTGTTAGATAAAATGTTTGAGGACAGATGGAGGTGGTGAATACACCTCACATGCTTTTGAGCATTTCTTGAGAAAGCATGGCATAAGAAGGCAATTAACTTGCAGGTATACACCTCAACAAAATGGTGTTACTGCTGAGAGGAAGAATAGAGTCATTTGTGAAGTGGCCAGGGCAATGCTCAATGAAAAGAGCATGCCAGATTATTATGGGGCAGAAGCATGTGCTACCACACTGTATATACTTAATAAGACACCCACAATAGCCATACATGGAAGTATGCCACAGATGCAGCTTACAGGTTTTAGGCCAGACATTGGACACCTCAAAGTGTTTGGTTGCATAGCTTATGTACATGTGCCTGACGAGAGAAGGAGGAAGTTGGATCCTAAGGCAGAAAAGTGTGTGTTTGTTGGATATGCACAGGATCGCAAGGCATATAAATGTTACAATCCACAAACTAGGCAAGTGGTTATCTCACGAGATGTGGTGTTTGATGAACTTGCTAGTTGGTACAAAGCAAAGGATGAGGGTGTCATTGATTCTCTTGATGCTGATGTGCATGTGAACTTGCCACAAGCAAGTTCTATCTCTATGTCTGGGCCAACAGAGTCTGAGAGTAGCACTATACATCCATGGTCAGGACGCTTGGGGCATGAAAGTGTGAGCACTGGGAGTAGTGATGTGGATAAAGGGAAAAAGAAAGTCAAAGGAATTGGCATTACAGGTTATGAGTCGTCAAGTTCAGAGAGTTTGGATGAGGAACTTGGAATACCCGTTTTACGCACACCTGGTGCAAGGCAGGATAGATATGTGCCTCCACATGCTAGAGTGACAGGTGTTCAGAGTGATCCGCATGCATTGCGGAGATCCCAAAGGGTCAGATATCCAGTTGACAAGTTGACATATCGTGATTTTGCTATGCATTACGCATATATAACCTCTTTGGTAAAGCATGTGGAACCTACATGCTATACAGAAGCTATTGGAAAGAAGCATGTATGGGAGAAGGCAATGGATGTTGAGATGGACGCATTGGTTCATAATGAAACATGGGATTTCGATGCCTTACCACAAAACATGGTTGCAAATGGGTTTACAAGATGAAATGTGACAGAAATTTAGAAAAAGTCCTATTGTCGGTATCAATCTAGAAAAAAGCTATTAAATGGTAATAGCATGTGAATGGATGTGAGAAGAAGAAAATAAGATGTGATAAGATGTATGTCGGATGCGATAAGGTGAGTATGAGATGTGATGGGATGTGATAAGATGTGTATGGGATGTAATAGGATGAGATTGGATGTGTGTATGGGATGCGATAGGATGTGAATGAATGTGATAAGATGAAAATAGGATAAGATGTGATGTAATGGAAATAGATGTAAATGTGAATAATGAGATGAGAAAGAGATAAGAGGATATGTGCAAGGGTGAGATGGGAAGTACGCGGATGTGAATGGATGTATGGATGTAGATGTGTTTGTAAAAGAATGGGATGTGTGTATGGGATGCGATAGGATGTGAATGAATGTATGTGATAAGATGAAAATAGGATAAGATGTGATGTAATGGAAATAGATGTAAATGTGAATAATGAGATGAGAAAGAGATAAGAGGATATGTGCAAGGGTGAGATGGGAAGTACGCGGATGTGAATGGATGTATGGATGTAGATGTGTATGTGGATGTATAAATGTGGATGTGTTTGTAAAAGAATAGATGTGAAGGTGTATGTGAACGTATAGATGTATAGATGTGGATATGGATGATGATGAAAAACAGGTAGAGGGAGAGGAGACACACACATAGGAGCAAATCCTAATGTATATTGCAAACCCTAACCATAGAGGGAAGTCATCTCCCTTCTCACACAATATGACCAGCTGGACGCGGTCATTTATGTCTCACACATGCTGCTACCTAACATGCCAGCACATAGCACAGCTGGCACATGCTGACATCCAGCTTCAATCTCAACAGCCCCTCTCAAGCTCATGATGTACTGACACATAGATGAAGATGTAGATGAGCTTGGGCTATCAAAGCTCTCAACACTCTCCCTCAATCTCATCCCACATACTCCCAACATAGTACGGAAGTACTCAAACTTCTCCCTGCTAAGTGGCCTTGTAAAGATGTCAACCACCCGCTCTTCAGTCTTCACATTTTGCAGATCCACTATACCATCCAACACTTTCTCTCTGACAAAGTGATAGTGGACCTCTATATGTTTGGTCCGCAAATGAAAAACTGGATTCTTGGCCAACTGTATGCTACTCATGTTGTCACAATGAATGACAACGTTGCCATCAATAGGCTCACCCAAATCAGCCAAGAGATTTTTTAACCATACTCCTTCACATATAGCAATGGCTGCACCCCTGTATTCAGCCTCTGTTGTACTAGATAAAGCAACAGTAGGTTGCTTCTTGCTACTCCAACTCACTACCACGGCACTTCCAAGTGTAAAGGCATAACCACTAGTAGACCTCCTGTCATACGAGCTACCTGCCCAATCTACGTCTGTGTAGCCATGTATATCCAAGCCTTCACCATGCTCATAAAGAAGACCATAATGTGCAGTGGTCTTTACATATCGCATAATGTGTTTCACTGCATCCAAATGAGGTTTTCTGGGGCTTTGCATAAATTGGCTTACTAGCCCCACAGCATAACTGAGATCCGGGCATGTGATAGTCATGTAAATAAGGCTTCCAACCATCTTTCTATACATAGATGGATCATCCAACTCTTCACCAAAATCAGCCCGCGCTTTACATTCTGCTCCAAAGGTGTACTCATTGGCTTACACTCTGTCATCCCATATTTTGCCAACATATCCAATGCATATTGGCGTTGCACTAACCACCCAAGTCTTTCATGTCGAACTGCCCACTCAATGCCTTCTTCACATGCATAATGTTTGTAGCATGATCTCCTGTGACAATCAAGTCATCCACATAGATGACAAGTAAGACAATCCCATGATCTGTTTTCTTCACAAAGAGTGAAGAAGAAACCTGAAATCCAAGGGAGATAAGATATCGGCTCATCTTATCACTCCAAGCACGAGGTGCTTACTTCAAACCATATAATGCTTTCTTTAATCTGCATACATGAGTGGGATATCTTGGGTGTATATATCCTTCTGGCTGTGCCATATAAACTTCTTCTTGTAGATCACCATTTAGAAATGCATTTTTCACATCCATTTGATGCATTTCCCAACCATTTTTGCTGCAGCCATAGCAATGACTGCTCTTACTGTTCCCATCTTTGCAACTGGACTAAATGTTTCATCATAGTCCAAGCCTTGGGTTTGTGCATAACCCTTAGCTACCAATCTTACTTTATGGCGTTCAATGGAGCCATCTGACTTTGGAGGGGGCATCGCGGAGGGGGTAGGGGTCTCAAAATCGCCTTTCATGAATTCAATGTGGCTAGCATGAAAGTTATTTTGTTGGCTGAGAGTATTGAAGAGGCTATGCTCGAAGTAAGGGAAGTTGTAGACGAAGTGGGAATCACAAGCACTTCTTTTATGGAATTCCCTAGTAGTAAACCTTCGTTTGATTGGCATAAATAATTGATCAACACAAAGGTGCCATGGAGATGCTGTGTATATTTTAACATATTACTTCATGGGCAAGGAATGAAATTCTCTAGGCCAGTTGGATACTTGGAACTAAAGTTTTCACCCGTAACATGGCCATCTATAGGTGTTTCCTCATAGCCTCCCCATGACTCTACTGAATTCTCCCACCTCCATCTCGTAAGTGTGGGCGATCATGAATGTGACTATGCATATCTCAAGTAAATCAGCAAGACATGGGCTAGCGAGCTTTGAACCTATTGTTGCTGTGAGGTGAAAAAAAGAAAAAAGACCATGCCTCTATAGCCCTTCACCTCCCAAACTTTGATAAAACACCACGACAACGGGGGCACCACTAGCCACCGGCTGGAACACTTCTCACGGTTCACCACCCAGCCATACCAGAAAGACAACCAATATAGGGGCACCAACAAAATAATTACCCAACAACATACACAGTCTCAAAGAGCCCTCGCTGAATTGCATAGGCTGTCACAAACTGTAAATACATGAACACCGCGTTCTGACTAGGTTCCTTGATTCTCAAGACAAGGAGTACCAAACAACCTCGAGTTCACAAACTCACACAAGCCTATCTCCTATCTTTCCTGAGATACATCCCTGAGCACATGTACACGCAGCCAAGCCTCCATGCATACAGCAGTAAACACAGCCCACAAGCTCGTCTTCCAAAACAGCCCCAAAGCTTTCCTGCAGTTGGCGCTTCTCTACTGTCTTCGGCTTGCAGTCGACACCAACTTCCTCTTCCACTGCCTTGCATCAACTCTCTCTCTCTACAGAGGGCGCCCCACCAGCAACCCTCTCTCACTTGTGCATCCAGTTGTGCCATCTTCGCTACCAGCTGCCCTCTTTGTTTGTCGCCTGCAGCCCACAGCCAGTCCCTCCAGTCGCGGCCGCGAACCTCTCGCTTGCGGCTCTATCCGCTCATCAGCCCCTCCACCTTTGTACAGACAGCCCGTCGGTTCCTTCCAGTCAAGGCGGCTCCCCTTAGGTCTTCACTAGCCACTGCCTCTCTTCTTCGCCTGCAGCAGCCAGCACCCTCTCTTCACGTCGCTGCTCCCCGCCACGCCGTCCTACACACCTTTCACACCTCTTCTTCTCAGAGGCTGCCACTCATACACAGAGTCCACAAACCGACCCTCCAAGAAGCTCTCTTATCAGAGGTGGTAGCCCTTCACTCTCTGCACCACCAGTCATCGGACAGCAAGCAAAACTACCCGTTTTTCCAAAACTGGCATCGCAACAGCCATACGCGGAGCCCAGCAAAAGCCTCCTATCCTCTGGAGCTCTCCCCGCTCGTCAGCCCTGCACACTGGTCAGAGAAGTCTCTCTCCTTCTACAAGGCGGCAACTTTTCTTGTGCGACTGCACGCTCACCCGCCAACGAGGCCTTCTTCTCTCTCGCCAGCCACACCTGCGCACCCAGAGGCCTGCAGCTCTTCGCACCAAGGCGGCTCCTTTCCCTACGACCTCAACTCGCCTCTGTCTCGCTGCAGCGCCTCAGCAAGGCGATCTCTTCATCTACACCCCCGACTCCACTTTTTCGAAGCGGCCACCTTCAGCTGTTCGCCAACCTTCGAGAGGGTGTGCTGGCAGTGTAGCTGGCTATTGAATAAACCTCCACGTAGCTATCAACAAGCTGGCCACATGGCATCATTTTTATATTATTTTTTATTTTAGAAAATGGCCACTATGCTTTAGAGGGCCCCTCCTTCTCCTCGTGTTTTTCCTGAACAAACGGCGCCCATGACCTTCCAAAACAAGAGCTGCCCACAAGCTCGTAATCAGCAGCATCATAACTTACCAAAACCTGACCATTTCAGTCGCGGTGCCCTGCATTTGGCAACCACCCGCACACCACACTGCTGCAATAAAAAACTTCCAAATCTCCAGCATCTGCTCCCAAAAAAAACACGTGCATATACCAGCTCACTGCAAAACCACCCGCTCTGTACATTTGCCAGGGCATTCAGGGCAAAGCTTATTCACAAACCATGCATCCCATATGTACACAGACCCAAAACACCTCTCAAATTTTTACCTGACAATTGCCACATTGGAACATAGTGTTTTTGGGTGGTCTATCTACCCCAGATCTCATGCATCTAGCATGTATCCCACTAAAAAGTATGGTAAAGTAGTTGGTTGTGCCCATGTTACATAAGCCTCTTCTTGGATCTGAGTGGTGGGGTCAAATGGAGTGACCTGTAAGTAAAGGATTCATGCTCATGATGGTTTGCTCATATTTTGGAGCCCTGAGAGATCGACAAAGGATAGGGTCAAAAGTAGAACTCACTGTGTCAAGGTCCTTACTATGGAGTGGGGACCATGGCCTCTAGCTAGCTGCATCTAAGGGTTCCTCGAGGTCGAGAGTGTTAGTTAGGAATTTAAAGGCAGAAGATCACTCTTAGTTAATGGTATGTTGTATCATCCTTATATTTATTATCATAGATATTTGATAAATAAGATGTTATTGGACTAAACACCAGGTAGGTGTTGTTCTCTTCTTCTTCTCTTCTATCCATATCCCCATCATTAGAATATTGTTTCTTAGTGATAAAGAAGTCATGAAGCATGTGTAAGTCCTCTTCCTTAGGGAATGAGGGATACCCAATGTGCACTTGGTCAAAATAAAAAATTAATGATGTGGTTAATAAGGTTTGGAGATGTGCACAAATGAGATCAAAAAGTTTTAGGAGATGGTTATGGTTTTCTTAGTGATAAAGAAATCACAAAGCATGTGCAAGTCCTCTTCCTCAGGGAATGAGGGGTACTCAATGTGCACTTGGTTGAAATCATAAATTAATGATGTTAATAAGGTTTGGAGATGTGCACAAATGAGATCAAAAAGTTTTAGGATACCAGAAGGATGATATATTTTGCTATTATGGAGTAGTAGGTGTTGGTGGCTATCCCAAGCCTCTACCCAGTCATGTTATAGCATCCAATTCGGGCTATTTTGTATCTTAGGGAGAGGGTAGCTATCAAAGAATTTATATTAGAGGGTTTCATTAGTTCTAGAGAAGCTCCCCCCTCATCAAAGTGATCCCCCCTCATCAAAGTGATCTAAGTTAATTATCACCCTACACCAAGATCTAAAGTTGAGTACGATTGGATGGATAAATATATATGGAGAGACCCTTGTTTAGTTTGAGGGCTCCCATAAATACAGCCATTATTATGGTAGGCTTGGTAGAACACATGTAGTGTTTTGTTGGATGAAAGCTAGATCCCCTTGAGTTAGTTCCTCACTGAGATTAATGTTATATTGACATAGAGAGAGGGTTAGTGAAGAAAATAATAGGGAAAAGGTTTGATTAGGGGCTCGAGGAACCACTAAAAGATCATCTAGAGGGGCAGCCCTATCCACTAGTTTGTTATATGTGTCATCTTCTTTTGCCCATGGGGGAGGGTTCTTTGTGTGAACAAGGCTATTTCTATGAGACGATGTTAGCTATCCACCAACAAGTCAACTCTCTTCCCACTTAGTGTGACAGTAGGTTTACAAGAAAAAATGGGAGTAAAGGTTCCCCATGTGGTGGTGGTGAAAGTAGTTTTATGTTGGTTCCTCTATGCAATGGGGATACCTCATTGTATCCCGAGAATCCATCCAAAAAATTATAGGTAATGGGTAATGATCTTTCCTTGATCTGTTTCTCCCATTTTTTATTCCCTAGCTTAATCATTCTTTTTTTTCTTCTGCTCTTTTGTTTTTCATGACCACTATTAGTCCCCTTGTGTCTGTTGTCCTAATTAACATTCCTTTTGGGTTTTTGAGACTCCATGACTATTTATTGGGGTCCTAAATTTATGTTCCCGGCTTCTTCTCTTCTTCCCCAATTCTTTTGCTATAGACTGCCTACTTGTCCCTATAAATTTTGTCATATTTCCTCTTATTGAGATTCATTTCTTGTTCTCTCTATTGATACCTTCTCTTGATGTCTCTCTTCTATTTTTGAAGGCATCCAACGACCCTTCCTCTATTTTTTATTTTGGTGTTTTCTTTACCTCCTTAATTGCTCCTTTTCTTCCCTCGATCTTTCTTCAATTGCAGTTACTCACTTGCTTGGGAATAATTGAGTATTCCCTGAATATTCCATCTTTGGAAAGTTGCAAGGCACTCCCCTTGATCTTTGTTGCTTGGTGGTCTTTTGTGCTACTTCATTCCCCTTTCCCCTCCACAAAGAAGCATAAGGTAGCCTTATTTTGGTGGCTTCCTTCTACAATCCCTCAGTGATTTTTACTCTGCTCTTTTCTCGATAGCTCATTCTAGCAATTTTATTGTCAACTCTATGTTTGTTCTTTGTTCCTCTCTTTAAGATGCTCGGCCTTCCCAATTGTTTTTACTCTTTCCCGAGTGATTATTGTAGCTCTGGCTCTTAAATCTCTTGGGGATAACTAGGTATACTCTTGGCCCTTTTTCAATAGGTGTACTCTTGGATCACCAAGTGTACTCTTGGCCCTTTATCACTTGTCTCGACCTTTTTCTCGTAGTCCCTAGAAAAAATTCCTTCTTTGCCACAAGTATAAAAATTCATTTGAGCTTTGATGACTCCCTCTTCCTATCCCTCTTCTCTTGTGATAATTCTTAAATCAGTTACCTTTCTGTCTTTGTCCCATATTTAGGTCCAGCAGTAAATTTTCATCGCTAATTGGCCTAGCTTGTCACAATAGTTACTCCTATAATGCAATATTCCATTAAATTTCCTAACCTCTTACACTTGGTGCACCATAGCTCGATTTTGGGAGGCAGACTCACTGTCTATTAGCTTCTTGAGATGTTCAGTGAATTCTTCTAGTCTTTTCTCTAATTTAGCCTCTCGGCTTCTCTTCTTTTTACTGGCCTCGATGTCCATTTCACTTTCTAATTCCTTGTTTCCAAGGTATCATATTTTCTCCCTTTCACCATGTCATAGTCTTGTTCTTCCTCCCAAATTATTGCAAATCTCTTCTTTGTTCTTGTTCTTCTCTTTGTTTGGCTTTCTCCATTTCTTAATTCTATTGAAGCTATTACACCAAACTTTTTCTTTCTTCTTCTACATCAACGAAGTTAGTATTGTTTTGCTATCTATGTTCTCATATTTCTACATCAGAGGAGTTAGTATTGTTTCCCCTATCTATGCTTCCCTAACACTCTTATTTCTCGTTCCTATGGATGCAATTTTAACATATAATGTAGTTTCTAGCACTTTCCTAATGTCTCTAGTTATCCCTAATTTATCTGCACTAAGATATTGTTAACCCTTGCTAATTCTTACATGAATCTATTGAAATAATGGATAATTTCCAATAAAATTTTAACATAGTTGATGGATAAACCTTCCCCTTCCTTTTTGGAGCAAACTTTGTCTTTTCCGTGTCTTCTTGTTTGCTGACAATCTGATCTCCCTAGCATAATCACCAAAATGCCTCATTGGGTGGTAGAGCTTTTGCTTGAGTTTTGAACAGTGCTTGTGCTCAGCACTGGTTGGTATTCAGTATACTCACCCGAGAATCAATTGGCCATGTCAGCAGTCTACTTCTCTTGTCTCACAACTTAAGAAAGGGTTGGGTCCAAATCCCCATGATAACCATAGCTTCTATCACCTATAAACTTCTATAAGCACTTGTTGGATAAGTCTGCAAAGAGATAATTGCTCGTGGAAGTTAAAGAACACACTAACAAACATACTCACTCGTTCTCACTCTCTCTTAATACAACCAAGATGTGGTCAATAAGGTTTGCTATTATATTCATGAGAGTAGAGCCATTGTATAGTTAAATGCTAGTATTATAGTGACTTACAAGAGCCATTTTCCAAGAAGGCTAGAGCTTAGATTAGACGATATAGACTCACACAAACTGGGAATGATTAGAACTATCAGAACCCTTTTTACAAAGTTTGTGGGGTTTTTATACCCATCTAGGATCTTGGCTGCCATGTGTGTCATTCTAAGATTGGTTACATTTAGCAAACATACAGGATCCTATTTTGGATTCTCTCGTTAGCTTCTATTGCCCAAGTTTGTTCTTGTTGTTGTGTTTTGTTTCTTCTTGGTGGGTATTCTTGCTCTCCTTCCCTAGTCTTCATATCCTTATTCCACCCCCATCTGCAGATTGTGCAAGTAGACTTGGCCTGGCTATCTTGATCTTCTTTCTATGGCCGCTCATAATAAACAAGCTCTCATTGTACCCATCCAGCCTACTCGCTCGTCGATTGGCTTGTTGTTTCGCACTCAGTCTTGGAATAGTTCTTCAACTTCTCAAGTGAGACTTTCATAAATCTATAACCATACACCATCATTGAAGTTTTTCAATTGTAGATATCATCTTTGTATCATTATGTCTCTCTTTACTTACCAACCATTGGAAATCCATCACGATACACCTTCTTTTAAGCACTTTCACCATACACCTCCTTTTATGCACTTTCACCATACACCTCCTTTTATGCACTTTCACCATACACCTCCTTTTATGCACTTTCACCACTCACGCAATAAGGAGATGCTCGTAAATGTCCAAAATTTGACCTTAATGGTCCTACCAATTTACCCCACTTACTTAAGGTGTCCCCACAAATTTCAATTCACAAAAAATGATAAAACTACTCACACTATAGATGCATCTTTATTATAGAACTCATACCTTAATTTCCCTTAATGTCTTACTTGTTGCTAAAATTAATTGATGATTATGATAGTAGAAGTTTGTAAGGAATCAACTTCCCATTACAAACTTGCTTCTATAAGGTGGTAGTTTATCTGAAACAAAAGTTTCTTATATGAATTTGGCATATTAGGAAATCCCTTTAATAAAACAAAGAAAGGAAAAAAAACTAAGCATTAAATTCTAAGGCAATAAATTAAAGCATCCAAATAATATATTTCCTAGTCGTTATTTATTATAAGTACATTTAAGATTAATGAGTTAAAATCTAATAAATAATTGACAAAACAAACATAAACCAAGTTTTAAAAAAGGTAAAAGCAACTCACGCGCTTAGTTTGATAAGGAGGAGCTAAACACAAGGGACTACTTTAGGTTTCTACTTTAGGTTTCTACTTTAGGTTCATGAATCAAATTTGAAAGATTGTCAACATGTTTTAAATCTCGTGTCATTTTAGAGTGACAAAGCTATGCATTCAAAGTGTGCTCCAATGAGTATAGTTTATAAATTATAACTCAAGTTATGAGAAATGCTTGATGACTTTCTATATGTGAGCAAGTATGGCCAAGCCTAATAATAAGCAAGCTATGGATATTGTCATGCAACTTAAGTCCATGTCTTGTGGCTACAGTAATAAGGGTCCCTAATCTTTACAAATTATAACTCAAGTTATGAGAAATGCTTGATGACTTTCTATATGTGAGCAAGTATGGCCAAGCCTAATAATAAGCAAGCTATGGATATTGTCATGCAACTTAAGTCCATGTCTTGTGGCTACGGTAATAAGGGTCCCTAATCTTTACAAAATGTAAATTCAATTAACTGGTTCATATATAAGGAGAAAGGAAATTAATAATATAGCATAGAATTACTTAGATGTAGCCATTTGTAAGTAATAATTATTAATTCTAGTAATTAATAATCCAAAATTTCTAAAAATGTAAACCCTTAAGCTAAGGTCTCTTATACCATTTTCAATTAATTCCTAATCCACATTGGAAAGTTCATTTTGAACTTCTAATTCAAGGGGATCCATTTTAGACATTAGGAGGATTTTTATATTCAAAGATATCTCAATTTTGGATTACCTCTCTCTAGAAATTTTCTCTCTCTAGGTCGAAACAAGGTAAAACAAGATCTTTCTTCTATTTCAGAGAGGGAAATAATTATAAGAATAGAAGGGGAAGTTCTTATACCTTTACTCATGAAAAGCTGGAGGGAGGAATCTTACAGTACCAGCCTCACTGATGAAAAGACCATAATCCACTATGGACCAGCCTCACTGATGAAAAGACCATAATCCACTATGGACCTTATGTAGCATAGTGTGCACCTCACAATATCTAAATGTTTCTTTCAATGAA
The DNA here is from genome assembly GCF_041138505.1 of Cibotium barometz. Classification (NCBI taxonomy): domain Eukaryota; kingdom Viridiplantae; phylum Streptophyta; class Polypodiopsida; order Cyatheales; family Cibotiaceae; genus Cibotium; species Cibotium barometz. Next base: position 1,265,325 of record NC_141086.1, read on the forward strand.
CCTGCATAAACTGACTCTCCAACCTAACTATGTAGTTCATGTATGGCTTGGGGTCATCATGTAGATCAAGTTTTTGGTAAGCTCTACTGACGCAATTGATGGTCCTTCAACCAGATGGAAATCATGCCTTTTTCACCCCATTAAAATGGTTGCAAGAGTATTCTACCTTCCCATGGATGGTGTGTTTCCAGCCCATGCTACAGAGGAGTAAATGGTGGCAGGGTTTGGAACTCTCAAGTAAAAGGAATTTCTGATACAGATATGTGAGGATGTCCAAATTCAATCGCACGTTAAATTTTTAGTAGAGATGACTTCCCTCACACACAAACTTTCCTATACCTCCATATGGGTGGGAGGATGGATTAGCTATGTAAAGGTGGGAGATCATCCCTTGATTATGTGGCTAAGCAGCGGATACCTCTGGTGATGGAGTATCAAAAGAAAAAGACACTTTACAAAACAAACTGTGGAGGTAGAGAAGCCCACCATTACTATTAATCTGCTTGAAAGAGCGTCTAATTAAAGAAGACCAACCCATTGAAACAAGCTAACCTACCAAAGAAGAGGTGAAATCTACTCAACAAGAGATGTAGGTAGCTAAATCAAGAGAAACTAATATTGCAGAAACCAAGTTTGAAGATAAGTCAATGGAAGGGAGAAAACCTAAGATCTCCAATGCTCCAGTTTTTCTTTGTGAGGTTTGAATCGACTAGGTTAAATAGTCGGTGCAATATCTGGCTTTGATGTTTTAGGAGAGGGACTAGGCATTGCACATCGACAACTTGCAAATGCACAGATTAGTGTGGAGTAACTAAAGAGAGCCCCAGGCGGTAGAGCCAAGATCTGCTCTAAGAATAAAGGAAGAAATGATTGAGTCTCTTAGTTCTTCCCTTGCTGAATGTTAAGCTGAATGTTAAGATAAAAGAATTCAAATTTTGGATTTACATGCTCGGCTAAAGAAGTAGAATAAAGATTTTGATAAATCACAAAATAAAGTCACTCAACTCCACACTGCCATGGTAGACCTATGCTTTAAGTTCATGGAGGCAGAGTAGGAAGTACAAAGCCTGATTAATGCTAGATCTCAAGATGAAGAACAAGTAAAAGCAATGGTGATAGCCCACCTAGAAAATCTCTAACAAATTCATTTATCTGTAGATGCAAATAGACTCCAAAAACTTATGTACAAGTCCCACTGTCATGCCCAAGTTGCCATTGGTGATGCTGAAGAAGTTGAAGAAGAAGACACTGAGGTCATCATCACAACAGTGGAGAAATGGGATAATTGGGAACTCAAGGATTGGTGAATGTAGCAAAGTTATATCTTAATGGCATTAGAGCATTTGTCGCCTACATGTAAGGTTGTGGTTCTCTATACTCCACACCGGCCTAAGCCCACCCGGCCTAAGCCCCCAATGATGATGAAGGGGAAATTGGTCAAGAGGAGGCTACCTAGGTGATGGGTGTAGGTGCAAGGTTCTGGATTTTAGAGCCTATGAGAAACCTTCTACACATATGAAGCAGAGACAAAAGACCAGGTGGAGGAGCTGAAAGTGTGCATAGGCGGGGGGCTGTAGCTAAGTTGTTCTTTCTCTCTCTCTCTCTCTCTCCAGCACTAGCCATACAGAGGATTGCTATACTTTTGTTAGAAATGGCCCATTAGGAGAAATGTGGACTCAATTTTGGGCCTTGTAAGAAGTGCCAACTCAGCTTAGAGAGAGAAAATAAAAAAGGTTTAAAACATATCCAAATTTACAATTCGGTTCATTTTTTACTATTATAATATTAGGTTTAAATATATTAAAATATACATATTCTTTCAATGAGGTTTCATCATGAGGCGACATTCTTTGTTGGATGCACATAAAACTTGTCAAAACCAAGATTTCACAGATTTGAGGTAGTTACGCATTTAATAGATTCAAGGAAAGGTTTAATCACCATCTCGACCATGGAGGGTTTTTACTATTATAATATTAGGTTTAAATATATTAAAATATACATATCTTTCAATGAGGTTTCATCATGAGGCGACATTCTTTGTTGGATGCACGTAAAACTTGTCAAAACCAAGATTTCACAGATTTGAGGTAGTTACGCATTTAATAGATTCAAGGAAAGGTTTTTATCACCATCTCGACCATGGGGGGTTTTCCTACTGGAACTTTTAAAAAAAACGTCCTTACTAATCGAGTTAATTCTTATTTCAATTCTTTAGTCTGTTTTATGATGACAGAAAATACCAGCTTTGCAAATGAGAACATCAATCCAAATTTGGGGATTCCAATTAATCCACCTTCAACAACACATGGAGACGCTCAAATTCTCAATAAAAGTAGTAGAAATGGTGCATGTAAAAGAACATATGATACTTACCATCTTCATGTGGACATACAATCTGAGTACTAGCCTTTGAAGAAACAAAATAAGAGGGTTTTTCTATGTTACGAGCAAAAAGAGCAAAGGAGGAATAATGGAGAGCGTCATTTGGACTTGTGGACCGATGGGTCAATGTATCCCAAGGATCCATTTACAAATGCAACACCTCCATTTTACAACATTACAAACCTACTACATTTCACGGGTGATGGTAGACAAGGTTTGCTGGGTTATGCCCAACACTTGGAAACAAAATCGATGGCTGCAGAATAGCAGAGGGATTTTCTACAAATAGAGAACACTGAAATAAAAAAACTAAATGGGTTGTATGCAGAGAAGCTTATGGCAAACAAAGAAACAATTCAAGACTTGGAGAAAAAGATTGATGCTTTAAGGAGAAAGGCCACGTAAAATAAGAAGGCAACTTTACAACATAGAGAAAATGAAAGTTGGAAGTGGAGGGATGAAGAAGCGAGTACAGGCTGTAAGGTAATGTTAACTCTTGTTTCATATATATTTCTCTTTTTAGATTAGGTTCTTTGTTTGAAACTAGACATAAGTAATCAAATTTGATGTTATTCTATTTTTAGATCTTTACTTCATCTAGAGTCCAAGGTACATTCCGAAAGCTGGAGTGCATTACAGTCATTTGGTACCAGAAGGAATAGTGGAAGAGATGTTGTATCAAAAGAAATTTCAAAAAATCAATGAGAAGCATGTGTCTTCTTTTATGAACAAGAACTAGCTCGATGCAACTCAGGTGCAAGAAATGCTAGATGAGACTGGCATCTCTCAGAAAGCATATAGTATACTGTTTAAGGCACTAGCAGAGAAATGTCAAAGTAACAAGCATAAAGGTTCGTTACTTCCAAAACCAATGCAAGTAAAGACTGCATGCCAACATGTGAACTCAAAGGTGTTCATGCATCCCAAATCGGTGTGGGTCCCCTATTACCAGCCTCACCAAACCCCTCCAAAGATCTTGTCACCCGTATTTCAGGAGGTACATTTATGGGAGGCCGAGTTGGCTCCCCTACCCTCCGATTGTTATAGTGAGAAAAATGTTGTTGTGGTGTGACCTGTGGTCGCACTTTTGGTGTAGGACAATATCTTGGTGCTAGAGTTGGGCTACTAGCAGTGGTCCACTTAGATGTTGAGGGTCCCTCTCTAGTGAACTCTCGTAGGGGAGGAGCAACAGTTTCTCCAGGAAAGGCTGTCTCTCCTGGTTTGGCTGTATCTGTTGAGAACACTTCCATGAATAATGGTTGTCCTTTCCACGTGAGCTCCCGAATCTCCTTCCAATCTAAGGTTCGGTATTCATTGGCCCATTTATCAATTATTCGGTTCATGTGTCCTGCAAGCTTCTCAACTACCACCACAAGTGCTAGAGGAAGATCTAGCTCTGGCAATTTAGTTGTGGCATAATATCCCTCTAACGAGTCCTTATAGACCTCTTGAAGTGGGTCATCCTTATAGACCTCTTGAAGTGGGTCATCCTATAAGACCTTTGTCACTGGAATTTGTCGTACAAACTCCCATTGGTTCTCAGCCCCCTGATCCATTTTGCTCTTGCCTTTCCTATCCCTTTCCAAATTTAGATCTACAAGAAGTAAATCATCTATGGATGGTTTTGAGGACTGGGCATTGGAGGGTCCAGGCATGTCCGGCTCAATCTTCCAGTCATCTCTAGACTCCCTTGCTCTGGAAAGCTTTGATAAGTCTAAGAACTCGGTTTTAGAGAGCTCCCCTAATTTGTCTACATTTTCTAGATGGTAGGTGACTTCGTAGCGAACACCATCTCCACCCATGTACATGTTACGCTGGTCATTGGCTAGAGGTGCTCTATCAAGTTCTGAGAAAATGTCTGCGATCTTAACAAGATACCGTTGTTGTGGATCCCTAAAGATCTCAGCTCCTTGAGCATTCGTGTAGACATATTGGAGTCTCACATTGAGTGTTAACCCCATGGTGTCGGCTTCAAATAGATTAAAAGATCTTGTGGGTGTCCTATTTGGGGCTAAGGGATGACTATTTGACGGCCCTAGATTGTCCATGGACAACGAGCTAGTTGTTCTGGAAAAGGTATCAGATTGGGATTCGAAAAAGGTTTCAGCAATATCTGCCAAATTTCCTACTGATTGGGTCCCACTTTCCTGCGTAGGTACTCTAGAAGGTGCCCTAGGCCCTATGGCAGAATCTATAAGACGTCCCGACCGCAAGTGCAAAAGTTTAAAATTTTTTGGTTTTTTTATGTGTTTTATATATATATATATATATGTATATGTATATATATATATATATATATATATTTTACCCTACCTAACCACTAAATGCAACTAAAATGAATATGTGTATAAATACCTATCCTATTTTTTTGATTTTGATTTTATTATTATTATTATTTTATTTTTTTAAATGATTTTATTTTATTTTTCTTTTTTTTTCTTTTTTTCTAATTACAAAAAATATGAATCACGCTAAAAAAATACTAATTATGCACAAAATTACAAAAATTTTAAAACAATGCAAGTTACCCTTATTATGCAAAAAAAATAAAAAAATGAAAAATTACAAAATATGCAAAGAATATGGACTCCTAAAAAAACACATAATTTATAGAATTTTTTTTAAATTTCTATTTCTTTTCTTTTGTTTTCATCCTTTTTCTTTCTTTTGTTTTTTTTTAACTAATAAATTTCGTACTAATTACACAAAAATATGAATTACGCTAAAAGAATACTAATTATGCACACAATTACAGAAATTCTAAAAAAAATGCAAGCTATTTTAATTATGCAAAATTTTACAGAAATTTAAAAATGAAAAATGGACTAAAATTGTTTTTTTTAATTAATTTTTTTTTCTCTTTTTTGCTTTTCTCTCTTTTTTTTCCTTTTTTTTTCTCTCCTTTTTTCTCTTTTTTTTAAAAAAATAAAATTTATTGTTTTATGGTTTTTTTATTTTTTATTTTATTTTTTCTTCAATTAACAAAGAAATTAACAATAAAAAAACAAAAAAATAAAAAATAAAAAATAAAAATACCACTAACCTTATCACCTCGAATCTCTCTGCGCCTCGCCGGATTCTTCGCCGGCGTCTTCACCGCGGGTACCTTATCTCCTCGTCGCTCTCTCTTTTTCGCTTTCTCTTCAGCGGCCAGTCGCCTCCACAGCTGCCCCGCCTTCGCTCGCTTGCACCTTCTACCTCCCCTTCGCCTGTCTTGCTTGCTCTCCACGCGCTTCGCACCTTCTTCAGCTCTACGTCACACAGCCGCCTCACACAGCTACTGCTGCGCCCGATGAAGACGCCCCCCCCACAGCCACTTCTGTAGGCTGCGCCCAATGCAGACGCCCCCCACAGCGCTCTGCAGGCTGCTTCAGTGTGTATATATATATATATATATATATATATATATATATATATTAAAAGCCGCCTTGAGCCTGACGATGCAGATGCCCTCCACAGCGCTTCTGCAAGCTGCACCTCCTTCAATGTATTTTTTTTTCTTTTTTTTTTCTTTTTTTTTTAAAAAGCCGCCTCCAACACTTCTTGCTACAGCCCGTCCAAGCTACAGTCGCTGTCCGGCTCAAAAGCTACAGTCATAGCCACCTTCAACACTTCTTGCTACCTCCCCACTCCTCTTCAACTTCACGCCTCCCACACTGATGTAGGCACTAATCTTCTTGCAGGATGATGCAAGCAAAGATGAGGGCCGCGTCACAAAGCCCTCCCAACCGTAACACAAAAAACACAAATGTTAGTGTGTTAGTTAATTAGTGACAAAATGCCAAAAAATACAAAAACAGAAAGCACTTAAACCTAATTAATGGCGGGATTACTCTACCGCAATGGGGTTTTAATTTTCTTGCTTCTAATCAAAAAATAGAAAACACACAAGGCGCCCTTGAGATCACACACTCAATGCCCTTGCAAACTCTACTCTAATCTACCCTTGCAAACTCTACTCTAATCTACCCTAATCCACGATTTTGCAATCAATGGAGCACTTAGTAAGAAGTAATGGTTAACACCCTTCACTAACTTAGGTGTGCGTCCCCGGCAGCGGCGCCATTGTTTGGGACATCATAGCATAGCGGAGGCTACACTCCAACCCACACATCATAGCATAGCGGAGGCTACACTCCAACCCACACACTTTGTCAATCCGTGAATGCAACCCGGTTAGCGCATAGAGGCTATCCCGAATGGGAGAAGATTAGTTAACCACACACTAATGACTTCTAATCCTACTCAATCCTTCTTCAACAATCAAGCAATCAATCGTTGATTCCTTCTCAATCTAACATAATCAACGCATCAAGATTAGGCTACACTTAAGCACAAAAATGCAACTTATGCAAAGAATCTAACATGCAAAGAGCTATCACACAAGCCTCAACTACACATCATTTCATGCACAAGCTTCATCACATGCACTCTACAATTCACAAATCAGATTTTAGCATCAAAACATCATTACGAAATCTAGATTAGCAAGTGTGTAGACCGCAACCTCAAATCATTGAATACGTAGAGAATAGAGAGTACAAGATTGAAGCAAGAATGGAGATGGAGAGCCTTGGGAGAGCACATGAGAAGGAGCTATGGAGCAAGCTCTCTCTATGAGCCTCTCAACCAAATGACAAAAAGTCCCCTCTAGCTCTCAAATGAGCCACTTTTTATACAAAAACTCTAAAACTCTCAAAAGTTCCCATGTGGGATTATTGTCAAGCCCACTCCCACATTCATCTACAACTTGGAACTCTTTACAAGAGCCCTAAGTGTCTTTTTTGTTGCATCCTTGCATTGATCTTCACTCATCACGCAACAGTACACAATGGTGCTTTGCTCTTCTTTAAGAAAATCTTTCTTTGATAGCTTATGTCCAAGCCACTGTATAATGGTTGCCTTCCCACACATAAAAAATCCTACCCTCAAGGATTTGCAACTCTGGTCTACTTCTAACCTCCTCCTCATTGATGTCATGAAAAGTAGCATCCCATCCACTTCTAGTAATCTCATCATTCACATAGGTAGTCTCTTTTTCACATGTCCAAAGAGAAACTATGAATGCTCCCTTTTCTTGCACATATCCCTTTTTGCCAAATGCAATCTTTAGACCAAAAACATCTTCCCTTAAACCCCTAACATGGGCATAATGAATAAGTCTGCACAAAGGGATCATAGGACATTGAAAACAACTAAACAATCTAATTTTTTGCATGATGTCCTCACCTTTGTCATTTTAATCACTTTGAAGAAAGACCCTCCCCTTGAATATCAGCCTTGGCCAACAACCAAACATAAATTTAAAAAAGCCTTGATGCATCTCGGCCTTGGCCATAGCTCTAAGAGACCCAACATGCGCCCCTTATCATACCCAAACATATAATAAAAAAATGCCCAGAAACAGGCTATGCCGGCACAGCCTGTTTCTGGGTTTTTTTTTCAATATCTTTAAAAAGATGACCACTTGACTCCTTGAACGCACAAGCCCCCCCATTTCTTTGGAGAGAGGCCAACACATATATTAAAAAAATGCCCAGAAACAGGCCGCGCTATGTCTGGCTTTTTTTTAATATCTTTCAACACACATGGCTCACCATGTCTTTCAACACACATGGCTCACTATGTCTTTTTTTTAATATCTTTCAACACACATGGCTCACCATGTCTTTGGAGAGAGACTAACAAATATATATAAAAATGTCCAAAAATAAGCTGCACAGGCGTGGCCTGTTTCTGGGCTTTTTTTTAATCTCTTTGAACACATGACGTAGAAAAAGGGTTCCATATCTCCTTTAGTAGAGAGCTTACATTAAAGAGCAAGAGTTGTGCATCTCGCATGCCATGTGGACATCTGGCACTGCATTTTTTGTGAGCCCTTGTCTAGGGACAACAAGTCAATCGGTGCGTTGCAAAAGGGTAATTAGATCCTACTATAATAGGTAGTCACATATTTCACTAATTGTAATCTAGATTATGAGCACTTAATCAGCACAACCACAAATAGAAGTATGCCCAGTACACCACACTAGGTGCCGAAGATGCCCCCCGGCTACCTTAGCTCAGATTACCAGCTCAGATTACCAAAAGGAGTCTTCTTCCAAAAACAAGATCATGTGTGCTCGGGAATTCACCCACCAACGTACACCTGACTTCTCCAAGCATAACCAAGGGTGAAAACAAAATAGATAAGTTCCTATGATTGACCACTAGTCACCATACCAAAAGACACTCACAAGCATGTAGCTTCCTGCCACATTGCCTGCACGTCCATGAGGGCTGTCTCAACCTACGAACACACCTACCACGTGTACCTTATGAGTCAAGTGGTCATGTGTTCAAAGAGATAGAGACCAACACGTATATATAAAAAATGTCCAAAAACAGGCCGCATTGGCATGGCCTATTTTTGGGCTTTTTTTAAATCTCTTTGAACACATGAGCACTTGACTCCTTGAACTCACAAGGCTCACCATGAAATTGTAAAGAGACCAACACATATTTTTAAAAAAAGCCCAAAAATAGGCCGCACCGGCGTGGCCTGTTTCTGGGCTTTTTTTTAAATCTCTTTAAACACATGAGCACTTGAGCCCTTGAACATTTATGGCTTACCCTCTCTTTGGAGAAATACCAACACATATATATATATATATATATATATATACATGCCCAGAAATAGGCCGTGTCGGCGCGGCCTGTTTCTGGGGTTTTATTTTCTCTCTTTCAAGAGAAAGAAGTAGGCTAAGGTAGCCCAAAGAAACCAACAAGCAAGCATCGTAGATCTACCTTGGCATTAGAGGCTTCCTCAGGCACATACTGGCGTTGCTTTCCATCGACCTTTGCTTCCTCCCACATCTTCCTCAAACAGCCTCAAACCCTTGCTTCCACAAACCCTACGCCTCAAAAATAATATGTTTAAATTAAAAAATGTCATTTTAACTTCTAAACATTGTTTTAAGCTTAGCAAAGTTATTTTAAGTTTGTAGATTAAATGCTATGTAAAAATTTAGAAATTCTATGTTTAGAAATTTAAATGGTATGTTTAAAAAATAAATAATATGTTTAAAAACATAAATAGTATGTTTTAAAAATTTATAAGGTTCAAAATAGTATGTTTAAATAAACTATTGAATTCTTAGAAAATTTATTTTACGCTTGTAAATTACAATGTATAAAATAATATGTTTAAAAATTTAAATAGTATGTTTAAATATATAAATAGTATGTTTAAATATATAAATAGTATGTTTAAAAACTTTATAAGGTTCAAAATAATATGTTTAAAGAAACTATTGAATGCTTAGAAAATTTATTTTAAGCTTAAGAAATATAAGGTATAAAATAGTATGTTTAAAAATTTAAATAGTATGTTTAGAAAATTAAATAGTATGTTTGAAAACATAAATAGTATGTTTTTAAAAAAATTATAAGGTTCAAAATAGTATGTTTAAAATTTAAATAATATACCATTCAAGGGGAGAGGGGGATCTTTGATATGCTTGGACACATTATGAGATAAGTAACGTCTCCCAAGACATGACCCAACGCTCAACAGGGCCATGAAGAGCAAGATAATGTACTAGCTAGCCAATTAGTAGCTGTTGACTCTACTCCCTTCAGTGTTAAATGAGAAATAAATGGTCCCAATAAACAAATATAAAGTGTCTTCATCAGAGCCCTCATAATCATTTACGGTGACTGCTTTGAAGGTACCACTAGGTGTTCATAAATAAAAGAATATTTCGAGACTTCTTGAAATCAATTGTTTGGAAAAAGAATGGATATTTCGAGACTTCTTGAAATCAACTGTTTGGAAAAAGAATGGATATTTTATTAAAAAATGTTATTTGCTATTAGTGGTAATACAAGGACAGACTCAGCGTAGTTTAAAAATCAAGGAACAAGAAGGTTGAAACTACATAGATTTGAGCTTCTATTGGTCTGTTATGTTCCATTTTTCTCCTTCTGTTTAGTGGAACCGTGAAGGATACAATGAGCAAGAACATTACTGTGTATGGCTCCAGTCTAAGACAAAAACTATGCCTGCTCTCTAATGAGAGATTTTTTGAGCTAAAATTATCTATAGTCTTTGATTATTTTGATCTAACCAGACTTCCAATTGCACTAAAGCCCCTTTCTCTAAGCTCTAATAATTTTAAATTGGACCCAGTTTGACTAAATATAGGTGAAATGGGTTCTGACCTTGATGTAGATATGCATCAATTTTATAAGCTTTTTATTGACATGGATAAAAATAATGCTCCAAAAGATAATGTTTTGAGTGTATTAGATGCTATTAGGGCACTTCCTCTCCATAGCAGTTTGCATGTTGCATTACATAGTGCCATCAATATACATAGAGTGGATAAGTTACCCCCGTCATATGATGGATATGTTGCTTATGAGCTATCGCCATGTGGGACTTCTTTTGCAATGTATGGTATGGAACAGAGGCAAGATGGTCACTCATGGGTTGAGTATGTAACAAGCAGTTCTCGTTGTTTTGATGGTGCTATTTGATTTAGTAGATGCTCAAGCCATTTGCGGTGTGTGAATGTAGATTGTCCTTATTACTCTAGGATGCTCTTGCATAATGAGACACAATGGAAGGCCGATTAAAACGAAGTTGTTCGGAGGGAATGGTTGGTTCAGAGTTTGGTAATATTTCTACAAACATTGTGATCAAATGCCTATATGTGTGAAAACATGTCCAGTTGTTATCTATTATTGTCTACCAAGGGATCATCAAAATACAAGTAGATGTGCTATACATATGGGTAATAATGCACATCCTTACAAAGAAGGCATAAGTACATGCATTGGAAAATTTTTGGAAGAGAAGGTGAATAATAGGGTCACCCTTAATCCTTTCATTATAGCAAAGAAATTGCAAATATCAATGGCCCAAGATGTTATATTTGTCATGCAAATGAAGGATGTGCACATGATGGTTACTCAGATATTTGGTATAATGAGTTTTCACAAATGTTGGAGTATATTACTCCTTTGTCCAATAAGAAACACATTAAGAGGTGTTTGGAATATGCCAAGTGGGATAAAAATATTTCAGCTATACTAGTCTTCAGGCAATACTTAAACTTAAGAATAAGTGTCAATACACTTTTCTTCAAAGTGTGCTCTTTCCGGGCTAGTTAAGGGAACAAACATCAACCTCATGTTTTAAGATGTATACAAAGGGTCCTGGTAGTGGCTTAGACTTGGTCAACAAGATGAGACCAGGTGGTACTTTGCAACATATGTGAGTCCATTTTGACCATGTTCACAGGGTGTCTGGATGGCCCACAATGTACGCCCATGTATACGATCCATTAATCTGTGAACTGGTCGCCATAGCTACGTGCAAATTTAGAGTTGAGGATCAGCATGCACAAATAGAATTTTGGAAAATCTTGAATACAATGGTTTAGCAAAATGGCTTTGATAAACTTGAGTTCCATGGATTCATAGGCAGATGAAGAAAATGCTTATTGGATTGCTATTCGCACCGTTTATTTTGGAGGAGAAAACAAAATATTGCCTAAGAAAGAGAGAAGTTGTGTTTTCCATTGGGAACAAAGTATGGTGAGGCACTCGCATAAGTGTATTCGACCATCTTTCATTGAGGAACACAAGTCTCTATGTCGAAAATGGAGAAATGTTTCTTCAGAGACACCGCAGAGGCTTGTAAAAATGAGATTCAAAAGTTTTGGTTTTCTAGCCATGCTATGTAGGGAGGGATTCCTGCATTGGAGATATGGCTAGCCTGGTGGGATATTAGGGCTTTTCACTAGGGCTCTTGGTTTGTTACTCAGGAAGACTCGGGAGTTTTTGTTCCAAGGCAAAACCTTGCTAAGGTAAAGCATGCGAGTATGAGAGCATCAGTAGGTTATAAAGTTAAATTAGCTTGTTCGAGGCCATAGGTGTAGATATGGCATTGGCTATTTTGCAAAGTGTGAAGTATAATGCTTACTTGAAAGGTGTGCACTCCAGCACAAGGCCCAAAAATGTAGGACATGGCTGACAAATTTATATGGGTGAAAAAACATCTTTTGACAAAAGACTCGTTGATTTTCCCAACACAACTATACAGGAGATGGGTATTGACTCTCCTGAGATGCAGCGTGGCAAAGTGTGCACCAAAAGCATCCACTATGTGCGGATCCAAGTGAGATCTTGGATGAAGATAGTCATCAGCCAGAGTATGTGACTGTATGCAGAGAGTGTGAAGACAAGTACTGCATGTGTGGAGACTAAAATGCCCAAAACAATGAGGTCAATTCGTAGAACTACTCTTGGTAGCAAAGTAACTTGTTTTGGGTGATTTCCAAGACATAATAGCAGACGTGGTTCTCAAATTATTGATGTGGGGTTGGATAGAAACGGTAGTGTGGAGTTCCGGCTCCACGTTTTGGGGGTAGTAGAAAGTATCTCAGTGGAGTTGTTGGAGGGTATGTGTGGTTCTATAATTCATCTCTGACACACTCTTAGGATGTTGACGCAAGGACCATGTGATAAGTGCACGAGGACCAACGCCCGGGGTGGGCCTGTGGAAGAAGGTACCAATTTGGATTGTCATGAGGTACAAATATTTGAAAAAAATGGATTCGCATTGTTGTTCCACAAAACACATGAAATAATACGGTTGCAACTAGTATAGTGGCTAGTGCTTTTCGTCCGTGGTTTCATGACAGGAAAATTGTGAGATGGAGGACAAGGTTAACAAAAGAATTTAATGAGAACATTGATAAGGGTTAAAACTTGGACGAACAAGTAATCCGTGAGGCCATCGTTACATGCAATGAGTCTCATATCTTCTACGTAAGCACTGATGGATCTAGAGTGTTGGGAGTGAATCACTCTCTGTGATGATCAACAACTTTCTAAGATGCACATGTGAAGATTTTAAAAAAAGAGAGAATAAGTGCTCTACATACATTCCATGCAAGCACATGCACTTTATTTACTTGTAGGTCCTTGGTTTGGATGTGACTACTCATGAGTTTATTCACCAAGCAACTCTAACAAAAATTGAGTTGTTTCAAGCACTTGGACACAGGTGATCAAATGTCACACCTTGAAAGAGCGCGGTTGAATGTGGTTTTTTTCATCGGATGTTTATGCCTTTTTGGGGTCTACAAGACATGGAACTATTAGAATGTTTGGTGTAGTTCAGTTTTGTGGAGTTATGATGTTTTCTCTACCTTTGTTTTGGACTGGTTTTGTGTACTGGTGGTTCAGGCAATTTTGGGATCTTTCCAACTTATTTGTGGTTATGTAAGAATGGTAACTTATATATGCACTCTAATAAAGACAGGTTTTGTGTATTGGTGGTTCATGCAATTTTGGTATCTTTATGGCGAGGTGTGAATGGAAAATTATGTAAGTGCATATGTCTTATGCTTGTTGGATTGGCGAAAAATGATGCATTATTTTCTAATTATATTTGTGTTTTAAAATTTGTCTAGAAAATTTTACTTTTTTTGGGGTTTATTGTTTGGCTCTAATTTTCACCTCGCTCCTCAGAGAAGGTTGCTCCGAGAATGGGATTGCTGCCCGATAAAGTTTATAAAGATTTTTAAAAAAACCGTTTATAGTGTTTTGATTGTGTTGTAGTATAAAGCATATAATGCAATATGGTCAAAAGATCAACATTTTTGCACTCAACGTGTGGAGTGTAAAAAAATCACATATGATTGTGGTGTAATTGTAAGTTTTTGAGCAAGATAGTCGAGCTAGTAGAAGAGCTAACAACTGTATAGTAGAGAAACTTGACTATTATGGAATAATTCAAAATTCAAGACATCTTAGAGATTGGCTTTAGAGCTTTCAAATTATTCATTTTTATGTCAAGTGGTTTAAAGTGGTGTATAGAGGTACTCAAGGAACTGTGAAAAGCATCCAAGTGGATCCAAGACATCTTAGAGATTGGCTTTAGAGCTTTCAAATTATTCATTTTTATGTCAAGTGGTTTAAAGTGGTGTATAGAGGTACTCAAGGAACTGTGAAAAGCATCCAACTGTGAAAAGCATCCAAGTGGATTTTTGACAGTTGACTCAACCAAGTTATGGCAAGATGTGAGAGACACATATGTTTCACCCACAACATTGTAAATAGGTTTATACTTTCTGATGGTATGTAATATAAGTTGCTCCTCGATCCAAACATATATTTCAAGATCTAGATATTGAAGAAGAAATGCATGATGAAGGATCAATGGAATACACAACAAACAATGAGAACTGTAAGATCCCGGTCTCCACCGCGCAACGGATTCGGGGTACTAGCAGCGGAAGTAGCACATCGTGCGTGGGGCAGGGGTCTCACACTCGGGGCCTCGCCCACACGGATATCCAGATAAGAGACTAATCCGTCGGTTTATCCAAACTGAAACCGAAAAAACTTCCTTTACCCGGAAAGCACGGGCGATTCCACCAGGATATCTCTTTACTCTAATGTAGTCAAGATCATTACTGATCAAACTGATCCGACTGCACCTCTAACGGTACTTGGTCAGATCAAGGAAGAAACTTGCACTTGGATCATTGGGATCAACGCTTTTTTCCCCATCAAGAGGCACAACCGTTGATTCCTATCCATAGAACAATTATTATCCAAGATTTACTTCATCTATCATAATAATAGAAATTAAATCTTGATTTACGGATCCATCAGTCCAGCCTAACCCCATCCAGTCCCATGGGTTAGCCAACCACCCAACCACTATAGTGATGGGATCCAATTCAAAATTTGGTTAGGTTTTGTCCCGGGTACCAAGGAAAAGAGTTCCAAGGCCCCCTAGCCGGAAGTTCATACAAACATAAAACTAGTCACACCACTTACACACCCAATATGAAATTGCCTTTTTCTTAGCATCAGCTAAGAAAAAGGATTGTCATCAGCTAACTTTAAAACAATCCTTTTTCTTAGCATCAGCTAAGAAAAAGGATTGTCATCAGCTAACTTTAAAACAATCCTTTTTCTTAGCATCAGCTAACTTTAAAACAATCCTTTAATGAAATTGCCTTTTTCTTAGCATCAGCTAAGAAAAAGGATTGTCATCAGCTAACTTTAAAACAATCCTTTTTCTTAGCATCAGCTAACTTTAAAACAATCCTTTAATGAAACCATTATGTCACTGATGACAATCCTCAGTCTCTGGTTGAATCCTTATTTCTAGTCATTCCTTCATCGGTATACTTATGGCATCATTGGCAACCAGAACGCTCACCACCTGTTCACTCAGGGGCCTTTTCCATAGTTCCTAGCTCATAGTAACCGGCAATACATTCATATAACAGAATGGAATCTCCGTGGAAGATCAGCAAGATCAACCCACAGATCCATATAAAAGAGCCATGGACTCATCCGTTGAGGACCAGCAAGGTCAATCAACCAGATCCATGCCCGGTTTCAGAAAACAACTCTTACTCCTTGTTCCAATATCTTCCACGACGCAACCAGATCCATGCCCGGTTTCAAAAAACAACTCTTACTCCTTGTTCCAATATCTTCCAATATCTTCCACGACGCACGTGTGGGTATCTTCGGCGACCCAGAGCCCGAGCACCGTATAGTTAGCACCCTCTAGGATCCTTCGCAGAGCAGGTGACCTAGCGCTTCACTCATAAGGCCGACCTTGCTACGCAAGACATCCTCCATTGACTCTCCGTCAGCAGTTGCAACTTTATCAGTTAGGTCTCCTTGACCTTAATCTACAAGACGGTCAAAATGCTTCCCCAGCATTCGTGACATAAAACATTCATTTACAAACAGTTCACAAAATACAGTTACTATATCGAACTCTCGTCTTTCCATTTTATCCTCCTTAGTCCACATTACTTATTCCACATCCCATTCATAAGTATTCATCATCATCCATTCACTCATATCGACGACACATTATTTCTCATACACATTCACATTCATTATTCTACATACACATCCATGCATACATCCATTTACACATCCTCATTCATACATCCACTTCCACATACATACTTCCACATACATACATCCACATCCGTATCTACATCCATACATCCACATCCACATCCACATCCACATTCATATCCATACATCCACATTCACATTCATACATACATATCCGTATCCACATTCATACATACATATCCGTATCTACATCCATACATCCATATTACATCCATTCTCGCCCTACACATTCCATATACATCTTATCATATCCTATCACATCTCATACACATCTTATCCCATCTCATACACCTCTTATCATATCTTATCACTTCCCATACGCATCTTATCCCATCTCATACACCTCTTATCATATCTTATCACTTCCCATACGTATCTTATCACATATTATCACATCTCATACACCTCTTATCACGTCTTATCACATTTTATATCTTTTTATAGAATACAAGAGAATTCTTATATTTGATATAAGATTTCTCTACATTTTTATTGATGCATAAATTCCATTTAAGGAGACTAACACTTTCGAATTAAAAATCAATCTTTTATGCATCTTCCTATGCATAATTTCATTTTAAATGAAAATGACACTTTTGAATTAAAATTTAATCTTTTATGCATCTTCCTATGCATAAATTCAATTTGGATGAGAATTGACATTTTTGAATTAAAAATCCATCTTTTATGCATCTTCCTATGCATAAATTCAATTTGGATGAGAATAACGCTTTTGAATTGAAATCTTATTCTTTTATGCATCTTCCTATGCATAAATTTAATTTAGATGAGAATGACACTTTGAATTAAAAATCAAACTTTTATGCATCTTCTTATGCATAAATTCAATTTGGTAGGAATTAGACTTTTAGAATAAAAGAATTTCTCTTATGCATCTAAGTTATGCATAAAATCCATTTATGATGAAAATCACACTTTTAGTATAAAAAGAATATCTTTTATGCATACCTCTATGCATGAAATCCAATATGATAAAAGTAACTCTTACAATAAAATAATCAACTTTTATGCATACCTCTATGCATGAAATTCAATTATGATAAAAGTCACACTTTTATAATAAAATAATCAACTTTTATGCATACTTTTATGCATGAAATTCAATTATGATAAAAGTCACACTTTTATAATAAAATAATCAACTTTTATGCATACCTTTATGCATGAAATTCAATTATGATAAAAGTCACACTTTTATAATAAAATAATCAACTTTTATGCATACCTTTATGCATGAAATTCAAATATGATAAAAGTAACACTTTTGATATAAAAATTTATCCATTATGCATACTTCTATGCATGAAATAAAAATGATAAAAGTAACACTTTTGATATAAAAATTTATCCTTTATGTATACTTCTATACATGAAAATAAAAATGATAAAAATAACACTTTTGATATAAAAACTTATCCTTTATGCATACTTCTATGTATGAAAATAAAAATTGATAAAAGTAACACTTTTGATATAAAAATTTATCCTTTATGCATACTTCTATGCATGAAAATAAAATTTGATAAAAGTAACACTTTTGATATAAAAATTTATCCTTTATGCATACTTCTATGCATGAAAATAAAAATGATAAAAATAACACTTTTGATATAAAAACTTATCCTTTATGCATACTTCTATGTATGAAAATAAAAATTGATAAAAGTAACACTTTTGATATAAAAATTTATCCTTTATGCATACTTCTATGCATGAAAATAAAATTTGATAAAAGTAACACTTTTGATATAAAAATTTATCCTTTATGCATACTTCTATGCATGAAAATAAAAATGATAAAAATAACACTTTTGATATAAAAAATTATCCTCTATGCATACTTCTATGCATGAAAATAAAAATTGATAAAAGTAACACTTTTGATATAAAATTTTATCCTTTATGCATAATATAAAAATTCAATTTCTCCATGATTACAATGAAATTCTTTTAATTAATCTAGGATGATAATTCCTAGAATATGGTAGGAAGTCCTCTTTTCATGCTTTAAATGAAATTATTTTATGTGTAAATTTTTACAAAATTTTGCCATAGCTCCGCTGCTATGACTGATAAATCTCAATGCATCTAAGGGATAAAGCTTATCATTAATGAAATAATTAGAATGAGCTCTAATGGATCATTAATCCATAATGGATTGAATCATCAATATACATAAACTAAAAGCATAGAAAAAACCATTAATTTGGCCTCAAGCATAGCTTAATCTTGGATTAAGAAAAAGATTTATGAAAAGCTTCATTTGGATTGAGAATGGGTCATGAGTATGACCATTTCTTGAGTGAGAGAGAGCATTTACATAAAAACAATTTGAATTAAGCATAAATGGAAATTTATATAATTCTTAACTATCATTAATCAATTAACTTCAATAACATTCATCAATTTTATGTAATTCCTAACTATCATTAATCAATTAACCTCAATAGCATTCAAAAACCATTCCAATTAAGCTTCTCAAGCTTGAGAGGGGTTGAGAAGAGAGAAGCATTGAGAAATTATAGAAAAGATCAAAATTCACCATTTACCTTACAATTTGCTTGATTCTTTGTTCACGGTAGAGGCCCCCAACCAATCAATTGGTTTAGTATGTTGATGGAGCCACCAATGGGGATTGAAGAAAGAGGGAAGTGCCAAAAACTAATGAATTATTAATGAATTCACAGTTCTTGGCCTAGGTGGAGTAGAGTAACAATGCATAAACACTATATATTTTTTCAACAAGGGGGAGGCTTCTATTTATAGGAAAAATTGAGCTCCTAACCAAACAAACTGATTCTAGAATTTTCTAAATCAGATTGGTCAATTTTTGACCATTTTTAGGTCAGTTAAGCTAACTTTTTGGAACTAGACTTGAATGAGGAGAGAGAAGAGATGAAATATCTCAATTTTTATGAGTTTAAAACTCATTCAAGCATGTGAAATATGCACCTCCTTTAAAGAACTCCCCTTCCTTACATATGTGTCAAAATGGGATCATTATACCCAAAATATCTCATATTTTTAATATTGCTCATAGTTTCTTACTAATATTGCTCATAGTTTCTTACTAATAAACCTTGTACATAGTCAACTCTTCATCTTATGTGAGCATTTACTCATTTTTGGGTATCTTCTTTTTTAAAATTGGATTTATCTCCTCCCTACACATGGATTGATCCAATTGGCCCATAGGAACCTTAATTGGACCATAATCTAAAATTTTTGAAAATCTAGACCCTTAGGCTAAGGTCCTTTATACCCATTTCTAATTAATTCCAATTGCACATTGGAAAGTTCTTTTTGAATTTCTGTTTCAGGGGAGCTTGTTTTAATAAGATAAGATAATTTTCTATCCAAAAATATTAAGAATTTGAATATTCTCTCTCTAGAATATTTTCTCTCTCTAGGTTAAAATAGTTAGAAACAAGTTTTTTATATTTCTGAAGAGGGATTGATTACAGGGGAAGATGCTGAACATTTTGAGAGGCTGGGGAGGAATCTTACATTCTCTCCCACTTGAAAAACGCGAGATGCCCTCATCTCGAAAACTGGGGGTAATTTCGCAAGATGCACAAGTAAGAGACTGAGAGAAAATTTTTAATTAAGATTAACCACCCACCAATTAAAAAAGTCTCAAAGAGAGTAAGGGTCAAGACAAGAACAAGATTTAAACTTTATTCATTCTTGGAACATATACAGTAAAGATAGAAGAACTCTTTACACTTCCATAAGCCCATCCATCGTATGATCACAAAAGCAGCACTCACAAGCTGTGCACGTATAAGGTAACTCATCTATGGGAATAATTCTGTTGGTTATTGCCGCACCTATCTCAGTGGTATGAGGTGATCTAACAAAAGGACCTCTGAGAGGCAAGCCAAAAACGAGATAAAGGCATATCTTCTGATGAGGAAGAAAACACGCCAGTAAGAAGACCCGCTCAGAAAACCCAAGATGTCTTGATCTCATGATGCAGTAGTATCGGGGACCCAAACCTAAGGCTTCGATAACCATGGACAAGCGCACATTGTTACGAAAGTGCTGCTGACCCCAGGGTGTTACCCTAGTTATGTCTTGATAGGTCCGCCATTTGGTCTGAGCTACAAACGTTCCCAAGTGAGGAAAAAGTGAGCGCTCATACTGTTCTATAAAATCCTTCTTCACAGACTCGCTTGCGTCTTGAAGGTGATAAATCATCACGGATAAAACTAATTCCTGTTGCCAAGCCATGAAGGAGATTAAGAAGAAGGGAGATCGATGGAAGTAAGATTACTGTGAGCGATAAGTAAAAGTTACGACTTATATAAAGGAAGGAGTTAGCGTGACCTAGAAGCCAACGGTATCTTGCCACACTGAAGTTTTACCGTCTTTCCATGATTTGGGTTTGGCACATATTTCTATAGAAGGCATTAAGAACTTTGAGATGAGGAGATAAAAGAAGTTCGTAGGCTAAGTCACTTACTTTCTTTGGTCCCCAATATCTGGGGGATAACCACTTATACTCCCCTAGAGAATAAAGAAATTCTTTTGGTCCGTAATCAATGAAGACTATAACTGCTTCTTTGAATTCTCTGACTGTCCTCTTCTTATCTGTATATTCTCTGTCGATCCTGGGCAGCGTTTATATCTTTATGAATTGCCTGCATCTATTGCTCTAAGTCGCCAACTGGTCATCTCGACCCTAATCAATGGGTCGAACCTAGTTAATGGAGTTAAGCAATCTTGTCCGAGAAGACTGACCCTGATTAGATTAGTATGAAGGAATTGGTCTCTGAATTTGGGTTCTAGACTTCCCTGTGCCCTTTTCATGGTAGGAGTCGGGCAGTCTTTTAACTGATGGTCAAAACCTTGGCATCCCAAAACACTGGTTCTCACTTCTGAACTCATCGTTCTGAATCTTTAAAACAGGTGGGCTCCTAAGAAGGTATTCTGGGTAAAGTGTCTTCCCTTTTTAAACAGAATCTTTCTTTTATTTAGAGAGAATAATTATAAGATCAGAAAAGGATATTCTTACTCCTGTATACCTCGAAGGTTGGGGAGAGGAATCTTACAAACTTCTACCCCACTTAAAAAGGTGCGAGATGTCCTCATCTCGCAAAGTAGAGGACAACTCTTTTTCTTAAGATCCAATTTATTCTGGGTTCCTTATATTCTGGTCAACCCAACAAAATACTGGGATAAATATTCCTTATATAGAACTCATCATTAAATAATAATTCATTTAGATCATATCATTCATACTGGGATAAATATTCCTTATATAGAACTCATCATTAAATAATAATTCATTTAGATCATATCATTCATACGATAATGGTCCATTAGACCGAAAAATTTCCTTCTGAACATTCCTCCACGGGAATTTCAGTTAAGTAAGTTCTCAATTTATCATCTCTTAACTTGATCTACCGTGACAAGTGTTAACAGTAGTAATTTGACAGCACAATCCACTAATCTCATAGTGATTTGCTGAATTCATTATCATCATTCTAGTTATGAATATCATCACAGGGACTCGCCCCAATCATCCACATTGTGGTTTCGCTCAATTTATTACATTTCAATCCATTTTCAGGGATCATCCTTTTTCAATCAGAATCCAAATCAACTCATCAGTTCTCAAACATAATTAAAAAATCATATCAACCACATTCGAAATCATCATCTGGATAGCATTAATGCTTATAGTTTCAAGTCTTGGATTTACTCGTATATACTGTGGGTAAAGAGTTGCAGTTATACCCTCGGTATATACGGATAGTCATGATACTCGAAACTATAAGGTCATCATGTCTAGGCCTCAAGCAAGTTAGGGTTCCATACAATTGCGGTACTTCCAATTGAAAACCCAACTACTAATTTACGAATTTCAATTTGAATTAACAATTTGTATGAATTATATCACACAATTACAACCTTTTTGTGCGTCTTGATTAACTTTTGACATAATTGGCTCCTCAGTTGATCTTATTGGAGATCTATGACATAAGTCTGATAAACAGATTTTTCTTTATCCGATCGTCCGTAAACAATCACTTAAAAAAAACATTTGTATATTTATATACAAGTTGCAATAAGTACATAGAGTGGCTCGGCTCCAAAATTCAAAATCTCCTCGAGAGACGCATAAGACGACGGTACTGGGCCATAGTCATTGGGCCATAGTCATGTCCTGTTACATAATTTCTCTAATTGCGAAGGGAGCTATTATTTTCTCCTTAGGGATAAATCGACTGAAGAGTCTATAAACTCGGCAAGCAAGTCTGAAATTTTGAGGTGTTGAAAGATATAGAATGACACCACGCGTCATTTTCAGCTTTATCAAAATCATGGCCAATGAGAGGTTCTGCCTCAGCATTACATGCCGGTTGCAAGAGGCGTGGATATATAGCCCTGCAAACCACTTATGATGTTGTCTCTCCACTAGGTTAGGAAAATATAATTCCTCGAAATGGCGTGCGAGTCTTGTTTGGCTTGTTCGAGTTGAAGCGGAAGAGATGAGATGCTCGAAGGCAAATGCAATCATATCTTGAGACTGGGTGAGGTCGGGAATACCAGATAAATGGGGAACTTCCATCTATAAAAATAATTTCTTTGATTAAAATTTCTTCATTAAAGAAGCTTACGGAATGAAAATACATTATGAAAATGCTGTTTTTGAATTCTTATTACCAATTTCAGATAAGAATTTAATAATCTTTATTAGCTTTTAATTTCACTCTGATACCAACTGTAAGATCTCGGTCTCCACCGCGCAACGGATTCGGGGTACTAGCAGCGGAAGTAGCACATCGTGCGTGGGGCAGGGGTCTCACACTCGGGGCCGCGCCCACGGATATCCAGACAAGAGACTAATCCGTCGGTTTATCCAAACCGAAACTGGAAAAACTTCCTTTACCCGGAAAGCACGGGCGATTCCACCAGGATATCTCTTTACTCTAACGTAGTCAAGATCATTACTGATCAAACTGATCCGACTGCACCTCTAACGGTACTTGGTCAAATCAAGGAAGAAACTTACACTTGGATCATTGGGATCAACGCTTTTTTCCCCATCAAGAGGCACATCCGTTGATTCCTATCCATAGAACAATTATTATCCGGGATTTACTTCATCTATCGTAATAATAGAAATTAAATCTCGATTTACGGATCCATCAGTCCAGCCTAACCCCATCCAGTCCCATGGGTTAGCCAACTGCCCAACCACTGTAGTGATGGGATCCAATTCAGAATTTAGTTAGGTTTTGTCCCGGGTACCAAGGAAAAGAGTTCCAAGGCCCCCTAGCCGGAAGTCACACAAACATAAAACTAGTCACACCACTTACACACCCAATATGAAATTACCTTTTTCTTAGCATCAGCTAACTTTAAAACAATCCTTTAATGAAACCATTATGTCACTGATGACAATCCTCAGTCTCTGGTTGAATCCTTATTTCAGTCATTCCTTCATCGGTATACTTATGGCATCATTGGCAACCAGAACGCTCACCACCTGTTCACTCAGGGGCCTTTTCCATAGTTCCTAGCTCATAGTAACCGGCAATACATTCATATAACAGAATGGAATCTCCGTGGAAGATCAGCAAGATCAACCCACAGATCCATATAAAAGAGCCATGGACTCATCCGTTGAGGACCAGCAAGGTCAATCAACCAGATCCATGCCCGATTTCAGAAAACAACTCTTACTCCTTGTTCCAATATCTTCCACGATGCACGTGTGGGTATCTTCGGTGACCCAGAGCCCAAGCACCATATGGTCAGCACCCTCTCGGATCCTTCGCAGAACAGCAGGTGACCTAGCGCTTCACTCATAGGCTGCTTCATTGGTCCCTAATCCACCGTACTACCGGAACCTCACCATTTAAATCGAACCGAGGCTGGTCAAGACCTCGGCCGACCTTGCTACGCGAGACATCCTCCATTGACTCTCTGTCAGCAGTTGCAACTTTAGGTCTCCTTGACCTTAATGTACAAGACGGGGGTCAAAATGCTTCCCCAGCATTCTTGACATAAAACATTCATTTACAAACAGTTCACAAAATACAGTTACTATATCGAACTCTCGTCTTTCCATTTTATCCTCCTTAAGTCCACATTACTTATTCCACATCCCATTCATATGTATTCATCATCATCCATTCACTCATATCGACGACACATTATTTCCCATACACATTCACATTCATTATTCTACATACACATCCATGCATACATCCATTTACACATCCTCATTCATACATCCACATCCGTATCTATATCCATACATCCACATCCACATCCACATCCACATTCATATCCATACATCTACATCCACATCCACATCCACATTCACATTCATACATACACATCCACATCCATACATTCATACATACACATCCACATCCACATTCACATTCATACATACACATCCACATTCACATTCATACATATCCGTATCTACATCCATACATCCATATTACATCCATTCTCGCCCTACACATTCCATATACATCTTATCATATCCTATCACATCTCATACACATCTTATCCCATCTCATACACCTCTTATCACATCTTATCCCATCTTATACACCTCTTATCACATCTTATCACTTCCCTTACGTATCTTATCACTTCCCATACGTATCTTATCACATATTATCACATCTCATACACCTCTTATCACGTCTTATCACATTTTATATCTTTTTATAGAATACAAAAGAATTCTTATATTTGATATAAGATTTCTCTACATTTTTATTTATGCATAAATTCCATTTAAGGAGACTAACACTTTCGAATTAAAAATCAATCTTTTATGCATCTTCCTATGCATAATTTCATTTTAAATGAAAATGACACTTTTGAATTAAAATTCAATCTTTTATGCATCTTCCTATGCATAAATTCAATTTGGATGAGAATTGACATTTTTGAATTAAAAATCCATCTTTTATGCATCTTCCTATGCATAAATTCAATTTGGATGAGAATAACGCTTTTGAATTGAAATTTTATTCTTTTATGCATCTTCCTATGCATAAATTCAATTTAGATGAGAATGACACTTTGAATTAAAAATCAAACTTTTATGCATCTTCTTATGCATAAATTCAATTTGGTAGGAATTAGACTTTTAGAATAAAAGAATTTCTCTTATGCATCTAAGTTATGCATAAAATCCATTTATGATGAAAATCACACTTTTAGTATAAAAAGAATATCTTTTATGCATACCTCTATGCATGAAATCCAATATGATAAAAGTAACACTCTTACAATAAAATAATCAACTTTTATGTATACCTCTATGCATGAAATTCAATTATGATAAAAGTCACACTTTTATAATAAAATAATCAACTTTTATGCATACCTTTATGCATGAAATTCAATTATGATAAAAGTCACACTTTTATATAAAATAATCAACTTTTATGCATACCTTTATGCATGAAATTCAAATATGATAAAAGTAACACTTTTGATATAAAAATTTATCCATTATGCATACTTCTATGCATGAAATAAAAATGATAAAAGTAACACTTTTGATATAAAAATTTATCCTTTATGCATACTTCTATACATGAAAATAAAAATGATAAAAATAACACTTTTGATATAAAAACTTATCCTTTATGCATACTTCTATGTATGAAAATAAAAATTGATAAAAGTAACACTTTTGATATAAAAATTTATCCTTTATGCATACTTCTATGCATGAAAATAAAATTTGATAAAAGTAACACTTTTGATATAAAAATTTATCCTTTATGCATACTTCTAAGCATGAAAATAAAAATGATAAAAATAACACTTTTGATATAAAAACTTATCCTTTATGCATACTTCTATGTATGAAAATAAAAATTGATAAAAGTAACACTTTTGATATAAAAATTTATCCTTTATGCATACTTCTATGCATGAAAATAAAATTTGATAAAAGTAACACTTTTGATATAAAAATTTATCCTTTATGCATACTTCTATGCATGAAAATAAAAATGATAAAAATAACACTTTTGATATAAACAATTATCCTTTATGCATACTTCTATGCATGAAAATAAAAATTGATAAAAGTAACACTTTTGATATAAAAGTTTATCCTTTATGCATAATATAAAAATTCAATTTCTCCATGATTACAATGAAATTCTTTTAATTAATCTAGGATGATAATTCCTAGAATATGGTAGGAAGTCCTCTTTTCATGCTTTGAATGAAATTATTTTATGTGTAAATTTTTACAAAATTTTGCCATAGCTCCGCTGCTATGACTGATAAATCTCAATTTGTCTAAGGGATAAAGCTTATCATTAATGAAATAATTAGAATGAACTCTAATTGGATCATTAATCTATAATGGATTGAATCATCAATATACATAAACTAAAAGCATAGAAAAAAACCATTAATTTGGCCTCAAGCATAGCTTAATCTTGGATTAAGAAAAAGCTTTATGAAAAGCTTCATTTGGATTGAGAATGGGTCATGAGTATGACCATTTCTTGAGTGAGAGAGAGCATTTACATAAAAACAATTTGAATTAAGCATAAATGGAAATTTATATAATTCTTAACTATCATTAATCAATTAACTTCAATAACATTCATCAATTTTATGTAATTCCTAACTATCATTAATCAATTAACCTCAATAGCATTCAAAAACCATTCCAATTAAGCTTCTCAAGCTTGAGAGGGGTTGAGAAGAGAGAAGCATTGAGAAATTATAGAAAAGATCAAAATTCACCATTTACCTTACAATTTGCTTGATTCTTTGTTCACGGTAGAGGCCCCCAACCAATCAATTGGTTTAGTATGTTGATGGAGCCACCAATGGGGATTGAAGAAAGAGGGAAGTGCCAAAAACTAATGAATTATTAATGAATTCACAGTTCTTGGCTTAGGTGGAGTAGAGTAACAATGCATAAACACTATATATTTTTTCAACAAGGGGGAGGCTTCTATTTATAGGAAAAATTGAGCTCCTAACCAAACAAACTGATTCTAGAATTTTCTAAATCAGTTTGGTCAATTTTTGACCATTTTTAGGTCAGTTAAGCTAACTTTTTGGAACTAGACTTGAATGAGGAGAGAGGAGAGATGAAATATCTCAATTTTTATGAGTTTAAAACTCATTCAAGCATGTGAAATATGCACCTCCTTTAAAGAACTCCCCTTCCTTACATATGTGTCAAAATGGGATCATTATACCCAAAATATCTCATATTTTTAATATTGCTCATAGTTTCTTACTAATAAACCTTGTACATAGTCAACTCTTCATCTTATGTAAGCATTTACTCATTTTTGGGTATCTTCTTTTTCAAAATTGGATTTATCTCCTCCCTACACATGGATTGATCCAATTGGCCCATAGGAACCTTAATTGGACCATAATCTAAAATTTTTGAAAATCTAGACCCTTAGGCTAAGGTCCTTTATACCTATTTCCAATTAATTCCAATTGCACATTGGAAAGTTCTTTTTGAATTTCTGTTTCAGGGGAACTTATTTTAATAAGATAAGATAATTTTCTATTCAAAAATATTAAAAATTTGAATATTCTCTCTCTAGGTTAAAACAGTTAGAAACAAGTCTTTTATATTTCTGAAGAGGGATTGATTATAGGGGAAGATGCTGGACATTTTGAGAGGTTGGGGAGGAATCTTACAAGAACAAAAAGGTAGAATAAAAGCATTAAGAGTTTGAAGAATGCACTGCAAATGAAGATTTTCTACCTTTTATTTCATCAACTGAAATCAATGAGCCAATATGAAATAATGATGATAATAATACATCTACCTGTTTGTCAAGTAGTGGAATAAGACTTTACATTGATATAGGGACTATACAAATGATGGACTTAGAGAAAGACCAGTTGACATGTATGGATTTGTTGCAAGACTCGTTATTATGTCCCTCCCCCCCTCTCCCCTCCCCCTTTCTTTCCCACACACACTTTCACACTTTCACACTTGTTGATGTGAGATTAATCTCCCTTTCTCTCTTTCTTTCATATTGCTCCCTCACTTTATAATAAAAAAAACAATCCCTTTGTCCCTTCTTTTCATTGTTTTTCTTCCCATCAATATCTTATTTTTCTTAAATTAAAAATTAAAATTTCTTTTATTAAAAATTTTGATTTCTTTTATTAAAATTTTGAATAAAATAAGCAAAAAACCCTCCTTATTTTCAAATTATTTTTTTCACTTTGAAAATACTTTGCTTCAATTTTTGCATGAGGGAAAGCTAGTACATCACATGGCAGCCATGTGGCCATTTGTAAAGTACTTTTGGTAATATATCTTCTATTATGAGAAAAAGTCTTTAAAAAAACATGTATATAGTCTATTTATATATATTTGTATATCATTTGCTTATTATTAAAAGCTAAAATGGAGGAAAAAAACCTCTATCTTCTTTCTTCTCTTTCTCTTTTTCCTCCCCTCTCTTTCCTCTCTCTCCTTTTTTCCCTTTCTCCCTCCCTCTCTCTCTCTCTTCAAAATTTGTAAAAATTTACTATTTTTTCTTATTTCTCTCTCTTACTTTCTTTCCCTATTTTTTTCTCTTCCTTCGCTCTCTTTTTTATGTGTCACTCGTTTATAAAATAGTAAGAAAACAAAACCTTAACTTACCTTTGTTGCATTGTGAATGACTTTGTAGACCGTCTGTAACAACTCGAGTCTCACCACCTTCAATCAATGACCATGTGGATCAAGCTCACCACATTCTTGACCCTAGCCTCATACATAGGCTCGAGCTCGCCGTCGTCGTCTTTGTTGGGAAATCCAATGTGTGAGGGGACATCGTCATCATGAAGCCCTTGGAAGCTCCGCAGATTTTGAGATATGCTTGGAGTTCATGAGCTGGAGAGTTGAGCTTGAGGGGGAGTGTTGAGATGTCAAGCTCAACATGAGCTGACACTCACGAGAGGCACCTGCACGACCGTTCGACATTTATATCTCTGGTGGTAGGTTTGGTAGTAGCTAGCATCGACATATCTTCACTAGAGATTCGACAGCTGGACTACACTGACTAGTCCACATCTCCTCACTCCTCTTAGCATGTTCACATTATGGACCGCTTGTATATACTCTATTATGTGTGTTAGTCAATTTATCTTCTTTGTAGCCATTTTAGAGACTGGCATAGTTATAGCGCCACCTCATTTAGTTGGGTTCACACTATAGAGAACCCTAGTATGTATTTGGTCGAGTACCTTTCATTATGTGTGTACTCTTATCTTTGTATATGGTGTGTTGAGTGTTGTGTGAAGAAGAAAAAGATTTTCAGCCTCTCACCTTGTGTGTTCTCTTTTGTGAGTGTGTGTGTGCTTGCAAGAGCTCAAGCTCTCTTCCCCCCTACATCTTTTCAGATCCAACCATTACAGGAGTGGAAGTAGCACTAAAGAAGAGATGTGGATTTGAGGAATCAAGCTACATCGAGTGAGGAGAAAGCACTCTTCTCAAAAGGACCAGGATCAAGGACTAGAGAAGGACAAGGGACAAAGATAACCTATCATCATTGTGGCAAAATTGGTCATATAGCAAAGGATTACTGGCATAAAAAGAGAGCCAAAAAAGCCAATGTAATGTCAAAGAAGGAAGATAGTGACGTGGCCTCATAGGACGGAGGCAACACCGATCATCTCTTCTAGATAATATGAGGAGCATGGCTCCTAACCCCACTCTTGCGATGTGTGAAGTGTCAAGACAAAGCCAACATTGTAGTTTATAGAGTAACCTAGACAGACCGCTCTAACCATATAAGTATGGAGTGCAGGGCAAGTCAATACATGCTAGGTGTTAGACCCTTATCACATTGAGGGGAGTTGTTGAGAAATGCAATGTGTGAGGGTGCAACATGAACAAAGCAAGGGGAGGAGCATGCACTTTAGAAAGAGAAAAGTCTAAGGGTACATTGGCAAAGGTTGATTTGTTTGGTAGGTTGTAAAAGGTGAAGTCAAAGGTCAAAAAGGTATCACATGCAAAATTCAAAGGAGCACATGTAGTGTGAGGATTTATGGATGCATGGTTGGCACTAGGGTGTACACAAAGCATGGATTAGAGCCCTTCCCAAGGTTATAAATATGGGTGTATGGAACTTGATTATGACAATGAGATTATCTTGATTTGTGCTTAGTTACTATCATTACCGTACTTAACCATATTTTTATTATCCTAATTACTATGCTTAATCATGTGGTTAACATTTGCTTTGATCCATCATGAGCTCACCATGCTTGGATCTCCAACAGTCTTGACCCTGACCTTGTGCACATTGGTAACATCACCATGACCTCATCTCCACCTTCACATGACCTTGTACTAGCCTTGTTCACCCGCCCTCATCCCTTTAAGAATACTACTATTGTGAACACCACTGGATCTTAACCATCACACGTGTCTTATGAAATCCCATGCAATAAGCAATTATATGAACCATATTGTAATCAACATCAACACACACAATCAATATCAACATATACTATTCGCCCTAATGCTCTGTGTATATCTCTATGTCTGTGTATTTGTGACCAGCTTGATTAGTAATGTTTAATCTCCTTAATCCCCCATCTGCTTTCATGGTATTAGATTCTCAGGTTCCTTGTTATCATGGGTGTTGTGGAAAAATCAAAGGAGAGCAGGCTATTATCGATGAATTGCTCTCTTGTCTAGGTAAATATTTTGCCTCTACTTATACTGCTAGCCAACGCATCTCCTCCCTACATCGTGCAACTATCTCGACTGACTCAAAGATAATCTCAAATTTTGACTTTTATGAAGATGATGCAATGCAACCTATTAATTTCTTTGCAAAAGATCAAGGTGGCCCATAAACCCTAAATTTAGGGCTGTGCATGCCTTGGGCTTCATCGATGTGATGCACAACAATTTGGTGCTCTAGATTGCATAAGCTCCACCTACTGTAATTGACAAAGGCCCTTTTAATCCTCTACCCCAACATACCCCACTTTTGATATGTCCCAATCAGGCACAAATCACCATGAAGGCCTGAATATTGATGTAACCCTTCTAGTATCCAATTTTGGTGCCTCCCTAGCCCCCCTCGATGGGCTCTTATGCCCAACTAAGACTGCTTTCTCAAGCTTCCAAATATGTGAGCTCCTTCACCAAAGACAATCTTAGTTCGCCCACTCATCTTGATGCTATATGAAATCAAGGTTTGGTAGCATAGTAGATAGCAAGCAGGCTATGGAGAGTCAAATATCTCCATCACATTAATGCGTGTGTAGAGAGAGAGAGAGAGAGAGAGAGAGAGCAAAGCTCAAAGAGACTAGATTGCATGACTTAGGGTTGATTGTATTGATATTATAAACATCGAGCAAACTACATGCTTTTATATGCATGCTTTTATAGGCTAGTGGCAGTAGCCTTTATCTTATTGACTACTAGTTGCGAACTTGCTAAGGCTTCCAAAATCAAATTTTACCCAAACCTCCTCCTCCCCTTCTCAAACCTTCAAATTCTTGCCACGTGACAGCTTTGTGAAACTCTTCCTTTCACAAAGCTGCCACGTGTTGGAGGTTCGGGAAAGGAAGGATAAAGTTTGAGGAGGTTTGGGTAGCATTTGATTTGGAAGCCTCAAAAGACGTGTGAAGCACAAGCACCGGGTTCCCAACTAGTAAGATAATATAGAGATATAGAGAAGTAATGACATGACTGCTTACAAAGTGCACACACAAAATTCAAGCTAAGCCTTTGTTTACTGTTCAGACACATACATAGTCCACATCATGCTGGCCGGAAACACTGACGGGTACATCTTGCTCGACTTAAGAAACACCCAGTGTTATGAGAAACCTAGAGAGAGAGAACCATTGCGGAGAGAGAGAGAATCGTAGTGTTATGAGGGTACATTGGAGTGGAGGGAGAGAGAGAGAGAGAGAGAGAGAGCAGAGATGTTCAGGCTGATTTTTAGTCTCTTGGCAGGAGTGATGATTTTTAGTCTTTTCGGACGGCACAAGCGACGCCACCTGAGTAGAAAAGCGACTCCGTGCCCTGTTGCTGATCTGCCTTTGCATTCGTCTATAGGCACCCATGAGGTGTTTATCAGCCATCGTGGGATACACATAAAGCGTGGATTTGCAAATATACTTTACCATTTCCTGGAAAGCCATGGGATCAAAGCATTTCTGGACATGGAGGAGCTCCCTCAAGGAGATGATGTTCGCCCCTTCATGCTGGAAGCTGCCCAAAAAGCAATCATTCAAGTGCCCATCTTTACAAGCAATTACGCAGAGTCTGGGTGGTGTCTGGATGAACTTGTGGAAATGTTGAAGAGCACCAAGAGCTCTACAAAAGCCAAGCTATTTCCGGTCTTCTATGACGTGAAGCCAGAAGACCTAAGAAACAGGAAGAATGGGCCGTTTGCAAAAGCTATCAAGGACCATCGAAGACGAGGCAAGCACAGCGAAAGCACGATCAAGGGGTGGGAAGATGCTCTGTGTGATGCCTCATGGCTCGAGGGCTTCCGTCTGGAGACCTTTAACAAGTACGAAACTTTTGTTTTGCAACCGTTTTTTGTTGTTAATCTTCTCACTTGTCACTAATCTATGCGATATTATCAATGTGCAGACGTCAAGGACAATTGCTCCAAGCTCTCGTAGAGAAGATAGCACAGGAGATGCAAAGCAGGATTCCCGTGGAGGATGACCTCAAAGCAGTTGGTTTGGATGAGAGGGTCTCTGATGTGGTCGAGCTGTTTCATTTGAAAGAAAAGGGAAGTGTGTACTTTGTGCTGCTTTGCGGCATGGGTGGCATTGGCAAGACCACTCTTGCTCGTGCTATTTACAGGAGACTTGGAAAGGAGTTTCAAGCAGCAAGCTTTGTGGAAAATTGTCGGGATAAGAGACTGAGTCAATTACAGGATCACCTCCTTGCCGATTTGCTGCTTGAAAAGAATTTCCAAGGGGATGATGCTGGAAAGAGGAAAGCGCGTTTAAAAGCTGGATTAAGGGGGAAGGAGGTCTTGATCATATTGGATAATGCAGAGAACTTTGAATCTATCGAGGAAACCATAGATCTGACATCCCTTCAGCCAGGAAGTCGAATGCTTGTAACAACCAGGAACCAAACAGTATTTCCTCGCGACAATGATTTCTCTGATGTCTTCAGGGGTGAATGCTACGAGGTACAAGGCATGGACAGTGATGAGTCCTTGCGACTTTTGTGTCTGCACGCTTTCAAGAAGCCTTCGCCAGATCTAGGTTTTGAAAAGCTAGCAGAGAAAGTAAGTGAAGCATGTGCTGGTCTTCCCCTTTCACTGGAGGTGCTTGGTAGGCATCTTAGGGTGAGGAAGGAAAAGAAATTCTGGGAAGAAGCAATCAAGATTTTAAGTAGTAGCGCTGCTTCGTACAAACGGATAGAGACTTGTTTGAAGGTTAGCTACGAGGCTCTTAGTAAGCATGAGCAGGAAATGTTTCTAGATGTGGCTTGCTTCTTGATTGGTGAAGACAGGCAGAGTGCCGAATACTTTTGGGATAGCGATGATTTGGTAGAGGGGTGGAGAAGTGGTCTAGAGAGCTTGGTAGATCTCTGTCTAGTGAAGGAGGACAAAAATGGGTGCTTGACAATGCACGATCACTTGAGGGATTTGGGGAGAGGCATTGTCAAACAGTCAGGCAAGTGGAGTAGGGTATGGGATGATACTGACTTCATGCAAGTGTTGCAAAATAAGCAGGTACGCATTCACTTCTCTATTTTCTTATCTGTTTTCAGCACACATTATGTATGCAAACAATGCCATAGGAAGCTAAGGCAATACAAAAACGAAAGACTAAAAAGATTCAAATTAGTTGTTGTGAATGCCCAGCAAGAAACTTGTTCTACTGTTCATCCTTAACTTTTAACTCGAGAAACTCTTTGATTGGTCTCTTTTCCTTTGTCCCATCTTTGCACTTGCACTTCTTGTTTTGAAGCTTGTTTTTGGTGTGGAGGGTGGGTGGCTCTCCCAGTATTTTCCATTTAGTTACTCTACACTAGATCTTACAATGTTTGTGCAATATCCATATATTTAACTAGTGTCTGGGTTATGGAGTCTATGGGACCTACATTAGTGAATGTAGATCTGTACTAAGCATCTGTGTTATGCTCCTCTAATGCCGGTACTTCAGTACATGAGCGATAAATTGATAGAATGATCTGTGCAATGATGGTCTGGTTTGTGGTTGCAGGGTCTTGATCAAATCCGTGGGCTTGCCACTTCTCGGGAAATCTTGAATGCAAGTTTGCTTTCCCAAATGCGATCTTTACGATTGCTTTTTTTGTATGGAACATATCTAAAGTGTGATGATGAGGGGCTAAAAGCATTGGAAATAAGGTGGTTGAGATGGACTCCTTCTAGGGCTCCTTTTAAAGAATTATTAGACCCGGAGTTTCTTATTAAGTACACTCAGGTATATAGTCAGTATTATTATTTTTCAATGTTTGATCTTCAAACTCTTGTAAATTCATGAGATTTGACTTTAGAAAATGAACTTTAATTTTACAAGAGTGAAAAGAAATCCTTGATTGCCCACTGATGATGAAGCTCCCATCTTCCTTTGAGCAGCTGAAAATTTGACAATATTTAGTGAAGATTTGTAGCTGTTAATAGACTTTGGTCTTTAAAAGTTTAGATGTTCTTAACTTTGATTCATGTACTTTACAGAAGAAACTTCCTTCTTCCTTTGGGCAGCTGAAAAAGCTACGAAAGCTTGACATGAATGAGTGCTTTGAGCTGGAGGAGCTATTGGAAGATTTTGGGTCTCTTGAAAGTCTAGAAGAGTTTAATGCAGAGGAATCGGCAATCACGAAGCTTCCTTCTTCCTTCGGGCAGCTGAAAAAGCTACGGAAGCTTGGCATGAATGAGTGCTCTGAGCTGCAGGAGCTACCAAAAGATTTTGGGTCTCTTGAAAGTCTAGAAGAGTTTTATGCAGGGGGCTCAGCAATCAGGAAGCTTCTTTCTTCCTTTGGGCAGCTGAAAAAGCTACGGAAGCTTGGCATGGGAGGGTGCCTTAAGCTGGAGGAGCTACCAGAAGATTTTGGGTCTCTTGAAAGTCTAGAGGAGTTTAATGCAGAGGAATCAGCAATCACGAAGCTTCCTTCTTCCTTTGGGCAGCTGAAAAAGTTACGGAAGCTTGGTATGAATGAGTGCTCTGAGCTGAAGGAGGTACCAGAAAATTTTGGGTCTCTTGAAAGTCTAGAAGAGTTTTATGCCGGGGGCTCAGCAATCACGAAGCTTCCTTCTTCCTTCGGGCAGCTGAAAAAGCTACGGAAGCTTGGCATGGGAGGGTGCCTTAAGCTGGAGGAGCTACCAGAAGATTTTGGGTCTCTCGAAAGTCTAGAAGAGTTTAATGCAGAGGAATCAGCAATCATGAAGCTTCCTTCTTCCTTTGGGCAGCTGAAAAAGCTACGAAAGCTTGGCATGAATGAGTGCTCTGAGCTGATAGAGCTACCGGAAGATTTTGGGTCTCTTGAAAGTCTAGAAGAGTTTAATGTAGGGGGCTCAGCAATCATGAAGCTGCCTTCTTCCTTCGGGCAGCTGAAAAAGCTACGGAAGCTTGGCATGGATGAGTGTTCTGAGCTGGAGGAGCTACCAGAAGCTTTTGGGTCTCTTGAAAGTCTAGAAGAGTTTTATGCATGGAGCTCAGCAATTATGAAGCTTCCTTCTTGCTTCGGGCAGCTGAAAAAGCTACAAGAGCTTGGCATGGGAAGGTGCCTTAAGTTGGAGAAGTTGCCAGAAGATTTTGGGTCTCTTGAAAGTCTAGAAGAGTTTTATGCAGGGGGCTCAGCAATCACGAAACTTCCTTCTTCCTTCGGGCAACTGAAAACGCTACGGAAGCTTGGCATGAATGAGTGCTCTGAGCTGAAGGAGCTACCAGAAGATTTTGGGTCTCTTGAAAGTCTAGAAGAGTTTTATGCATGGGGCTCAGCAATCATGAAGCTTCCTTCTTCCTTCAGGCAGCTGAAAAAGCTACGGAAGCTTGGCATGGGAGGGTGCCTTAATCTGGAGGAGCTACCGGAAGATTTTGGGTCTCTTGAAAGTCTAGAAGAGTTTAATGCAGAGGAATCAGCAATCATGAAGCTTCCTTCTTCCTTTGGGCAGCTGAAAAAGCTACGGAAACTTGGCATGAATGAGTGCTCTAAGCTGATAGAGCTACCAGAAGATTTTGGGTTTCTTGAAAGTCTAGAAGAGTTTAATGTAGGGGGCTCAGCAATCACGAAGCTTCCTTCTTCCTTCGGGCAGCTGAAAAAGCTAAGGAACCTTGGCATGGAGCTTGGCATGAAGATTTGCTCTGAGCTTCAGGAGCTACCTGAAGATTTTGGTTCTCTTGAAAGTCTAGAAGAGTTTTATGCATGGGGCTCAGCAATCACGAAGCTTCCTTCTTCCTTCGGGCAGCCGAAAAAGCTACAAAAGCTTGGCATGGATGAGTGCTCTGAGCTGGAGGAACTACCGAAAGATTTTGGGTCTCTTGAAAGTCTAGAAGAGTTTTATGCATGGGGCTCAGCAATCAAGAAGCTTCCTTCTTCCTTCGGGCAGTTGAAGAAGCTACAGAAGCTTGGCATGGGAGGGTGCCTTAAGCTGGAGGAGCTACCGGAAGATTTTGGGTCTCTTGAAAGTCTAGAAGAGTTTAATGGAGAGGAATCATCAATCATGAAGCTTCCTTCTTCCTTTGGGCAGCTGAAAAAGCTACGGAAGCTTGGCATGGGAGGGTGCCTTAAGCTGGAGGTGCTACCGGAAGATTTTGGGTCTCTTGAAAGCCTAGAAGAGTTTAATGCAGGGGGCTCAGCAATCATGAAGCTTCCTTCTTCCTTTGGGCAGCTGAAAAAGCTACGGAAGCTTGGCATGGATGAGTGCTCTAAGCTGGAGGAGCTACCTGAAGATTTTGGGTCTCTTGAAAGTCTAGAAGAGTTTTATGCAGGGGGCTCAGCAATCACAAAACTTCCTTCTTCCTTCGGACAGTTGAAAAAGCTACAAGAGCTTGGCATGGGAGGGTGCCTTAAGCTGGAGGAGCTACCAGAAGATTTTGGGTCTCTCGAAAGTTTAGAAGAGTTTTATGCAGGGGGCTCAGCAATCACGAAGCTTCCTTCTTCCTTCGGTCAGCAACGGAAGCGTGGCATGGGAGAAGAGTTTTATGCAAGTGGCCCACCCAATGCTAGAGAAAACCTTTTTGTCCAGCCAGTGAGAAGAAAGAGAAGTTGGAGTACAATCAGATCCCGATATTCAACTGATTTTTTCAACAGAAACCTATAAAATTTTATCGGTTTTTATAAAGGTGAGTAAATTCAATCGATTTTTTTAACCGGTGCAAAATACACTAAAGGATGGTTTTTTTCTAGCACCTGGCCCACCAATCATGAAGCTTTGTTCTCCCTTTGCCTCAGTTCTCGAATTTGAAGCACCTGATTATGTCCTTGGTTAGCCTTGGAGGGGTGACCTTTGGTCCCTACATAACTTATACTGACTTTCTACATGGTTGAAAGGATGAATAAATGACTTGAGAATGGTGCATTGTGAGATATGCTTATATATATAGGGAGAAGAACTGGTCAGCCAGCTTGAGTGCAGTTGGCCAATTCTTGGACAAATAAATTCCTCTTATGCTTAGATAAATGTTGAGCTTAACTCTAATGTATGCCGACACTTGTTGGCCTTTACACCATTGTTGCCGCCTATTGCTTTTTGGGACCTGTTGTTGTTGTTGCCTGCCGACTTGTAACTAAAGGTTATCGAGACAGGCCCCCAGAATCCTTCCATAATGATTATCATGAAGATGGTGATGATGTTGATGTTGACGATGCTTCTTGATGACGATAATGAAGATGACGATGTGGGTGATGTTGATGATGACACTTGATGATGACCTATATGTTGTCCTAATTGATGCTTAATCAAGGATTAAGATGGTTCATGTTGAAGATTAGCCATGGCACGGGCATGTATGTAACATATTGTAACCTTCAATTCTAGGCTTGCTTCGGCTAGCTAAAAAGGCTATAAAATCTTGGGTCCCAAGCTTTTCCTACACTTTGTGCAATTGAAAAAGCTACGGAAGCCTTATCATGTCACTTCACTTGTACATCACTAATTTTTATCAATCTGCTTTGAGTGTTGTGTAAGTGACCTTATCATGTTAACTTATTTTCATAAATCTACTTTGAGTGTTGTGCTTTCATTGATCTCTGCTTGCTTGCTATGCCTATATGTGTGTTGTTACTTTGATCTCCACTCCAAAAATTGGTATCAGAGTAGGTGCTCTTAGCTCTCATCCCTTTGTTATCTTCTCTTGGAGCTTCTCTTTTGATTGTCCGAAATTGAGCTATTCTCTTAGGGGAAGAAGGTATAGCCAATAGTGTGGCATTAATTATATTAATATATTTTTTGCACGTTTTGGAGCGTTTTGGGGCTTGTTTGCATGTTGTAAGGTTTCTATAGGCATCTCAGAGGAGTGTCTTGTTTTTGTCCGATCTTGGGTACTTTTCATAGTAGAAGCAAAATTTGGTATGCAAACAGGTCCATCGTTATCTTTGTCATTGCATCTACGAGTTTATCTTCAATTGCTTCAATAACATCGTGAACATTATTATCGATTTTTGCATTCTTGCTAAGTATCATTTTTACAATCCACACTGCAATTATTTATACACTTTGTAGGTTTCCTTTGTCAATTGCCCGATCACCTACTCTCTTGTGATCCTCAATGATGCTTCCATCAGATCTTCTTACATGGTAAGGAAGCTCATTTACTTGTGATGGTGTGCAGAAACAGAGTGATTGGATACGATTTCTTGGAGAACCTTGCCACCACCAAAACAATCCCCGATAACATCTTCCTCCTCTTCTCGATCAACGACGAGACGAGCCAGATCTTCTACCACCCAAGGAGATCTCGTGATGTCGTGGAGTAGGTGGATGAGAAGGACGGGGAGTGGGAGAATCGTAACCAGCTTGAGATGGACTAGTGTTGGCATACAAGAAGGGACTAGCACATGCATAGCTCTATGTATGCATAGAGCTCATGTAGAAATCCCCATGAGTAGAGTAACACATAAAGCAATGCATAGAGATACACATACATACATAGAGCCTATGTATATATAGAGCTCATACATAAAGCTCTGTGTAGCGGAATGCATAGAGCTATGCATGCATATATAGAGACTTGCATTTCTCTACGTATAGAGCTATACATAGAGTCTTGTTATGTATACATAGAGCCTTGTAGCTCTATGTATGCGTGCATCGAGCTATTATGCATACATACATAGAGCTACAAGGCTCTATGTATGCATAGAGCATGTGCATAAACCTCTGTATACAACAATGCATAGAGATATACATAGAGCCATGCATGCATACATAGAGCCCATGTTTAGAGAAATGCTTAAAACTCTATGCAGTAATGCATAGATTAAGGATGAATAAACATCTATGCAAACAACAATGCATAAATCTCTATGCATACAACAATGCATAGAGCACATGCATAAACCTCTATGCATACAACAATGCATAGAGGTATACATAGAGCTCGGGGGGTCCACTATATGGAAGCCCCTCCTACGACGTGCGTTCAAGCGGTATTTAAAAATTACCTTATCTGTGAATTTTGAGCTAATAAAACTACCCCTTTTTCTTTATAAACTTACATTTTTTTTTTCCAAAGTACAGTTAAAATACCCCACTTGTAATTGTATTTCTGTAAATTTACCCAATATTTTGGATTTAAAAAACCCCACCTAATGATCGCACGTGGTAGACTTACATATTTTGAGGTGCACCCCCCGAGACATAGAGCTATGCAAGCATACATAGAGCTTATGTGTAGAGACATAGAGCTTATGTGTAGAGAAATGCTTAAAACTCTATGCAGTAATGCATAGATTAAGGATGAATGGATGGTGTCACATGTGTCACACGAGAAAGGATGCATTCAAAAGATGGATGAGCCCATGTGCAAAAATACCATTACATTTTGTTTTAACAATTTGGTGATGGATAAGTGGATTGACAAGTATGAGGATGTGAGAAAGAGAAGAATAGAGGAGAGAACAGCCTTGAAGAGATCAACATAGAGGCACATGGCATGTCCACCTAATTTAGAGTCTCTTTGAAAGTATTGTAATATTAAATGGCTTAGAGGTGCCCTAAAGCAAATAACTTGAAACGCGGGAGAGGAGATTATAAGAGAAGAATGGGAGTATGCAAGGGGATGCGACTACCATGTAAGTAAAGATGTTTTATTTCACTAATATACATAGTATTTTGCTAAAGTTTCAAAATATTTTCTTTTAAAACTAACGTATATGTTGTCAAGTGGTTCAAAGTGGTGTATAGAAGTAATTAAGGAACCATGAAAAAGCATTTAAGTGGATTTTTTTAATACTTGACTCAACCAAGTTATGGTAACATGCGAGAGGCATATATGTTTTACCACAACATTTTGAAAATGTTTGTACTTTTTATAAAATTGAGATGAATTTTAATACTTAAAATGAAAGTCTTAGGTATTTTTACTTATACATGTTTTATGTATTTTTTTCTAGGTTGTGTTTCATCTTGAGCAAAGAGATTCCAATTGGTGGTATATAATATAAGTCACTTTCTGATCCAAGTGTATATTTTAAGATCTAGATATTGAAGAAGAAATACATGACATATCAATGAAATACACAACAAACAATGAGAATAAAGAAGTAGAATAAAATTATTCAGAGTTTGAAGAATACACCACAAATAAATATCTTCTATCTTTGATTTCATCAAATGAAATTAATGAGTCAATATGCCATAATGATGATGATAATGCATCTACATATTCTTTAAGTATGAGTTTATGTGAAATAATGATGATGATATTTATCTACCTATTCTTTAAGTAGTGGAATATGAGTTTATATTGATATAGGGACTATAGAAATGATAGACTTAGAGATAGATCAGTTGATATGTATGGAGTTGTTTCAAGATGGCATTGATGATGGTACTATAAAAAGATATAAATCATTATATATCTTTCTACATATTGATCGTCTTGTAACATTTTGTTGATTTTTTATTTTTTATTATAAACATATTTTGTTTGATAAATTTATGTGATAAATTTTTACTAGATGTTTTTGTGGACTTCATTTAGAGTATTATGCTATTTTTTCTAGTGTCCACCCAAGGGTCATATCGACATTTTTACTAGATGTTTTTGTGGACTTCATTTAGAGTATTATGCTATTTTTTCTAGTGTCCACCCAAGGGTCATATCGACATTTATAAATGCAACTCAGTGGTGCTTATAATAGTGAAACATAAACACGGCTAAAACTTTGGTAATAAGTGAAACATAAACATCGCTAAAACTTTGATAATAAGTGTTGCTAACCTCTCATCTTGTTTTTGTGAATGTTATCACTCGTTGATCCTAAGCCTAGCAACAAGCGACTAAGAAGGATAAGCCCGCTAGGAAGCATGGCCATAGAAGAAAAGCTAAAAAGATTAGGAATGGAGATCACCAATTTAGGATGGCTCTGATCTAGATACAATGGAAACCACTTCAATAGAATCTAGTTATGAGGATCTAATTCTCAAAGATCAGAATATCAAACCAAAAAGGAAAGTGATGTGTGCCTACTACTCCCAAGGCGATGGGTAATATCTGAATGTTGAAACTGTCAGAATACGCAGCGGAGATGATGACCAGATCTAGGAACACAAGAGCAAAAACGCATGCAGGAAAAATACAGCACAAGAGAGAGAGATATAGGCGTGTAACTCTGCGCTCTGTATACACAAGAAGATCTCGGTGTTGATACACTAGTGGCAAGGGGGCTGGGGGCCTATTTATAT
The DNA here is from genome assembly GCF_041138505.1 of Cibotium barometz. Lineage (NCBI taxonomy): Eukaryota > Viridiplantae > Streptophyta > Polypodiopsida > Cyatheales > Cibotiaceae > Cibotium > Cibotium barometz. Next base: position 1,307,537 of record NC_141086.1, read on the forward strand.
GCCCCCACATGAGCAGTCGGCCTGCTGAAAAAGGCTCCACGACTGCATCATCAGTCGGCCAACACCATGCAGCCAGTCGGCCAGCACTGAGGATCCACAACTGCATCAAGTACAGTCGACCAGCTCCAGTACACACATCTGATGTAGTCGGCCAGCTAATGGATCCTCCTGCCAACTCAGGGCTGCCTCCCAAGCCATAGAAAAAATGGGAAAAATAGGGGAGTGAGGAAAAATGATAAAACACCGCATAAGGGCGGGCACACCCACAACAAAGGCCATGGTGTATAAATCTAGACAGGAGATGACTTCTAACACCCCCTCTCATCTCCTGGCTCTGAAACCAGAGCTGGGGTGCTGCCTGAGCAAATCGTGAGATAGCGACTTCGTGAAGAGGTCCACCTTACTGTCCTCCGTCCAACAGAACTCTAGCAAGATGTCATCAGCAATGATCTGTTCACGAACAAAGTGCCTCTGGATGACTAGGGGTTCCTCTAGTGGAAGCCCAAACTTACAAATGCAACCTCTGCATTTTCACCACCTCACAAGCAGCATCACAAACAACCCGGTACTCTGCCTCTGTCATCAAGGCAGCAAAAGATGACTGTCTCCTACTGCTCCAAAAACCTACTCCTGGGCCTGAAGTAGATCTCCTTGTGTCCGGATCTCCTCCCCAAACTGAGTCACTCCAATCGTGGAGTCGGACTCCATCCAATAATCCCCCTCTTGTGTACAAGAGTCCATGATCCTTCGCATGTCGCAGAAACCACAGGAAATGCAATCCTGCCTCCCAAAGAGTCATCTGCAACCATGAGCTCAACTGCCTCATTAGGAAGCTCCCGTCCGATCTGGTGTCCATCAACCAGATCAATGAACCATTCTGCTTCTGAGTCAAAAAGGCATCACACTACTCACAAGGATCAACACCTGTTTTACGATGCAAGTCCTGGAAACCTGATGAAGACCACGCAAGGCCTTCTAAAACCTGTCAACCACCCCCTCTGAATCCGGAACCACAAAGCCTAGAGAAACCACCTCCTTCTGCAAGTAATCACCTGCCACCTACCTGGCTTTCCGAAAGGTCCCCGTGGAAAGAACATTCTCATCTACTGGAGGTTCTTTGTCCCGAATACTACGAGACATCAGAGCAAAAGTTACCTGTTCAGTTTCCTCTGACTAACGAACACAAGAACTATCAACATCAGTACTGGAAAGTTCTTGCCAACTGCTACCATCTACTGGCAAGCTATCCACCATCTGGTCTCGGAAAGCCTGTACCTACAGCGTATCCACACTTAAGTGGCCATTACTAGACTGCCACTCATCATCATCTGAGGACCTGGGAGAGAGAGTGCTGAAAGCTTGTAAACTCCATTCTCCACTCCGCCTTCCCAAACCACCTGGCCTGTTGCTTTGTCCCAGAGAGCAACAAAATGCTCACACTCTCCAAACTCCACTCGTACGCTAGTCTTGCAAACGTGATGCACTGACAAAACAGCAAGTGACGAAACATACAACACCTGGGAGGAATGCTTCCCCCCTCTGCCACCATTGGGAACTATCTCCATCCTGCCCTCACTGTGAACTAGGATAGTGGATGTATCCCCAGTAAGTATGTGACCAGAAAGCCTGCAAAGATCCTGTATACCGAAATGGGAAGGAGTCATGTGCCTGGAAGCACCACTATCTAGAATCCACTCCCGAGTATCCGTTGTTTGCGGATCTCCTCCCTGCCTAAAGAAAATGAAACATCGGTGTCCACCACCTCCAAGTGCACAAAAGTCGGAGTCTTCATGATTGCTGCTGCTGAGGAATCTTCATCCTTCTCGATCTTCCGCTTGGGACACTGCCTCCAGTAGTGGCCTTTCTTTCCACAATCATTACAGGGTCTCTCTGCCTTTAGTTTCTCGCGGTCAGTTAACGGACTTCTTCTCAGAAGACTTCTCCGATGAAGCCTTCCCTTTGCCTGTGTTACGGCCTTTCGACCGTTGGCCACTTAAGGCCTCTGAACCTCCACCCTGAGGAGGGTTCGTGAATCGTTCCTCCTGGTCCAAGACCATGGGCACATGCTCCTCCCACTTGATGGTGCTGAGCCTGCCCACTGGTAATCAAAGACGAGTAAAATGCTGAGTACGAAGAGGGCAAGTGCGACAGCAACGTTATGGCCATGTCCTTTGACGATATCTCCTTCCCAGCCTGAAGAACTTCTTGCTGAAGAGCCTGCACCTTGTTAATATGCTCTTGCATCGTCGATGACTTTGCAGGGCTCATAACCCGCATCTGTACTTCCAAGGAAATCCTCTTCATGGGCGATACCCTGTTGTAAAGAGAAGCCAAATGCTGCCATATACCTCTGGCCAGCGTCATATGTTTTACATGATTGATTACCTGTGGTGTGCAGTTGAGAAAGATAAACGAACGGACCCTGGCGTTGACACGATCCCACATGTGTGTCTGAGCCTCCTGATCCTTTCGGATCGACGGTAACTCCCCTTCCTCTACTTCCGGCCATGGAACCCCAACAACGACAAAATCAGCGAGGTCGTAAGACTCCATAACAGATTCCATCATTACCTTCCATATGCCGTAGTGACCGTCCAACTGACGGTCCACCGGGAATGTGGGGAGCGTCGGGATCTTCACATGCCTCTCGGCCATCTCAAACAGATCTGCCATTGCGGGGATGTACTTTGAAAAGGGTGGGTAGGTGGGAACAAAGAAGAACTAAAACCTGCAAGTGGCTGTCCAGCAAATCAGCCCGCCTTCCTCTTGCTTCTCCTCTTCTCGAACAGTCCCGACAGTCCACCAATCAGCCACACAACAGTCCCCCTCTTGCTCACACAAATTCCAAGAACTATCTAGAGCCTAGGGCTCTGATACCATGTCAGAATACGCAGTGGAGATGATGACCAGATCTGGGAACACAAGAGAAAAAATGCATGCAGGAAAAATACAGCACAAGAGAGAGAGAGATATAGGCGTGTAACTCTGCTCTGTAGACACAAGAAGATCCCGGTGTTGATACACTAGTGGCAAGGGGTCTGGGGGCCTATTTATATGCCCCCACATGAGCAGTCAGCCTGCTGAAAAAGGCTCCACGACTGTATCATCAGTCGGCCAGCACTGAGGATCCACGACTGCATCAAGTACAGTCGGCCAGCTCCAGTACACACATCTGATGTAGTCGGCCAGCTAATGGATCCTCCTGCCAACTCAGGGATGCCTCCCAAGCCACAGAAAAAAATGGGAAAAATAGGGGAGTGAGGAAAAATGATAAAACACCTCATAAGGGCAGGCACACCCACAACAAAGGCCCTGGTGTATAAATCTAGACAGGAGATGACTTCTAACAAAACTAGATATTGAAAGATTGGAATTGGCCAAGGCCTTGGTATAGCAATGCCAAGAGGAAAGAGGAAAAATCCAAACCGACCCAAATAAGGTCTTCTAATACAGTATATCCCACAGGAGGAAGGACTATCAGACAAACTTGATGTTTTAGAGCTACTAAGGGAAGAAACAAACAAAGGAGTAATGAATCGAATCTTACCCTTGCTTGATTCTTTGGCATGATGGATCAAGTAGACGTGCCTCGAGAAACTTTGTTGTCATATTCTAGTAATCAAGGAGTACACTTAACTAATGTCGATTCTTTTTGTAAGGATTGAAGTACCTTTAAAATCATACCTTAAGAGAAATCCGAGGTTATGTCCTAGTCTGAAGGATTGAGTAGGAGGAATCATTGCATCACTTGACCCTCGTGAAAGTGACTCGCCTTTTACATTGAAGGAATAAATTAATCCAAAAGAGCCAGAAAAGAATTGTGAGATTCCAGTGAACAAAATGGGTCACTACTATGAAAGTGATACCACTAATGCAGTCACTACTATGAAAGTGATATCACTAATGCAGTCACTACTATGAAAGTGATATCACTAATGCAATCATTCTAGTTATCCCTAAAGGTAGTTAAGTAATGGGGCTATATTAGACAGTGAATCATGGAAAAATCGCCCATTGAAAAGGACAGATCCAATTGTGAGAAGATGGTAGATGGAACGAAGACGAGACCAATGAATATATTGAAAAATGGTAAACTCAAGGTCTTTTCATTCACATTTATCTATACTATGGTCGTTGAACATTCTATGACCAACCCAACTCATATGATGTTATTTCAGGTAAACCTTTCATGAGAGATGCCTGATTGACTGGGTCACTAACCACATATTCTTGCAAAACGATCCATGTACCTTGAAACTACACCTACAAACTTGGAAGACACATCCCAAGGGAGGCGAGTTGTTTGGAGATGGCTTGAACACCACTACCTGAATAACTCCCTTGCAACTTTTCAACTGAGAGGTGCAAACCCAATGTCCAGTAGAAGATGAGACGTATGTCCCATTACCAGAACCAATGTTATGTGAAAATTGGATGCACATTTTATCACAACAATTGATGTACCCAAGAGAAGTGAAACTATCTACAAGAAACATTAGTTAAAGGATCAATCCTAAATAACATTAATACTAGAACCAGATTAGAAGATGAGATGTATGTCCCATTACGACAAGAACCAATGTTCTGTGAAAATTGGATGCACATTTTAGCACAACGATTGATGTACCCAAGAGAAGTTGAACTAACTACAAGGAGCATTAGTTCAAGGACCAACCCCAAACTACATCAATATAGTTGATGAATGACCAACTTGCAGGATTCAAATTTGAGGAAGAAGAAAGATAAGGAAGTAGCTCTAAAGAGTGAACTATGGAAGAGTCAAAAAATGCTTCCATAGATGGATTTGAAAGGAATGCTACTCAGCTACTAGAAAGAATAATAAACTCATTTGTATACCCATTGATGCACAATTTCTTAGATTTATTGAAGCCACAAATGTCCACAAAGATTTGTCCAACACCAATTAGGGGGAAGAATTGAACTAGGTTGTGGGAAAAGGCAAACAAGAATTGGAAAAAAAGCCTTGAAAATGAAAAAGCCTTGAAACCAAAATTGTCTCGGTCAACCCACAGAAGAAAGGCTGATAGAGCAGTGTCAAAAATTGAGGGATTGAAAGAGAGCTTTAGCTATTGCTAAGATGGAAGAAGAAGATCTAAGGCAAGCACTTGTGCATTTCAAGAATTATAATGTTGATGAGAGAACAATGACACACATTAAAGCACAAAGGTCAAAGGAAGGACAAGTATCTTATGATGGAACAGTAGAAGATAAGGAAGTAAATATAGTGGAGCTTGACCAAAAGCCAAAGCCCATCTATATTTCTATGGACTTAACTAGTGAGGAAGAAGAAGAGCTAATTAAGTTAATTAAATAATTTGAGGATTGTTTTTACAATGTCATACACATGAAACGAGTGCTTCCCCATCGGTGGTGCAACACACAATAGGGAAGGATCACGACTAGTAAAACAAAGACCATATCAAAGGAATCCAAAATACACATCAATTCTAAAGGAGGAAATTGATAAACTCAACAATTTAGGACTCATTAATGAAATCAAACACATTGATTGGGTATCACCCACCATTGTGGTAGTGCCCAAAACGAACAAAAAGCTTAGAGTGTGTGTAGACCTAAAAAAGGTTAAGCAATCAAGTATCCATTGCATAAGAGAAACCAGTATAAAATGGGTAAAGAAGCTTATAGCTTCTTGGGTGGGTCTTGGGGTCTAATCAAGTATCCATTGCATAAGAGAAACCAGTATAAAATGGCATTCATTACCATGTGGGAGACATATGCCTATAAAGTCATGTCATTCACATTAGCCAATGCACTTGCAATATTTCAAAGATTAATTTCTCTCAAGGACTACCTCAAAAAATGGTCAGATATTTATTGATGACCTCTATACGCATACGGAACAGAAGGAACACTTAGCATGTACAATAAAAAGGTGTTTCAACCATACAGATTATACAACATATCTTTAAATCTGTTGTTGAAATGTCAATTTTGGGTTAATCATGGTGTTAAACTTGGTCACATTGTGTCCAAGAATGGGATTCCACACAGTGATGCAAAAGTCAAGTCACTCCTAGAACTACCACTATCCATTAACTACAAAGGGTTGCAAAGGTTTATGGGACATGTCAAGTATTATCAACAATTCATTTTATTCTATAAAAAAAGTGCTCAAGCTCTTTATAGACTAGTATTAAGTCTTTGAGTGAATTGAGGAATGTCAGCAAGCATATGACAAATTGAAGAAAGCATTAGAGGGAGCTCCCATACTTAGACTACCTAATTAAGTTCTCATATTCCATGCACATATTGATGCCTCCATTAAGTTCTCATATTCCATGCACATATTGATGCCTACTTAGAGTGCTCCCGTACTTAGACAAAATGGATTTTCCAATATGCTTTGCTAGAGTCAATAGCTGAATGAAGCTGAGATACACTATATACCACAACTGAAGGATTGGCTATGGTATATGCTGACATTACATTTTTGCCAACAAGTTTGTTTTGTTTGTAGAACATTATGACATCATGACTTATTATATTTGATTAACAAGCCATGCTCATTTAGAATAATCACTCACGTTCATAATACAAAAACGATCATAACAGTTCTTGCTAACCATATGTTTAGAATTCTAAATGGGGAATCAACCCCACTAGAGTGGATGATGACCTCCCTAATTTTGCTTGTTTAAGATCAATTTAGTGTCTGATTGGAGTGAGAAAATCTTAGAATTCCTAGCTTATGGATTTCTAAAATATAGACCTTTGAACAAGGATAAGATGAGGCGACTTATTAAGTTACTTGTCCCTTATCAATTGATAGCCAAAAAATTTTACATAATGGGAAAGAATTGAGTTCTACAAAGGTGTGTGTGGGAAGATGAATTCTCATACGTTGTAGAAGAAGCACCCTCAAGAGTTTCTAGAGGGCATTTTGCAAGAGAAACAACGGCTTGCAAAGTCCTTCAAGTAGGATTATGGTGACCAGGACACCTTTGTACCCAGAAAACCCATCCAAGAAGCTATACGCTTCCCTCCCAGCAGCCACTCTTTCCAAAACATGTTTGGTATAGGGTACTGGGTAAAGGTCCTTCTGAGTGGCTGCATTTACTTTTTTAAGATCGACACATACTCTTAGTTTCCCATTCTTTTTAGGCACTATCACAATTGGTGAGACAACCAATCCGTATGTTTGATCTCATAGATAAAGTCCGCAATGAGCTTATCAATCTCCTCCTTTACAATTGCTGCATACTTAGCATTCATGTGATATGGTTTTTGCCTAGCTGGTCTCAAACCTTCCATGATTGGACTCATATGTTGTACCACCTTCGGCGGTACCCCTTTCATTTCCTTGTAATTCCAGGCGAAACAATCCTTATATTCCTTGAGGACAACAATTAGCTCTTCTTCCTCTAAAGAAGTCAAATCTTTAGCAATGTATACGGGCTGTGCTTCTTCCCCTGGTCCCACAATATCAACCTCCTTGATGTTTGTCGGGCCATCATATGATGCCGACAGCCCCTCCTCTTTTACCCTAGTATAGCTATTAGCCGGACCGATCATCCACCATATAGTTCTTGAAATGGTCAGGTACTGAAAGCAAGTTTGGTTTGTCCTCATTGTCACTTTTAGCTTTTGCCATGATCTTCTTGGCCTCACGCTCCACCTCTGCTAAGGCCTTGTTGCATTTTTGACACCTTGTATTTGTAAGCTTGGGTGCATGGGTTTCTTGAAGGGTAATTTTCTCTTTGTGCCTCCCTTCCAATGATATTTTACTCAACTCCTCGCCCCAGTCCTTTGAGGATTCATTATGTACTTTCGTAGCCTCAAGGTATATCAACCATTGGGCATCCGTAGGTTTGCTTTGTAGCATGGCGTTTTGTCGAGCTAGATAATTGTTTCTGTCTCTGCCATCGTTTGAGGCGTTGAGCACTGGTACGGCTTCGTGCCACAATACTTTCTATACTTGATGTCTCCCTTCCTGATTCCTCATCCAGTGTCTGCCAATTAACCATGCAGATAGAAGTCATGGGGACGGTTCTAGATTCCAAATACTGGGTTCCCCTGGGCTGTATTACATCAATGGTAGCCAACACATGCATCCATTTTTCACTGAAGCCTAGAGGAGGTGTAAGATTCCTCCCCCAGCCCCTTTTTGATGTCTAGTATCTTCCCCTGTAAATCAACCCTCTTCAGAAATATAAAGACCTTGTTTCTAACTGTTTTAACCTAGAGAGAGAAAATATTCTAGAGAGAGAATATTCAGATTTTTAATATTTTTGGATAGAAAATTATCTCATCTTATTAAAATAAGTTTCCCTGAAACAGAAATTCAAAAAGAACTTTCCAATGTGCAATTGGAATTAATTGGAAATGGGTATAAAGGACCTTAGCCTAAGGGTCTAGATTTTCAGAAATTTTTGGATTATGGTCCAATTAAGGTTCCTATGGGCCAATAGCATCAATCCATGTGTAGGGAGGAGATAAATCCAATTTGTAAAAGAAGATACCCAAAAATGAGTAAATGCTCACATAAGATGAAGAGTTGAAAATGTACAAGGCTTATTAGTAAAAAAACTATGAGCAATATTAAAAATATGAGATATTTGGGTATAATGATTCCATTTTGACACATATGTAAGGAAGGGGAGTTCTTTAAAGGAGGTGCATATTTCACATAAGATGAAGAGTTGAAAATGTACAAGGTTTATTAGTAAAAAACTATGAGCAATAATAAAAATATGAGATATTTGGATATAATGATTCCATTTTGACACATATGTAAGGAAGGGGAGTTCTTTAAAGGAGGTGCATATTTCACATGCTTGAATGAGTTTTAAACTCATAAAAATTGAGATATTTCATCTCTCCTCTCTCCTCATTCAAGTCTAGTTCCAAAAAGTTAGCTTAACTGACCTAAAAATGGTCAAAAATTGACCAAACTGATTTGGAAAATTCTAGAATCAGTTTGTTTGGTTAGGAGCTCAATTTTTCCTATAAATAGAAGCCTCTCCCTTGTTGAAAAATATATAGTGTTTATGCATCGTTACTCTACTCCACCTACGCCAAGAACTATGAATTCATTAATAATTCACTAGTTTTTGGAGCTTCCCTCTTTCTTCAATCCCCATTAGTGGCTCCATCAACATACTTAACCAATTGATTGGTTGGGGGCCTCTATCGTGAACAAAGAATCAAGCAAATTGTAAGGTAAATGGTGAATTTTAATCTTTTCTATAATTCCTCAATGTTTCTCTCTTCTCAACCCCTCTCAATCTTGAGAAGCTTAATTGGAATGATTTTTGAATGCTATTGAAGTTAATTGATGAATGTTAGTGAAGAGTTACATAATTTGATGAATGCTATTGAAGTTAAATGATTAATGATAGTTAAGAATTACATAAATTTTTATTTATGCTTAATTCTAATGGTTTTTATGTAATTTCTCTCTCTCACTCAAGAAATGGTCATACTCATGACCCATTCTCAATCCAAATGAAGCTTTTCATAAAGCTTTTCCTTAATCCAAGATTAAGCTATGCTTGAGGCCAAATTAATGGCTTTTTTCTATGCTTTTAGTTTATGTATATTGATGATTCAATCCATTATGGATTAATGATCCAATTAGAGACCATTCTAATTATTTCCTTAATGATAAGCTTTATCCCTTAGAAAAATTGGGATTTATCAGTCACCCATAGCAGCGGAGCTATGGCAAAATTTTTATAAAAATTACGCATAAAGCATAAAAAGAGGACTTCCTACCATATTCTAGGAATTATCATCCTAGATTAATTGAAAGAATTTCATTATAATCATGGAGAAATTGAATTTTTATATTATGCATAAAGGATAAGTTTTTATATCAAAAGTGTTACTTTTATCATTTTTATTTACATGCATAGAAGTATGCATAATGGATAAATTTTTATATCAAAAGTGTTACTTTTATCATTTTTATTTTCATGCATAGAAGTATGCATAATGGATAAATTTTTATATCAAAAGTGTTACTTTTATCATTTTTATTTTCATGCATAGAAGTATGGATAATGGATAAATTTTTATATCAAAAGTGTTACTTTTATCATTTTTATTTTCATGCATAGAAGTATGCATAATGGATAAATGTTTATATCAAAAGTGTTACTTTTAGCATACTGAATTTCATGCATAGGGATATGAAAAAAAAATGATTATTTTATTGTAAAAATATTTTTTTAAATGATTATTTTATTGTAAAAGTGTTACTTTTATCATATTTGAAATTCTTGCATAGAGGATGCATAAAAGATTGATTTTAATTTAAAAGTGTCATTCTCATCTAAATTAAATTTATGCATAAGAAGATGCATAAAAGATTGATTTTAATTCAAAAGTGTCATTCTCATCTAAAATGAATTTATGCATAGAAAGATGCATAAAAGATTGAATTTTAATTCAAAGTGTCATTCTCATTTAAAATGAATTTATGCATAGGAAGATGCATAAAAGATTGATTTTTATTTCGAAAGTGTTAGTATCCTTAAATGGAATTTATGCATAATTAGATGCGTAAAGAAATTTTATATCAAATATAAGAATTTTCTTATATTCTATAAATAGATATGGAAAGGGATAGGATGCGATAAGAGATGTATGTATGTGGATGCGATAAGAGATGTATGTATGTGGATGTGTGGATTTGGAGATGGGAGTGTGGATGTATGAATGTGAAAATGGATGTATGCATGAAGATGTATATGCATAGATGTAAATGTGGATGTAGATGTGGCTGTATAGATGTGAATGTGGAATGTGGATGTGGATGTATGTATGTATGTGGATGTATAGATGTGAATGGGAATGTGGAGGTGGATGTATGTGAATGTGGATGTAGATGTGGATGTATGTATGTATGTGGATGTAGATGTGGATGTATAGATGTGAATGGAAATGTGGATGTGGATGTATGTGAAAATGGATGTAGATGTGGATGTATGTATGTATGTGGATGTGGATGTATGAATGAGGACGTGATAGTGGATGTATGCATGTGGATGTGGATGTATGGATGTGGATATGGATGTGTATGTATGAATGTGGATATGGGATGTGGATGTATAAATGAGGATGTGAAAATGGAGGTAAGCATGTAGATGTGGATGTATGGATGTGAATGTGGATGTGGATGTGGATGTGGATGTATGGATGTGGATGTGGATGTGGATGTATGGATGTGGATATGGATGTGAATATATGATATGTGATGTGAAGGAATCTGAAGTGAAGACATGGAAAATGATGTGATTGGATGAGTACACATATAAATGGAATGTGGAATAAGTAATGTGGATTAATGAGGGATAATGTGAAAAAATGAGAGTTAATATAGAAATTGTATTTGTAAACTGTTTGTAAATGCTGTTTGTAAATGGCTGTTTTATGTCAAGAATGCTGGGAAAGCATTTTGACCGTCTTATGATTAAGGTCGTGGAGACCTAACTGATAAAGTTGCAATTGCTGACGGAGAGTCAATGGAGGACGTCTCGCGTAGCAAGGTCAGCCGAGGTCTTGACCAGCCTCGGTTCGATTAAAATGGTGAGCTTCCGGTACGGTGGATGAGGGACCAAGGAAGCGGCCTATGGGTGAAGCGCTAGGTCACCTGCGAAGGATCCTAGAGGGTGCTGACCATACGGTGCTCGGGCTCTGGGTTGCCCAGGATACCCACGCTTGCGTCGAGGAAGATATTGGAACAAGGAGTAAGAGTTGTTTTGTGAAACCGGGCATGGATCTGGTTGATTGACCTTACTGGTCTTCAATTGATGAGTCCATGGCTCTTTATATGGATCTGTTGGTTGATCTTGTTGATCTTCAACGAGAGTCCATCTTGATTTTTATAAGTGATTATATTGCCGAGTATTATGGGCTAGGAACTATTGAAAAGGCCCCTGTGTGGACAGGGGCCTTTTTATAAGTGATTATAAGTGATTATATTGCCGAGTATTATGGGCTAGGAACTATTGAAAAGGCCCCTGTGTGGACAGGTGGTGAGCGTTCTAGTTGCCAATGATGCCATAGATACTCTGATGAAGGAATGATGGGAAATTATGAATCAATTGGATAAATTGGAAGATTGTGATCAGTGGTACTATGGTTTCATTAAAGGATTGTTTTAAAGTTAGCTGATGCTAAGAAAAAGGCAATTTCATATTGGGTGTGTAAGTGGTGTGGTTAGTTTTATGTTTGCATGAACTTCTGGCTAGGGGGCCTTGGAACTCTTTTCCTTGGTACCCGGGACAAAACCTAACCAAATTCCAAATTGGATCCCATCACTACAGTGGTTGGGTGGTTGGCTAACCCATGGGATCGGATGGGGTTAGGCTGGACTGATGGATCCGTAAATCAAGATTTAAATTCTATTATTACGATAGATGAAGTAAATCTTGGATAGTAATTGTTCTATGGATAGGAATCAACGGCTGTGCCTCTTGATGGGGAAAAAAGCGTTGATCCCAATGATCCAAGTGCAAGTTTCTTCCTTGATCTGACCAAGTACCGTTAGAGGTGCAGTCGGATCAGTTTGATCAGTAATGATCTTGACTACGTTAGAGTAAAGAGTTATCCTGGTGGAATCGCCCGTGCTTTCCGGGTAAGGGAAGTTTTTTCGGGTTCGGTTTTGGAAAAACCGACGGATTAGTCTCTTGTCCGGATATCCGTGGTGGTGGAGGACGAGGCCCCGAGTGTGGGTCCCTGCCCCACGCATGAAGTGCTACTTCTGCTGCTATTACCCCAGTTGCGCGGTGGAGATCGGGACCTTACAGTTGGTATCAGAGCGAATTGGCTAATAAAGATCAACTGAGAAACCAAATATGTCAAAAATTTATCAAGAAGCACAAAAAGGTTGTAATTGTGTGATATAATTCATACAATTCGATATTCAAACTGAAATTCGTAATTTGGTAATTGGGTCTTCAGATGGAAGTACCGCAATTATATAGAATCCCTGACTTGCTTGAGGCCTAGACATGATGGTATTTACCTGATAATTCCAAGGGCCGTGTGACTACCGTGTATATACCGAGAGTATAACTGCAGCTCTTTACTGACAGTATATACGAGTAAATCTAAGACTTGAAATTATAAGCGTTAATGCTATCCAGATGATGAATTCGAATGTGGTTAATATGATTTTTAATTCTGTTTGAGAACTGATGAAATTGATTTGGATTCTGATTGAAAAATGATGAATTCTGAAATTTAGTTGAAATGTAATAAGCTGAGCGAAACCACAATGAAGATGAATGGGACGAGTCCCTGTGATGATATTCATAACTGGAAATGTAATAAGCTGAGCGAAACCACAATGAAGATGAATGGGACGAGTCCCTGTGATGATATTCATAACTGGAATGATGATAATGATTTCAGCAAATCATTATGAGATTAGTGGATTGTGCTGTCAAATTGCTACTATTAACACTTGAGACGATAGATTAAGTTAAGGGATGAAAAATTGAGAACTTGCTTAACTAAAATTCCTGTGGAGGAATGTTCAGAAGGAAAATTTTCGGTCTAATGGACCATTATCGTGTTAAAGATATGAATGATATGATTGAATGAATTGTTATTTAATGATGAGTTCTATATAAGGGATAGTTATCCCCGTATTCTGTTGGGTTGACCAGAATATAAGGAACCCCAGAATAAATTGGATCTTAAGAAAAAGAGTTGTCCTCTACTTTGTGAGATGAGGACATCTCACACTTTTTGGAATGTAAGATTTCTTCCCAATTTTTGAGGCATTCAGAAATAAGAACCTCCTTTCTGATCTTATAACTATTCTCTCTCTAATATATAAATTTTTGACAGAATCATGAGACGAGGAAACCGTAGCCATCAGTAGCCAGACCCTGTCTCTGAAGATGACAAACTTGACCCTGATGTTCGCAAGGCTCTTCATAGGACTCAGCCAGGACCCTTCAAAGGAGAAGGGGAGAACCTGGGTGAGACTATGGAGAAATGGGTGGAAGCCATGGAAGAGTATTTTGACGTCACAGGTTATAATGAGCTGAGCAAAATGGCTCTTGGCCGGTTGAAAATAGTGGAAACAACCAGGGTAGCATGGAGGAACCACTGTGACACCAACCGTCAAAACAGAAATACTCAATCCTGGAACGACCTAAAAACCTATTTGAGAAAGAGATTTTGTCCCCCTGGATTTTTGGAAACCAAAATGAACGAATTTTTAGAGCTAAAGCAGGAGAACAAAACCATTGAAGAATTTCACCAGGCCTTTTCTCTTCTACTCAGATACTCACCACCTCTAGATGAAGAACAGCTCATGGCCAGGTTCATTCGGGCAATGAACGAACCCTTGGACACACTGGTCAAAAATGCCAAACCAGTGTCCATGGCTGAAGCAGTAAAAATGGCAAAGGATTTTGCCAAAGCCTTTGTAGTAAAGGTCCCGCCAAAGCCTGCCCCTCTAACTTTAAAAGATTCCAAACCCAAGAAAGTACTTCAAACTTTCCACCCCCAAAGAGGCAGCAAGGGCCGATTCAGAATCAAGATGCAGGAAGATTCCAAAGTGAAGGAAGACCCTTCCCCCAGAATAATCTCCGGAGGACCACCTATTTTAAGGATTCAGAACGATGAACTCAAAAGTGAGAACCGGTGTTTTGGATGCCAAGGTTTTGGTCATCAGTTAAAAGACTACCCAACTCCTGCCATGTCAAGGGGACAGGGAAGTCTAGGACCCCGAATTCAGAGACCAATTCCTTCATACCAGTCTAATCACGATCCGTCTCGCCCAAGCCAGGGTAACCCCAGAAGAACTCCAACTCAACCATCTGCCTATATCCAGAGTAACCTCAGAACTCCTTCCAGAACAGGGGCAACCAAAGAGAAAGAATTCCACCTCAGACTGCAGAGCAGCTAGAGCAGTCACAATTTTAGAAGAAGTAGAAGAGGAAAAAAGGGCAGATCTATACTACAATTGAAAACCAAGGGCTTAACCGACAGTTCTCAAGTCATCCATACTCCAGCAGAATACCAGGGAAAAAAATCGGCCGTCCACTTCCAAGGCGTAACGTTGAAAGTGATTGAAGAAGAAGAAGAAGAAGAAAGAGATCAACTCCACCTGCGAGATGAGGACATCTTGCGTTTTTTAAGTGGGGTAGAATGTAAGATTCCTCCCCCAGCCCCTTTTTGATGCCTAGTATCTTCCCCTGTAATCAATCCCTCTTCAGAAATATAAAGACCTTGTTTCTAAATGTTTTAACCTAGAGAGAGAAAATATTCTAGAGAGATAATATTCAGATTTTTAATATTTTTGGATAGAAAATTATCTCATCTTATTAAAATAAGTTCCCCTAAAACAGAAATTCAAAAAGAACTTTTCAATGTGCAATTGGAATTAATTGGAAATGGGTATAAAGGACCCTAGCCTAAGGGTCTGGATTTTCAGAAATTTTTGGATTATGGTCCAATTAAGGTTCCTATGGGCCAATAGCATCAATCCATGTGTAGGGAGGAGATAAATCCAATTTGTAAAAGAAGATACCCAAAAATGAGTAAATCCTCACATAAGGTGAAGAGTTGAAAATGTACAAGGCTTATTAGTAAAAAACTATGAGCAATATTAAAAATATGAGATATTTGGGTATAATGATTCCATTTTGACACATATGTAAGGAAGGGGAGTTCTTTAAAGGAGGTGCATATTTCACATAAGATGAAGAGTTGAAAATGTACAAGGTTTATTAGTAAAAAACTATGAGCAATATTAAAAATATGAGATATTTGGGTATAATGATTCCATTTTGACACATATGTAAGGAAGGGGAGTTCTTTAAAGGAGGTGCATATTTCACATGCTTGAATGAGTTTTAAACTCATAAAAATTGAGATATTTGATCTCTCCTCTCTCCTCATTCAAGTCTAGTTCCAAAAAGTTAGCTTAACTGACCTAAAAAAGGTCAAAAATTGACCAAACTGATTTGGAAAATTCTAGAATCAGTTTGTTTCGTTAGGAGCTCAATTTTTCCTATAAATAGAAGCCTCCCCCTTGTTGAAAAATATATAGTGTTTATGCATCGTTACTCTACTCCACCTAAGCCAAGACCTGTGAATTCATTAATAATTCACTAGTTTTTGGAGCTTCCCTCTTTCTTCAATCCCCATTAGTGGCTCCATCAACATACTTAACCAATTGATTGGTTGGGGGCCTCTACCGTGAACAAAGAATCACGCAAATTGTAAGGTAAATGGTGAATTTTGATCTTTTCTATAATTCCTCAATGTTTCTCTCTTCTCAACCCCTCTCAAGCTTGAGAAGCTTAATTGGAATGGTTTTTGAATGCTATTGAAGTTAATTGATGAATGTTAGTGAAGAGTTACATAATTTGATGAATGCTATTGAAGTTAAATGATTAATGATAGTTAATCATTTAACTTCAATAGCATAATTTGAAGAATGCTATTGAAGTTAAATGATTAATGAATGCTATTGAAGTTAAATGATTAATGATAGTTAAGAATTACATAAATTTTTATTTATGCTTAATTCTAATGGATTTTTATGTAATTTCTCTCTCTCACTCAAGAAATGGTCATACTCATGACCCATTCTCAATCCAAATGAAGCTTTTCATAAAGCTTTTTCTTAATCCAAGATTAAGCTATGCTTGAGGCCAAATTAATGGCTTTTTTCTATGCTTTTAGTTTATGTATATTGATGATTCAATCCATTATGGATTGATGATCCAATTAGAGACCATTCTAATTATTTCCTTAATGATAAGCTTTATCCCTTAGAAAAATTGAGATTTATCAGTCATAGCAGCGGAGCTATGGCAAAACTGAGATTTATCAGTCATAGCAGCGGAGCTATGGCAAAATTTTTATAAAAATTACGAATAAAATAATTTCATTCAAAGCATAAAAAGAGGACTTCCTACCATATTCTAGGAATTATCATCCTAGATTAATTGAAAGAATTTCATTATAATCATGGAGAAATTGAATTTTTATATTATGCATAAAGGATAAGTTTTTATATCAAAAGTGTTACTTTTATCATTTTTATTTACATGCATAGAAGTATGCATAATGGATAAATTTTTATCAAAAGTGTTACTTTTATCATTTTTATTTTCATGCATAGAAGTATGCATAATGGATAAATTTTTATATCAAAAGTGTTACTTTTATCATTTTTATTTTCATGCATAGAAGTATGCATAATGGATAAATTTTTATATCAAAAGTGTTACTTTTATCATTTTTATTTTCATGCATAGAAGTATGCATAATGGAAAAATTTTTATATCAAAAGTGTTACTTTTAGCATACTGAATTTCATGTATAGGGATATAAAAAAATTGATTATTTTATTGTAAAAATGTTTTTTAAATGATTATTTTATTGTAAAAGTGTTACTTTTATCACATTTGAAATTCTTGCATAGAGGATGCATAAAAGATTGATTTTAATTCAAAAGTGTCATTCTCATCTAAATTGAATTTATGCATAAGAAGATGCATAAAAGATTGATTTTAATTCAAAAGTGTCATTCTCATCTAAAATGAATTTATGCATAGGAAGATGCATAAAAGATTGAATTTTAATTCAAAGTGTCATTCTCATTTAAAATGAATGAAATTTATGCATAGGAAGATGCATAAAAGATTGATTTTTATTTCGAAAGTGTTAGTATCCTTAAATGGAATTTATGCTGCATAATTAGATGCGTAAAGAAATTTTATATCAAATATAAGAATTCCCTTATATTCTATAAATAGATATGGGAAGGGATAGGATGCGATAAGAGATGTATGTATGTGGATGTGTGGATCTGGAGATGGGAGTGTGGATGTATGAATGTGAAAATGGATGTATGCATGAAGATGTATATGCATAGATGTGAATGTGGATGTAGATGTGGCTGTATAGATGTGACTGTGGAATGTGGATGTGGATGTATGTATGTATGTGGATGTAGATGTGGATGTATAGATGTGAATGGGAATGTGGAGGTGGATGTATGTGAATGTGGATGTAGATGTGGATGTATGTATGTGAATGTGGATGTAGATGTGGATGTATGTATATATGTGGATGCAGATGTGGATGTATAGATGTGAATGGGAATGTGGATGTGGATGTATGTGAAAATGGATGTAGATTTGGATGTATGTATGTATGTGGATGTGGATGTATGAATGAGGACGTGATAGTTGGATGTGGATGTATGGATGTGGATATGGATGTGTATGTATGAATGTGGATATGGGATGTGGATGTATAAATGAGGATGTGAAAATGGAGGTAAGCATGTAGATGTGGATGTATGGATGTGAATGTGGATGTGGATGTGGATGTATGGATGTGGATGTGGATGTGGATGTATGGATGTGGATGTGGATATGGATGTGAATATATGATATGTGATGTGAATATATGATATGTGATGTGAAGGAATCTGAAGTGAAGAGATGGAAAATGATGTGATTGGATGAGTACACATATAAATGGAATGTGGAATAAGTAATGTGGATTAATGAGGGATAATGTGGAAAAATGAGAGTTAATATAGAAATTGTATTTGTAAACTGTTTGTAAATGCTGTTTGTAAATGGCTGTTTTATGTCAAGAATGCTGGGAAAGCATTTTGACCGTCTTGTGATTAAGGTCGTGGAGACCTAACTGATAAAGTTGCAATTGCTGACGGAGAGTCAATGGAGGACGTCTCGCGTAGCAAGGTTGGCCGAGGTCTTGACCAGCCTCGGTTCGATTAAAATGGTGAGCTTCCGGTACGGTGGATGAGGGACCAAGGAAGCGGCCTATGAGTGAAGCACTAGGTTACCTGCGAAGGATCCTAGAGGGTGCTGACCATACGGTGCTCGGGCTCTTGGTCGCCCAGGATACCCACGCGTGCGTCGAGGAAGATATTGGAACAAGGAGTAAGAGTTGTTTTGTGAAACCGGGCATGGATCTGGTTGATTGACCTTGCTGGTCTTCAATGGATGAGTTCATGGCTCTTTATATGGATCTGTTGGTTGATCTTGATGATCTTCAACGAGAGTCCATCTTGATTTTTATAAGTGATTATATTGCCGAGTATTATGGGCTAGGAACTATTGAAAAGGCCCCTGTGTGGACAGGTGTGTGAGCGTTCTAGTTGCCAATGATGCCATAGATACTCTGATGAAGGAATGATGGGAAATTATGAATCAACTGGATAAATTGGAAGATTGTGATCAGTGGTACTATGGTTTCATTAAAGGATTGTTTTAAAGTTAGCTGATGCTAAGAAAAAGGCAATTTCATATTGGGTGTGTAAGTGGTGTGGTTAGTTTTATGTTTGCATGAACTTCCGGCTAGGGGGCCTTGGAACTCTTTTCCTTGGTACCCGGGACAAAACCTAACCAAATTCCAAATTGGATCCCATCACTACAGTGGTTGGGTGGTTGGCTAACCCATGGGATCGGATGGGGTTAGGCTGGACTGATGGATCCGTAAATCGAGATTTAAATTCTATTATTACAATAGATGAAGTAAATCCCAGATAGTAATTGTTCTATGGATAGGAATCAACGGCTGTGCCTCTTGATGGGGAAAAAAGCGTTGATCCCAATGATCCAAGTGCAAGTTTCTTCCTTGATCTGACCAAGTACCGTTAGAGGTGCAGTCGGATCAGTTTGATCAGTAATGATCTTGACTACGTTAGAGTAAAGAGTAATCCTGGTGGAATCGCCCGTGCTTTTCGGGTAAGGGAAGTTTTTTCGGGTTCGGTTTTGGAAAAACCGACGGATTAGTCTCTTGTCCGGATATCCGTGGGACGAGGCCCTGAGTGTGGGTCCCTGCCCCGCGCATGAAGTGCTACTTCTGCTGCTAGTACCCCGGTTGCGCGGTGGAGATCAGGACCTTACAGGAGGTAGTGATGCATACATTCTCGTTTCCTCATCATCCTTGGTTTCCCCCTCAGTAGGTTGGCATATCTGTATGGATGTGGTTCACTCCGTTGTGACTGAATCATTACTAAACAATTGCCCTTCTACGGGGTGTACTTTCCATGCTCTTAGATCAATCTTCAAGATTTGTGAATCCTTGCGTACAAGCACATGATCCAAGGCCCAGTCATGCACCAATTTGGATTCCCTCATGAAAGGTCGTCCCAATATTATGTCATATGTATCAGGTTGGCGTAGGAAGTCCATGACCACAAATGTATGATGATAGCAAAACGTAAAAAGTTTGAATTTAACATTCTCCAAGAACCCAATGGGTCTTGAAGATGTTCCATCAACCATTTTAACGATTAAATCTACTTTTTTTAGATCAGGTTTCAAAACCCTATTCTGGGTTGGTTTATCTTGTGGATAGATGGTATCCCTTACTCGGTTGGTCCTTAGCTTAGTGTCATGAAGTCGTTGGTACTCTTCAACTACAATACCAATGGGGCTATTGAAAAACATTCGTCTTAAGGCCTTTTTGTTCCATTACCATCATACATTTGTTGTGATAGACTTTCTGTGCTAGCCAGATTCATATGATATTATCTTGGGTAGAACCTTCATAAGGGAAGCCACGGTGGTGCATGATTGGGTGTTAGACCAAGTGTATGTTCGAAAGGATTCACAAATTCTTAAAATTGATCTCCATACATGGAAGGCACATCCCATGGAAGGGAGTTGTTTGGGAATGATTCGGTCACCACCACTAAACAAAACACATCCTTGCAAGTCTGCCAAACCAGTTAACGAACACTCATGGGAAGAGGGAGAAAATGAGATGTACGCATCACTTCCACCACCTCTGGTCTTTAGTGAAAATTGGATGCATGTACTTCTACCATAGATGTGTTTCCGCCTAGAGGAACAAAGTATGTTGAATCAAGAACAATTTCCACGACCTTAGTGCACATGGTATATGTGCTACCCAAAGAAGGGGAAACAGAGGATGAAGCCTCAAGCACATAAGTGCCTGGACCACATGATCACAAGAACACCCAACACTATGATGGAATTTGCCTATAACAGTTTTAAACATACGGCTATTGGTTTTTAGTCCGTTCATGCTTATGTATGGGTATCAACCCAAGGCACTTATTGATGTCAGTCTTAAGGACATCAAGCTTGATGCATCAAGGGATTTCTTGCGTGATATGCAGGAAATGCTAATCAAAGCTCAGGATTCTATCAGGAGTGCTCAGGATTCTATCAAGAGTGCTTAGGATCAGGCATGGTTCTATGCTGATAGAGGATGCTCAACTTGGTATTTTGAACCAGGAGCGTTGGTTTATTTAAAAGTTCCTAAAGATTCTCAGACTTTGTCAATGGAAAAATGCTCGAATTTATCTCCTAGATATTGTGGTCCATTTCGATTTATACATTGGATTGGCATGGTTGCGTATGAATTTAAACTGTCTCCACATGTTAGAGTTCATCCAGTCTTTCATATCAATAAATTGAAAGGAAAACTGGGAGGTGAGGATAACACAATTACTCCTCAAGAACTCATTGAAGTTAAAGATTTATCCTATGTTCCACAAGAACCTGATAAGGTACTCAAATTCAGGGAAAGAAAACTTTGTAGTTGACTAATCCCTGAGGGTAAGATAGGGAAATAGAGGATTCGACCTGGGAGTCGGTTGAGATTGTTCAACGCAGTTCTCCTTCTTTTCATTACAAGAGTGTAATGTTTTGAGAGAGGGAAAGTATATTATATGCACATTATGTGTGCATATACTAGGAGGCTAATCCACATTAGGCTTGTGATCATGGGAGCATGGGATGGGAACAAGATCTAGTGGAGCATAGATTAGGACTAACCTTAAGGGTTAAGGTTAGGGTCAGGCATCCAAGGGTCACACATGGGAAATGGAGAGTCAAGAGTCACTTGAGGGCCCTCTTATAGAATAGGGCATGGGGCACACTCAAGGGATGGTCTCTTGATGTTATCTTGAGGCTAAGGTTGTGATATGGCTATGTTATCTTGAGGCTAGGTTGTGATATGATGTTCTCTTATATTATAGAGGATTATATCTACTCACCTACCATTTCACACTATGGCTACATGCTATTGGAGTTATACCTCTTGATGGTATGGCTACATTATAGAGGATTATATCTACTCACCTACCATTTCACACTATGGCTACATGCTATTGGAGTTATACCTCTTGATGGTATGGCTACATGCTATTGGATTGGAGTTATACCTCTTGATGGTATGGGACATCAAGGTAAAGGTATGATGTACTTCATTATAATTCATGTATGCATCCCTTGGGCTTGGGATGGTTGGGTGGATGAGTTTATGCTTGATTTATGCATGTTTATGCATAACAATTATCTAGAGAGATCTTAGGGTTTTAACAATGATAGTGCCAAATAAGAATGGAAAGCTAAGAGTCTGTGTTGATCTCAAAAAGGTCAATGCAACTACCAGGAAGGACCACTACCCCTTCCCATATACGGAGCATGTATTAGAACAAGTAGTAGGGGAGGAAGCCTACAGCTTCTTTGACAGGTTTTCAGGCTACGATCAGGCGCATTGCAATAGAAGACCAACACAAGACAGCCTTCAACACAATGTGGGGGACCTATGCTTATAAGGTTATGCCTTTTGGCCTCACCTATGCTTATAAGAAAGCACTAGCTAGTGCACCAATTTTGCGACCACTCAATTGGGACTTTGTATTCCATGTACACATTGATGCATCAAATTTTTCTATAGGATGTGTATTGGCACAACCTAGGGAATTCAAATTGGATTATCTAGTTTTATTTAACAGTCGACAACTTTATGATGTAGAAATAAACTACACCACAACCGAGCATGAAGGGTTGGCCATGGTTTACACCGTTAAGAAATATAGACATTACTTGTTGTCCAAAAAGTTTGTATTCTTTGTTGATCAACAAGCCTTATTATATCTAATGAATAAGCTATGCACCACGGGGAGAATGACACGATGGTTGCTTTTAATGCTAGAATTCGACTTTATGGTCATAGTGGAGAAAAGGAAGATAACATGTTTTGACAGACCATATGTCTAGAATCCCAAATGGAGAACCTGTAACTAGTATTGATGATGACCTCCTAGATGCATGCCTGTTCAAAATTGATATGGTGCCTGAGTGGAGTGAGAAAATATCAAAGTACCTAGCTCATGGTTTTCCATAAGATCGGCCCTTGAACAAAGATAAGATGTGTCGGTTTATTACGCTAGCCACACCATATCAATTGAGCCATAGAAGCTAAGAAAGGACAATATCCTTAGGAGATGTGTGCGAGAAGATGAATTTGTCACGATATTAGAAGAAGCATACTTAGGAATAGCCGGATGACATTTTGCTAAAGAATTTACTGCTTTGCAAAGTACTCCAAGCGGGGCTATGGTGGCCTACCTTATTTAGGGACGCCATATAATTTGTGAAAAGATGCGAGGAATGCCAAAAATTTGCTATTTTGCAACAAAAGGATAGAATGCCACTTGCCCTTGTAATTGTAAGACATCCCTTTGAGAAATGGGGTATTGATTTTGTTGGACCCATTAGTTTAGCAGCATATCTATCCTAAGCTCGTTATGTGATCATGGCCATAGATTATTTCACTAAGTGGGCAGAGGCAAGAGTCTCTAAAAAAGCTGATGCTCGAACTACAACCAAGTTCTTATTATATGAATGAATCATTTCCAGATTTGGCTACCCACTAGAATTAGTCACACAGTGACTAGGGTTCACATTTCATCAATGAAGTTTGATTGAATATTTACTTACGGGATTCTTGGTAATCCATCAAAAATCATCACCTCATTATCCACAAGAAAATGGCCAAGATGACAGCACTAAAAAGATTTTATGTGCTATCTTGACCAAGACCTTAGAAGTCAGTCACACAGATTAGGAACACAAGCTCATTGTTGCAGCACTATGGGCCTGTCGTACATTGTAAAAGTTGGCAAACGTGTAAGATTCCTCCCCAGCCTCTCAAGATGTCCAGCATCTTCCCCTGTAATCAATCCCCTCTTCAGAAATATAAAAGATCTTGTCTCTGCCTATTTTGACATAGAGAGAGAAAATATTCTAGAGAGAGAATATTCAGATTTTGAATATTTTTAGATAGAAAAATTTCTCATATTATTAAAATTAATTCCCCTAAAACAGAAATTCAAAAAGAACTTTCCAATGTACAATTGGAATTTATTGAAAATGGGTATAAAGGATCTTAGCCTAAGGGTCTAGATTTTCAGAAATTTTTGGATTATGGTCCAATTAAGGTTCCTATGGGCCAATAGCATTAATCCATGTGTAGGGAGGAGATAAATCCAATTTGTAAAAGAAGATACCCAAAAATGAGTAAATGCTCACATAAGATGAAGAGTTGACTATGTACAAGGTTTATTAGTAAGAAACTATGAGTAATATAAAAAATATGAGATATTTTGGGTATCCAAAAATGAGTAAATTCTCACATAAGATGAAGAGTTGAAAATGTACAAGGTTTATTAGTAAAAAACTATGAGCAATATTAAAAATATGACATATTTTGGGTATAATAATTCCATTTTGACACATATGTAAGGAAGGGGAGTCCATTAAAGGAGGTGCATATTTCACATTCTTGAATTAGTTTTGAACCCAAAAATAATGTGATATTTTTCTCTCCTCTCTCTTGAATCAAACCAAATCAAAATGGAACCAAATCAAAATGGAACCAAACCGAATAAAAAAAGAACCAAACTAGATCCAAATCTAGTCCAAATTCAACCAAACTGAATCTGGAAAATTCTAGAATTCAGTTAGCTTTGGTTAGAGCTTCCCTCTCCTATAAATAGAACATGAGTCCTTTGAAAAAAATAGAAGAATTTTACTATACTAGAGTTATGCTGAAATAAGGCTAATTTCTACTATTCTCTAAAATTCTCTCCAAATTGAAGAAATTGGAGCTTCCCTCTTTCTTCAATCCCCATTGGTGGCTCCATCAACATACTTAACCAATTGATTGGTTGGGGGCCTCTACCGTGAACAAAGAATCAAGCAATTTGTAAGGTAAATGGTGAATTTTGATCTTTTCTATATTTTCTCAATGCTTCTCTCTTCTCAACCCCTCTCAAGCTTGAGAAGCTTAATTGGAATGGTTTTTGAATGCTATTGAAGTTAATTGGTGAATGGTAGTGAAGAGTTACATAATTTGATGAATGCTATTGAAGTTAATTGATTAATGATAGTTAAGAATTACATAAATTTTCATTTATGCTTAATTCTAATGGTTTTATGTAATTTCTCTCTCTCACTCAAGAAATGGTCATACTCATGACCCATTCTCAATCCAAATGAAGCTTTTCATAAAGCTTTTCCTTAATCCAAGATTAATCTATGCTTGAGGCCAAATTAATGGCTTTTTTCTATGCTTTTAGTTTATGTATTTCATGAATATTGATGATTCAATCCATTATTGGGTTAATGATCCATTATTGGGTTAATGATCCAATTAGGGATCATTCTAATCATTTCCTTAATGATAAGCTTTATCCTTCAAAATAAATTGAGATTTATCAGTCATAGTAGCGGAGCTATGGCAAAATTTTTATAAAAATTACACATAAAATTTCCATGGGGTGAACACTGACGTCTAAATGATTCCGAAAAAGACCTTCAAGGACTCTATCGCCTTGATAGATGTTGGTACGACTCTGGGGTACATTATGGGCCCTCGAGATCGATGCCCTCATCTTCATGGGGTACTCCTTATGTCGAAAAGAAAGAAAAGGGTCTGTCGCCCTCTTAGCAGCCTTTAGATTCTCTTGGCGGAGGTCTCTTGGCCATTGCTTGGGTCTCATTGGGATGGAACCTTCCTCTTTATCATCTTTTACTCACACACACAAAAAAAAAAAAGAGAGAGAAAAGAAGAAGAGGTCCAATCACCATTGCTCATATTTAGGAGTAGGTTTGCCACTTAGGAATAACTTAAATACTTGTAGGACATTGAGACTGCGGTGTCGTGCCATGGCACGTCTATGATGTGAAACCGTGCATGTGAGGCCGTCAAAAACACATCCAGATGCATGAGGTTATGTGCCATGACGAGTCATTATATGATGCCATGTACATATGTTCATATTGTATATAAGGTTCAATACGACAAGCTGAGGCTGAGTCAGATCTAGGAGTTTTTGTATATAAGTGTGGAGGGTGATGGTTCTGCTAAATGGTATCGATTGGGTCAAATCAGTGAATCTTATGGAATGCAAACATGAGGGTATGCCAATGCACAAAGGAATGTATTTATGAAGATATGGGAAAATACTTGAATGAATAATTGGGGAGTCTATAAATCACATGGCCAATATGATGATTTATACACTATGGAGGCATCAAAAGTAATGGAGACTCAATGGACATTGCAGTGTCGAGGAACTTATTGAATGCGGGGAATAGATGAACTACCTTGCATTGAGCACCTTACCTTAATGTTAAGGTTAGGAGTATTACACTAAGGGGCACATTGTGTGGCATTAAAAAGGAAAACAATGGGAAGCATTGGAGTGTGGGTGGCAGCATACGTGGAAATGTTTTCCCTTTTATTAGAAATTACTAGATAATAGGAGAGAAGATTCGAGCGCAGCTTTTAATTGGGAATTTTCCGCATGGATAGCTGCAAAAAGGTGAGCATCGCCGCATCTCTTGCGGGAAGGGGAGATATAACCAGTTTGTGGGCTGCAGAAATAAAAAAACCAGGGAACAGAGGCGTTGACGACCAGGCGATTTCATTTGAAGGCCATATCTTCTGTGCATAGCTTTTAGGTGCTTGAAATGAAGGGAAAATTGAGTGCTACATGATGATATGATTTTTGGGAAATCAAAGCTCACAGTCAGCGCAGAGGCGACTGTTGCATCACGCCTTTCTCCATCGCATTATCAGAGCTGAAGCGACCTTTATGGATTAACAAAAATAAAAAAATCGAAGTGTTAACTCGTGGCATCATTCAGATAAGCTTAATTTTAAAACCACTTGTTTACTTTAGAAAAAGGGCATGACATATAAGTCCTTAAAAGATTTGGAATTTATGGAAAAGCTTGTGAACAAGATAAAATTTTGGGGAACTTGGAGTTTTGTAAAATCACGGGAAGATGGCCTTGTTTCTGCTTGATTGAGTTTTGGAAATTATGTACATGAAATAGCTATGCCGTATTCTATCTTTTGCTTGTGAAATGTTAGAATATTAAGGCAGGTTTTCAGGTGAAAAAGAGCATCATGATATAATGTTTTTGATGGCACTGGATGTAAAGGATGTAACTGGTCACATGTATATTGGGAAAATTTGAAGGCCTTGTTATGCCTACATGTGAATGGTTTAAAGGATTACGAAAAAGAAGTCAATGAGCAAAGGATTAAACACTTGGTATGCAATTTTGTGCAATCATCAGGATGAATTCAAGGATGCATTGAGGCAAGTTGACACATGTACTTGTCATTGGAAATAGTGATGTTCAATACTCCTTGGGAAATTTTGTGTGAGAGTTTCCTTGTTAGATTTGACATTCACTCTCACAGCTAGAAGTCTCGTACTTTCCTGGCTGTACCGCACACTTCACGACAACTTTTTGGTGAACCCGACGTGAAACTGCTGGGGTGAGAGTGTGGTAAAATATACAGGGAAGCTATGGCTGAGAATTCTGAGGGTCAGGGGGTTCATTTTGACCCCGGAGTTATGCAAATGTTTCAAATGTTTACCATGTACATGCAACAGCAACAAGCTGCTGAGAGGGGACAAATTTCCACGACCAAGGCATTACAATCAATTATGAAAAAGGTGGATCAATTTGATGGGAAGGACATTACAAAGTACCTACGCAATTATATAAAGGAGATGGAGCTAAACAGGGTGACTGAGGAGGATATGGTTCGAAGTTTCGAGCTGGTATGCGTTCCTGAAATAAGAGAGCGCATAAAAGGGTTGCAGACAGCACAGGGTGGCAGAAATTGGGAAGAGTTCAAGCTTGCTTTAAAGGATGAATATTTCATGGAGGATTCTGAGCGAGTGACCAAACGAACTTTCTTGGAATGGGTCACAAAACCTAAAATGGGAATTTCTGCCACAGAATTGCTAAGAGAGTTTGAGAAGCGTTATGCCCAGTTGTCAAGGATAGAGCGTGCAACTTTGGATAGAGAAAAAACAGAGCTCTTCTTACAGGCAGCTGGGAAAGATCTCCAGGAGAAATTGGAAATCCTCCTTGAGGACAAGGATACAGAGCAAGGATTAAAGAGTGATTGGAATGATGTTGAGGATGCAGTCACTATGTTAGCAAAGCGGCAGTGGAGGAGGGATAAAATGGTGATGGGATCTGCACCCCCCATAGCTGCTGTTACCCCTAAGAATCTACCCAAACCAGCTGCTACAATTCCCAAGGTAGATGGGCCAATGGATGAGCTTATCAAGGGTATGCGTGACTTAAAATTGAAGATGTCCAGGATTGAAGAAAAAGGTCTACCATTGGGGCAGGCTTCTATGCAAAGACCTCAAAGCAAAGAAGGGTTTACATATATAGATGCATATGGTGTGATGACCCAGAGCATGCAAAGAAGGATTGTACCAGCTATAAAGAAGCTCTTAAAAATCAACTTGTGTTTTTCAAAGATGGGAAAATCCATCTTACAGAGACTGGTCTTCCATTGAGTACAAACTTTGGGAAAGGAGGGATGAAAAAGCTGGTAGAGGATATGGCTGCTAGTCATGCCATTTCTATGGTTGAGGCAGCAACCTATGGATTAAAGGTTGGTCAATTAAAGCAGGGATTTGAGAATGATGAGGATTATGAGAATGAAAATTTTTGGCCATCAACAATGGAATTAATTGCGTCAAAGAAAGTGTCAAAGCAAGCTTTGCATGAGGCAGGTGATTGTATACGTCTTGAGACTGGCTGGGAGGAGCCTGTGGATTCTTTATCCATTCATGCCTATATTGCCAAATGCCAAAATAATGAGGCACAGGTAGAGGAGAAGCGTAAAAGGGAAAATGAGGAAGGAGGGCCATCAAAAAGAGTTACACGTGGAAGTGAAAAGAAGGATCCTGGGCCATCACATATGCCTCCACAGCATAGCAGACCTCCACATGATGTTTCAATGGAAGAAGTGCCAGCAAAAATGAAGGAAAAGGGTAAAGGGAAAAGTCCACTCTACAAGCTTCAATTTGATATTGAAGTTGCAACAGATCTCAAAAAGGTGCTTGAAGAGAGAATTCTAAACAGCAGGGTGGAATTCACACTAGGGGAAGTCTTGGGGATTGCAAAGAAAGAATTTCATGATGAGATAATTGATATTATACGAAGAAAAAGGCAGTCCATAATTGAGTCTATTCCATCACAAGGGGAGGCAAGCACTTCCAAGACTCATGGTGTACAGGTACAGAAAAAGGAAGAGAGAGAAAATGTGGTGGAATGTAATCACTCTGCTGATGGGGCACGTCAAGTGCGCTTTGTGGAAGAGGATGATGAAAAAGAAGTTCTTACAAAGAGTCATTACTCCAGGAGCCATTGGGCAAGAGCAACCACTGAAACCCTTGTCAAGATAGGTGATTTGGAAGAGCCATATGTCGCTCTAATTGATCATGGGTCTGAAATAAATCTTATGGCTAAAAATCTCTACAACAAATGTAAATGGCCAATGGATGTGGATCATGGGTGGATGATTAAAGCAGCTAATAACTCATCTGGAGAGCTTTATGCAGCATGTCCAAATGTAAGGGTAACTATAGGGGATGTGAAGGATGATCAGAATTTCTTTGTTCAGGAGATGTCATCGTATCCCCTTATCCTTGGGCAACCCTACATTACAGCTGTAAGGATGGAAACAAAGGTTTTGGATGATGGTTCAGCATATGCAAGAATAAGGAGTAAAGATGGCAAAAAAGCTGTTCAGTTTTTGACAGTTTGCATTAATCATGAAAGGAATCGTGAGTCTCTTCGGGCACAGTCACTCCCAAAAATAAACAGAGAGTTTATGAATTACAGGGAGATGAGGGATTTTGGCCAGGTGCCATTGTAAAGCGGGATTCCAATGGTACAAGGGGAAATGAGTTCTCGCAGGACTCAATCAATGTAAATAGCTTTTCAGCAAATTTTCAGGGATTCTCCAGCTATGGGTCACTGGTTTTTGTAAAAAGCAAGGATTTGAAGCGTGGTATGCAAAAACATATACAAAATGAACAAAAAAGTTTTGAGCAGTGTGGTCTTCTAGAGAAGAATGAGTTTATTTCAGGGGTGCTTGATGAGGTGTCATTTATAGATACTATGGATGTGCTTTTTGATATGGGAAGAGCATGCTTACAGGGTGGAAATGAAATGATAAAGGTGTCATCTGTGGAGATGTATGATATAATCCAGGAATTTGAGGGGGTGGAATGTAAAAACATGAATTGTGAGATGGATGCTCATGTTGATACAAAGTACAAAACGGTTGCAAAGAAGGTGAAACCAGTTGCCTTGCCCTTGCCACCAGGAAGCAAGGAGAAGATAGATGAAGATTCAAAGCAGCCAAATCTTAGAGATCTGAAGAAAATTGGGCATAAATTTACTCAAGAAACTCTAAAAGAACTGAAGATTGGTGAGAAGGATTTTCTGTTGCCAGTGGAAAGGGAATGCTTTGAGGAGATGCTTGTAAAACATGGGAAAGCTTTTGCCTTTCAGCCGCATGAGATAGGCTGTGTTGATCCAAGTGTAACAGCACCAATGGTGATCTTTACTGTTCCACATGTGCCCTGGAACCTGCGGCCAATTCCAGTTCCAAAGGCTCTCTTGCCAAAGTTGATGGAATTACTAAAAGAAAAGATCAGGATGGGAATCTTGGAGCCTTCATGTGCCCCATATTCCAACAGATGGTTTACTGTACCAAAGAAAAATGGGACATTGCGCTTTATTCAAGACATGCAACCTGTAAACAAAGTCACAATCAGGAATGTGGGAGCAGGTCCAATTGTGGATGAGTTTGCAGAAGCATTTGCAGGGAAAGCTATATACTCTATGGGTGATCTGTATTCGGGATATGATCAGTTCCAGCTGGATATACAAAGCAGGGACTTGACCACAATGAGAACTCCTTTGGGATTAGTAAGAATGTGTACCTTACCACAGGGAGCCACCAACTCAGTGGCACATATGATGAATGGAATGAATAAAGTCTTACGAGACTTCATACCACAAAAAACTATACCATTTTTGGATGATGTGCCAATAAAGGGCTGTGATGAGAAAGACAAAGATGAGGATTTGGATTCAAAAGGGTGCCGCAAGTTTGTGGCAAATCATATAAAGGATTGTGACATGATTCTATCCAGGCTTGAAGAAGTGAATCTTACTTTATCTGGGCTGAAATCAGTGTTTGGGGTTGGTGAAGTGCTAATAGTGGGACATCTTTGTAATACTAGTGGACGCCGTCCTTGTCCAGCCAAGATAGATGCAATACAAAGAATGAAGGAAACATGCATTAATGTTACAGAGCTAAGGAGATTTCTTGGAGCATGTGTCTTTTATGTTATTTGGATCCCACATTATGCACATGTAGCAGATCCTCTTTATCAACTTTTGACGAAAAATCAAAAATTTCTGTGGAGTGCAGTACATATTAAAGCTATGCGGAAGCTGAAATATTTGCTCCAATCATCACCCATTTTGAGAAAGGCAGATTATGAGTGTGGCAGGCCTGTGATTGTTACAGTTGATACTAGTCCTACTGGGATAGGATGGGCAGTAGGGCAAGATGATGAGGATGATCATAGGTATGTAATTAGATTTCGAGCAAAGGTATTAAGCTTTCGGCAACGAAAGTATCCACAGATCAAGAGAGAATTATGGGGGATAGTCACTGCTCTAAAATGTGAAAAAGAATATCTTATTGGGGCATCTGTACTTGTGGAAACTGATTGCTTGCCACTTCTTGGGATGATAGCAAGTTGTACCACTCCAGATATTGCTATGCTTAGGTGGATTGCTTATATCAAGTCACTAAATCCTGAGTTTGAGCATATTGCGGGAAAAGATAATCCAGTTGCAGATATGCTATCAAGAGCCAGGTATGAAAATGAGAAAGAGATGATTAGTGACATTGATGATGTGGGTACAAAGTTCTATACTACGGCATATGCAAAAGGGGATCATATTTGCCTATCAAATGCACTTGAGTCTTTTATTGAGGAAATATATGAAGGAGATTGGTTGCTTATTGGTCAATATTTGAGTACTCTGACAAGGCAAGAAAATTGGTCTGACTCAGAATTTAAGAGGATCCGCAGAAAAGCATATGGTTATTTCCTAAAGGATGGGTATCTCTGGAAGCATCCTAAGCAGAGGAATGCTATGCCACAGAGAGTCATATGTGATAAAGAGACTCAAGGAAAGCTTGTGAAAGAATTCCATGAGAGTCTCTGGGCTGGGCATAGAAGTGTGTGGGCCACCTTTACCAAAATAAAGGAAAAATATTGGTGGAGAGGAATGTACAAGGATATTTCCCAATATGTGGAAACATGCATAGTATGCCAAATGTACTCAAATGTGCGGCATCGTGATGGCTTGCAACCAACCTACCCACCTGCCAGGCACTACAAATGGGTAGTGGATCTAGTTACAATGCCTTTGGGAATTTGGCAGATGCGGTACATTGCACTTGCAAGAGAAGATTTGACAAATCAGGTAGAAGGGCGTGCTCTTAGAACAAAGAGTACGGAAACAGTATGCAAATTTCTCTTGGAAGATGTGATCTGCCGGTATGGTTGTGTTGGGAAGATAACAGCTGATAGAGGTGAGCTAGATGTTGAAGAAGCAAGGGAATTCTTCTCTAGAATTGGTATCAAACTGTCCCTAACATGTGCTTACAATCCTGAGGGCAATGGGAAAAGTGAGCGAGGACATCCTCCAATCATTAAAGCTTTGGTTAAGGCATGCAGAGAAAGAATGCGAGAGTGGCCAAAGCTGCTACCATATGCCTTGTGGGCTGACCGTACAACTCATAGCTCAGTGTGACAGGATATATGCCTGCAGAATTGATGTATGGTCAGAAGCCAGTGATGCCAGTTGAAGAAGTAGTTCTAACTTGGAATGTATTGCCCTGGGTGGAAGGATTGAGCAGAGATGACCTCCTTGCATTGCGAATAAGACAGTTGGAGAGGAGGCCTGGAGATATAGAGCTTGCTAAAGCTCGCTTGAAAGATGCAAGGTTGAAAAATAAAGAAAGATTTGATAGTAGACACAAACTCCGGCCAAAACCTATTGAAGAAGGTGATTGGGTTCTAATGTATGATAGTAGCCTTGACAACCAATTCACTGCTCAAAGAAAACTTGCAAAAAGATGGTATGGCCCTTACATTGTCAAGCATGTGCATGGAAATGCCACGTATACTCTGTGTGAGCTTGATGGAACAGATGTAAAGAATCTTGTGGCTGGCAAAAGAATCAAGATATTTAAAAGAAGGCATGATGGTGATCCTTTTGATTCACAAGAGATTCAGGATGAGAAGCTTGACAGTGGAAGTATGGATATGGTTGAAGAGGAAGAGGATGATCTTCCTGGAACTGCAAAAGATGAAGACGACATCCAGTTATATGTGGACCTTGATGATGATTTGGCACATACCAGAGGATGTGCAGGTTTAGAGGGGGTGGATGTCGTGCCATGGCACATCTATGATGTGAAACCGTGCATGTGAGGCCGTCAAAAACACATCCAGATGCATGAGGTTATGTGCCATGACGAGTCATTACATGATGCCATGTACATATGTTCATATTGTATATAAGGTTCAATAAGACAAGCTGAGGCTGAGTCAGATCTAGGAGTTTTTGTATATGAGTGTGGAGGGTGATGGTTCTGCTAAATGGTATCGATTGGGTCAAATCAGTGAATCTTATGGAATGCAAACATGAGGGTATGCCAATGCACAAAGGAATGTATTTATGAAGATATGGGAAAATACTTGAATGAATAATTGGGGAGTCTATAAATCACATGGCCAATATGATGATTTATACACTATGGAGGCATCAAAAGTAATGGAGACTCAATGGACATTGCAGTGTCGAGGAACTTATTGAATGCGGGGAATAGATGAACTACCTTGCATTGAGCACCTTACCTTAATGTTAAGGTTAGGAGTATTACACTAAGGGGCACATTGTGTGGCATTAAAAAGGAAAACAATGGGAAGCATTGGAGTGTGGGTGGCAGCATACGTGGAAATGTTTTCCCTTTTATTAGAAATTACTAGATAATGGGAGAGAAGATTCGAGCGCAGCTTTTAATTGGGAATTTTCCGCATGGATAGCTGCAAAAAGGTGAGCATCGCCGCATCTCTTGCGGGAAGGGGAGATATAACCAGTTTGTGGGCTACAGAAATAAAAAACCAGGGAACAGAGGCGTTGACGACCAGGCGATTTCATTTGAAGGCCATATCTTCTGTGCATAGCTTTTAGGTGCTTGAAATGAAGGGAAAATTGAGTGCTACATGATGATATGATTTTTGGGAAATCAAAGCTCACAGTCAGCGCAGAGGCGACTGTTGCATCACGCCTTTCTCCATCGCATTATCAGAGCTGAAGCGACCTTTATGGATTAACAAAAATAAAAAAATCGAAGTGTTAACTCGTGGCATCATTCAGATAAGCTTAATTTTAAAACCACTTGTTTACTTTAGAAAAAGGGCATGACATATAAGTCCTTAAAAGATTTGGAATTTATGGAAAAGCTTGTGAACAAGATAAAATTTTGGGGAACTTGGAGTTTTGTAAAATCACGGGAAGATGGCCTTGTTTCTGCTTGATTGAGTTTTGGAAATTATGTACATGAAATAGCTATGCCGTATTCTATCTTTTGCTTGTGAAATGTTAGAATATTAAGGCGGGTTTTCAGGTGAAAAAGATCATCATGATATAATGTTTTTGATGGCACTGGATGTAAAGGATGTAACTGGTCACATGTATATTGGGAAAATTTGAAGGCCTTGTTTCTGCTTGATTGAGTTTTGGAAATTATGTACATGAAATAGCTATGCCGTATTCTATCTTTTGCTTGTGAAATGTTAGAATATTAAGGCGGGTTTTCAGGTGAAAAAGATCATCATGATATAATGTTTTTGATGGCACTGGATGTAAAGGATGTAACTGGTCACATGTATATTGGGAAAATTTGAAGGCCTTGTTATGCCTACATGTGAATGGTTCAAAGGATTACGAAAAAGAAGTCAATGAGCAAAGGATTAAACACTTGGTATGCAATTTTGTGCAATCATCAGGATGAATTCAAGGATGCATTGAGGCAAGTTGACACATGTACTTGTCATTGGAAATAGTGATGTTCAATACTCCTTGGGAAATTTTGTGTGTGAGTTTCCTTGTTAGATTTGACATTCACTCTCACAGCTGGAAGTCTCGTACTTTCCTGGCTGTACCGCACACTTCACGACAGCGGTCATAACCTGCGGTGTACAAGCATACTTGCCTTTACATAGCACTATCTCCACTTAGTCTCACTTTGACTAGTCTTTACTCACCTCTTTTAGCACTCTTTAAAACTTTAATTAGCCTTTCACTTATATGCTCACGTGTGAGATTCTCATTGCTGGTTTTTTTTCAATAAAAGACTTTACTTGTATCCATTGTTTTTGCAGCTTTTGCTTCTACCGTGCTCAAGGACGTGTGCAAAATAGGAAGGGGGGAGTGTTGCACGAGTGGAGATCAATGCAAGGATGCAACAAAAAGATGGAAGCAAGAAAACAAGTGACATTCTTATTTAGGGCTCTTGTAAAGAGTTCCAAGTTGTAGATGAGTGTGGGAGTGGGCTTAAGAATAATCCCACATGGGAAGTTTTGGGAGTTTTAGAGTTTTTGTATAAAAAGTGGCTCATTTGAGAGCTTATGGACACATTGGGCTAAACTCATGTTTGAGCTCTCTGGAGACTAGCTCTCCCTCTTTTTCCATAGAGGTGCAAGCTCTTCTCTCTCCCCATTATTGTATGAGAAATGTTCTTTTTTTTCAATGCAATGAGATGATGTTTGTCTCTCTTCTCATGTATATTCTCTAGTATGCATGTTTCTTTGTTGATAGTTTCAAGGTTTGTGTGCATGCTAGGGAAGTAAGTGCTTGAGAATGAAGTATGCTTTGAGCTTGTGTATGCATTAGCTTAGCTTTCTTCTTGTATTGGATGCATGAATGAGTGGGATGATGAGTGAATGAGTTATAGCAAGATTGAGCTTGTGTGTGTTAAGTCTGTCACAATGGTAGTAAGTCTGTCACAATGAGTTATAGCAAGATTGAGCTTGTGTGTGTGTTAAGTCTGTCACAATGGTAGTAGTATTCTTAGCATTCTCTCCATTTGTGGATAAGCTTTTGTGCACCGGTACGGTTGAATCCCTAGCTCCAAAAGGGATGCAAATCCCATTGGATTGAGCTACATGTGGATCATACTACTCTTGCTACAAGTGAGAGAGTTTTCCGTCTCTCCAATCTCAACAACTGTTTCTGCCAGCAGCAAGTCTGCTGCTTGGGCCTTGTAACTCTGGTTTTTCTCCAGGTCCTGCACTTTCTGCATCCAAAACTCTTTTTCCTTCTTTAATTGAGCATTCTCTTCCACTAATATTGCTTCATGTTCTGTAATGAAACCTGTCTGCAACTTATCATAAGGATACTTTAATACAAAAGACAGTCTTTCTTGAATTATCCTCCACATATTTTGCATATTGGAAGTCAACTGCTGCTTCAACACTGACATCACCTTCTGCCATCTAAACTCCATTAATGTCCAACTCCTCTTGAGCTAGTACCTGCCTCTCCATAAGCTGCAATGGTTGCAATCTCAAGTTCATCACATCATTATGAACTACATCATTATGAACTTGTAACTCTATATTCCTTTGGGCCAACTGTTGCATTTCCAAACCAACCTTCTCTTCCAGGTTCTGTGTCCATTCCTTGAACATTCCTAAAGACCTCTTCACCTGTACTATTTCTAGTGAATGATGCTCCAACATATCCTTCATTTCCTTACTATGCTTCTCCTTCACCTGTTTACAGCTCATTCTGAAATTGCTGTATCTGCAACTCCTTTGTTCGCAACACATCAGAGGCTACACCATACTCTACCATCTGTTGCCTGTGTTGTTCAAACTGAACTTGTTGCTTACCAATAAAAGCTTGTACAGGTGTCAACATCTTATTAGCCCCATGACTCCATCTTTTACATGAAACTCAGAGGGAGTAAAAACAGTCTCATCACCACCAAAATCAGACTTAGTCATCAACTTCTTGATGTTGCTATCATCTTTTCTTCTCTTGGACAAAGTGAAAGTCTTACCCAACTTAGTTGGTGTTTGTGTTTCCATGACCTCCATTGGAGAATGTATCTCCAACTCCCCGAAATACTGTGAACACTGTGGGGTGGTGAGTCAGCTAATGGTAAAGCTTCTTGTACCGTGTATCCAGCTTTCCTCACGTTCTGAAAAACCTCCATTTTGTCCTTATCTAGCTTTGACCAATCAAACATCTCTGATTTGTACAAAACCTACGGCTCTGCATGCTGAAATTGCTCACCCTCCAAATCTTTGTCCTTGTCTGGTAACAGCGCATCCCCTGCATCAACTTTCTGAGCATAGTAAAACAAAGCTCCCAAGTAAGCACACAGCCTACTGTTAGTCTGAGTCTTTCGTTTGTCAGATGCAAATACTTCACTGTACATCCTTTCATACAACCAATGTGCCCAACTGACCTGTTCACCCTTTTCAGCCCAACATAAAGGAGCATAGTTCTCTTTGGACATATAATCAAATTTAAGAAAAAAACACAGCCTTTCCATTCTTCAGCATATATAATTGTCTTCAACCCTCGCAAGGACCAAACTCCTTTTTCAAAGAGTCCTCTGTGCACTTGGGTATAGGACCTTGTGAAAAACAGGGCAACTTAAACACTTCAGCAACAATTTGAGGAGTTAAAACTACCTTTGAAGAAAGTCGTCCTTTTGTTTTCTTCAAGATCTCCACCTGTGACTTTGCATAGAGATTATTCCTCCATTCATCCCATGGCAAGGTAGCAAAGTCATGCAATCCAATTTTCTGCAACCAGTTGGCATTCCTATCTACCTGAATATCGATCTCAACCTTGAAGTCCATGAATGGGTCCATTAAGGACTGCATCATTTTGCCGGCTGACATAGCTGTAGGCATG
The DNA here is from genome assembly GCF_041138505.1 of Cibotium barometz. NCBI lineage: Eukaryota > Viridiplantae > Streptophyta > Polypodiopsida > Cyatheales > Cibotiaceae > Cibotium > Cibotium barometz. The sequence continues at coordinate 1,345,720 of NC_141086.1, forward strand.
GTAGCTTCTTCATCCACCGAAGTGTCCAAGTCTTCGTCAGAGCTAGTCACCTCCACCTGCGCGCTAGCTCCCTTGCGGTGCAGCCTCGTCTTCAGCACTTCTGGCAATTCCTCATCTTGAAGAGGTCGCATGGAGGCAAGGGGTTTCGGCTTAGACATGGGAGACTGAAGGGGCTCTGAAATCACAGACAAAAAACGACAAGGGCGATGCATGAGGGAAGCGAAGACGTGATGGCTCACACTCGTGCCAACTCGCCTAACGTAAGATCTGCACACACACCTCCAAAAAATCATCACTCTTACTGGTCATGCAGCTCCCAACAACTGGAGTCTTGTGGAAAAAATAGTAATTTTAAAAACTCCGAGCCAGTAAAGTCCGACTAAGTAATTTCTGACACAGCACAATTTAGTCAAACCCACCCTGACAAAAACTTCAACAAATTTCCTTCTTTGTAACAACAACTGATCACAACACCCTGTGCCAACAATTAAGCTTCTTGCCATTATCTCAACACCTATGTTCTGTCTGAAGAACATCCATCTCTGTGCTTTGTTAACTTTTGGTGAGTCGGATCTGACTTTTTCCATATGCACCAAAGCTGAAACTGGCCAATCAAGATGTGGTGGTTTCCCTTGAAACTTCTTCAGTCCAAAACCATTGATTGGCTTCTCTACCCTTGTTCCAAAGACATCTGCAACAATAAAGGTACCTTGACCCAAATCTTCCACAATCTAATAAGGTCCTTTATATCTAAGTGTCAACTTCCCTGGATGAGGTCCCAATCTAGAGTTGTACACCATCATCCAGTCACCAACCTGAAACACTTTAAATTTGACATTCATACTCACCCATGCTTGTCGTCTCTTCTGGATCACCTCAGTAATATATGAACTGACCAACCTGTCTTCTTCCAACTGCATCAGATATTTACTCCTGTGCTCAACTGACAGTTTAGAAGACATCTTCTCAGCTGTGATTCTAAGACTTGGCACCACAAACTCCATGGGCACCACAGCTTCTAATCCATACACCAATCTAAATGGTGTCATCCCTGTTGTTACCTTAAAGGTTGTCCTAAAAGACCACAATGCTGAGTCCAATTTGTCATCCCAATGCTTATGATTGTCTGCCACTATCTTCTTCAAAATGCCAACCAATGTTTTGTTAGTACTTTCAGCCTACCCATTAGCCTGAGGATGGTAAGTTGTAGACTTTTTGTGCATAATCATATGGGTTTTAGTTAATTCAGCTATCACTTTATTTAAGAAATGAGATCCCCTATCACTCACAAGCTCCACAGGACACCCAAACCCGGTCATTATGTTGTGATACAAGAACCTTGCAACACTTGAAGCTTTATTATCCTTCAAAGATACAGCTTCTACCCATTTAGTACAATAGTCTGTTGCAACCAAAATATAGCTGCATCCTTTCCTTGTTGTAGGCTTAACAGGCCCCACAAAATCCATCCCCCACTTCTGGAAAGGCTCTAGTGGCAGAATAGGATGATATGAAATTCTATCTTTATTATCTGGCTGACCAGTCTTTTGACATATGACACACCTCTTAGCATACTCATGTGCATCCCTCAAAACTGTGGGCCACCACATCCAACCTGTAGAATCTTCTTTCTTGTTATATCTCCTGAGAAATGCCCTCCTGCGGCACTAGAATGTGCTTCTTGAATAACAGCATTCTGTTCAAAATCGGGAACACACCTTTTGATGACTTGATCCATGCCCTTCCTATATAATGCCCCTGGAATTACCAAAAAAGGTCTACTCTTCAAAGCAAACTTCCTCCTCTGATCGGCAGTAAACTCACCTGGGATAGTGCCGTCAGTCAAAAATGTCAATAATTGGTCATACCAAGAATCCGACACAGCAGGCTGAACTTCAAATAATGGAGCATCTGGTAAATCATCATTCACTCCCACTAGCTGTTTCTAGCCTACCCAGATAATCAGCAATGGCATGGTCTTTTCTTGGAGTATGAACAATCACAAAATCAAACTCCTATAATAACAACATCCACGTAGCCAGCCTTCCTGTTAGCATTGGCTTCTTGATTAGGTATAACAAAGCTTGGTGGTCAACATGGAAGATTACCCTATTTCCTAACAAATAGTGCCTAAATTTTTTCAAAGCATATACCATGCCTAATGCTTCTCTTTCAAAGTATATACCATGCCTAATGCTTCTCTTTCAGTGATAGCATAATTCCTCTCAGCTGATGTGAGGACTCTGCTTGCATAATACACTGGCCTAAACCAACCTCTGACTTTTTCCTGCATCAACATGGCTCCTACGGTCACATCAGCAGACACATCCACAAAGACATGAAAAGGTAAAGACCACTCCGGAGATTGTAGAACTGGCACAACAGAGATCATCTTCTTTAAAAGTTGGAATGATCTTTCCTGAGGATCATCCCAAGAAAAAGCTACTTCTTTCTTAGTTAAGTGTGTTAGTGGTAAACACACATTAGCTAAATATCTGAGATACCTTGAATGCCACTTAATTTGACCCACAAATCTCATCAACTCTTTAACATTGACTGGAGCCTTGGTAGATTGGATGGCTTCAATCTTCTTTACGTCAATGGCCATCCCTTCACTTGAAACCACATGACCAAGTAGTACCCCACTTCTAACAGCTATGACACTTTTGTAAGGATTCAGTGCCATTTTGAACTGTCTACATCTCTCCAGACATAACTTCAGATGCAGTAAATGCAAGTCTTTCTTGCCAAAAACCGAAAAATCATCTACAAAAATCCTCATAAAATCCTGCAAATATGGCTCAAATACCTTATGGGCGACAAAGTTGAATGATGGTGGTCCATTCTTCAAGCCAAAACTCATTACTATATACACAAATGCACCCCACTCAGTAATGAAGGCTATTTTGTATTGATCCTCCTCAGCAACGTGAATCTGATTATAACCCATCCAGAAAGCTATACATTTCATGCCTTGCAGCGGCATCCAAAACAGCATCACAAAATGGCATTGGAAAAGGATCAGTAATAGTCGCTGCATTAAGCTTTCTATAGTCCACACATACTCTCAGCTTCCCATTCTTCTTAGGTACCACTATAATTGGACACAACCATGACACTTCATTCACTGGCTTGATGAAGCCTACTATCAACAACTTATCTATCTCCTCCTTAACCTGCTTTGCAAAACTAGGGTTCATTCTGTACCTTTGCTGCACAATCGGAACTGCATCTTTTTTGCAAGTTAATATGATGTTGATGTAATGCAGGGTCTATACCTTTCACCTGAGAATACTCCCAAGCAAATACATCCATGTATTCTTGCAACAACGGTAACAACTCCTTCAAAAATATTCCTTCAGCATGGACACTCACCTTTACCATTTTTGGGTCAGCTTCTGTACCCAAATTAATCTCTTTCAATTCATCCTCCTTAACCCTACTAGAAGTGCCAAACTTCTTGTCATAGATTCTTTCAGCCATAATTCTTGCATCCTTCTCCTCCTGTTCAATCTGTTCCTTGTTGGTAGAAGACTTTGCTGTGTGTTCTATTAGCTGTCTGAATTCTGTTCCTCCTTGAATCTCTTATCCAGGTGCTACATTGGAGCTTTCCTGAGCTTGTTCATTATCTAGCTGTAATATATGTTCATTATCCAGCTGTAATATATGTTCCACATCCACGTCAAATACTGGAACAACTCTTGGATTTGCCTTCAGAAATTCTTCTTCCTCATCATCTTCAACTTCTGCTGCCAAGTTGATAGTTTGTGCAAACAATGGTTTCTCCTTGAGTGGAATACTCTTCCTCCCTTGCATAGGTATGGTCACTTTCTTCTTCCCTTTTCTTATAACAACCACATTCTCTCCCCAATCTTGTCTGACTTTGGCCATTCTAAGCCAAGGTCTTCCCAACAGCATTTCATAAGAGGACGCTGAATCTGACATTCGCAGCATGACCACAAAATTGACCAAGAAGGTCATACCTGCAATTGCAATATGTTGCTGTTGAGAATTCCTAATGGTTGTACTCTTGTTTGATCTGCCATCTTCACCTAAAAAGGTGCTGTGGGGCCAACTTTCCCAAGCCCATTTGTGTATAAATAGCTTCAGATAAATAGCTTACTCCGGATCCTCCATCCAACAATACATCTGCAAAAATCCTGCCCTCAAATTGAACTTTGATTACAGGCACAACAAAATCAACATCTGCTGGATCAATGTTGTTTCCTGCTGGGAATCCTATTTGATGAACCAATAATTCATTATCCTGATCTTGAAGTTTCCTCAACAACCTCTCCTTAAAAGCTGGCACTAAGCACAATAACTGATCTAATGACAATTGTAAGGGAGTGAGTACCTCAAACCAATCTTTGTCAACAACCTCTCCTTAAAAGCTGGCACTAAGCACAATAACTGATCTAATGACAATTGTAAGGGAGAGTTGATGAGTACCTCAAACCAATCTTTGTCATGATTTACCTCAAGTTTAATGTTGTCCTTTTGTTGTTGGTCAGACTGAATTTTTGACTTTGATGCAGGCACAACCTGCTGCCTCTGCTCCTTCTGAATCTACTTCTAGACCTGATCCCTAATTCCTTTCTGCTCCTTCCAATTTATTGGTCCCTTTGTGGATCTAGTGATAGCCATGACTTCAACATCATCAACCTGCATGCCTTCATGAGAAAGCCGCTCCTCCTTATCTTCTTGCTTGTGCTGCTCCTGAGTTGGTTGACCAACATCATTATACTCTTTCTGATCTAAGAGATCAACCAAAAGTACATTAGCTTGAGCTGGTTGCTGATTCTGTTGCTGATTCTGTTGTTGTTGCTGTTGTTGTTGCTGTTGTTGTCCTCCTTGCTGGTTACCCTGATGATACCTTAGCATAGGCATTCCCCGTTCTTCTCTATGCTTCACCCACAATGGACAATTCAGGCCTACCCAATGATCTGGTGCACCACAGTACACACAAGGCATAACATCTGGTGGTCTCCTATCATTATTCTCCTACTCCCTCCATGGTTGTCGTGGAGGTCTAGGCCTCTGAAATGGTGCTCTGCCCCTAAATGGTGCTCTGCCCCTAAATGGAGCTACTTGATTTGCCCCTACATCAATTCTACCTCTTCTTGCATCAGGTGGTGTAGGTTGTCCTCTGCTTTTAGGATTGTACCAACATAGAGCTATGCTGTGACCATCCCTTTCACAAATGTGACAATACTGCTTCTCCTTTGGTGCTACCACAAAATACCCAAACTTTTTCAATTTACTTACCAAATCCGCCTCTTTGGGATGCTTATCCTTATGTTTTTTCTTCTTATGTCTCTCCTTTCTTTTTCTTTTGTCTTCTTCTCCATCACTTTCTGATGATGGATCTGAAGCCTCCTCCTTGTCTGAGTCTGATGTTGCATCTGACCCTTTTTCGGAATCAAAACTGTTATCTCTACTACTCTTTGCTTTTGTCATACCCAGCCTCTTTTCAACTCTTGCTGCCCCCAGCAGCAACAAGATCATTGATTCCTCCAGCAATTTCAATGCTTGCCACAGCATTCTTCAAACTATACCTTAATCCTTTCAAGAAATATCCGGTCAACATCTCATTAGTGGGTCTTTCATTGCCCTGCAATCTTTCAACCAAATTTCTGAATTTTTGAGCATAGTCTTCCACCAACATTGTGATATCCCTGTTCCCACCGAGCAATGGATTCGGGGTACTAGTAGCGGAAGTAGCACTTCTCACGCGGGAGAGAGGTCCCACGCTCGGGGCCTCACCCACGGATATCCGGACAAGAGACTAATCCGACGGTTGTTCCAAAACCGAACCCGGGAAAACTTCCTTTACCCGGAAAGCACGGGCGATTCCACCAGGATAACTTTTTACTCTAACGTAGTCAAGACCATTACTGATCAAGTTGATCCGACTGCATCTATAAAGATACTCGGTCAGATCAAGGAAGAAACTTGCACTTGGATCATTGGGATCAACGCTTTTTTCCCCATTCAAGAGGCACAGCCGTTGATTCCTATCCATAGAACAATTACTGTCCGGGATTTACTTTATCTATCGTAATAACAAAAATTGAGTCTCGATTTACAGATCCATCAGTCCAGCCTAACCCCATCTAGTCCCATGGGTTAGCCAACCGCCCAACCACTGTAGTGATGGGATCCAATTAGAAATTTGGTTAGGTTTTGTCCCGGGTACCAAGGAAAAGAGTTCCAAGGCCCCCTAGCCGGAAGTTCATGCAAACATAAAACTAGTCACACCACTTACACACCCAATATGAAATTGCCTTTTTCTCAACATCAGCTAACTTTAAAACAATCTTTTAATGAAACCATAGTATCACTGATCACAATCTTCCAATTTATCTGGTTGATTCAATTTCCCATCATTCCTTCATCAGAGTATCTATGGCATCATTGGCAACTAGAACGCTCACCACCTGTCCACTCAGGGGCCTTTTCAATAGTTCCTAGCCCATAATACTCGGCAATATAATCACTCATCAAGATGGACTCTCGTTGAAGATCAGCAAGATCAACCAATAGATCCATATAAAGAGCCATGGACTCATCCATTGAAGACCAGCAAGGTCAATCAACCAGATCCATGCCCGGTTTCACAAAACAACTCTTACTCCTTGTTCCAATATCTTCCTCGACGCACGCGTGGGTATCCTGGGCGACCCAAAGCCCGAGCACCGTATGGTCAGCACCCTCTAGGATCCTTCGCAGGTGACCTAGCGCTTCACTCATAGGCCGCTTCCTTGGTCCCTCATCCACCGTACCAGAAGCTCACCATTTTAATCGAACCGAGGCTGGTCAAGACCTCGGCCAACCTTGCTACGCGAGACGTCCTCCATTGACTCTCCGTCAGCAGTTGCAACTTTATCAGTTAGGTCTCCACGACCTTAATCACAAGACGGTCAAAATGCTTTCCCAGCATTCTTGACATAAAACAGCCATTTACAAACAGCATTTATAAACAGTTTACAAATACAATTTCTATATTAACTCTCATTTTTCCACATTATCCCTCATTAATCCACATTACTTATTCCACATTACTTATTCCACATTATCCCTCATTAATCCACATTACTTATTCCACATTCCATTTATATGTGTACTCATCCAATCACATCATTTTCCATCTCTTCACTTTAGATTCCTTCACATCACATATCATATATTTACGTCCATATCCACATCCATACATCCACATCCACATCCACATCCACATCCATACATCCACATCCACATCCACATTCACATCCATACATCCACATCTACATGCTTACCTCTATTTTCACATCCTCCTTTATACATCCACATCCCATATCCACATTCATACATACACATCCATATCCACATCCATACATCCACATCCACATGCATACATCCACTATCACGTCCTCATTCATACATCCACATCCACATACATGCATACATCCACATCCACATTTCTATACATCCACATCCACATACATACATACATCCACATCCACATTCCCATTCACATCTATACATCCACATCCACATTCACATTCACATCCATACATCTACATCTACATCTACATGCATACATCCACATCTCCATGCATACATCCACATTCACATCCATACATCTACATCTACATGCATACATCCACATCTCCATGCATACATCCACATCCACATTCACATTCACATCCATACATCTACATTCACATTCACATCCATACATCTACATCTACATGCATACATCCACATCTACATCCATGCATCTACATCCACATCCTCATTTACATCCATACATCCACATTCACATTCACATCTACATGCATACATCCATACATACACATCCACATTTACATCCATGCATCCACATCCACATCCTCATTCACATCCATACATCCATATTCATGCATCCACATCTACATGCATACATCCATACATACCCATCCACATTCACATCCATATTCTCACTCTATCACAACCCATATACATCTTATCCCATCACATACACTTCTTACCTCATCCCATACACATCCTATCACTTCTTAACTCATCTTATCACATCCTAACTCATCTCATATGCATCCTATCACATCTTATCACTTCCCATATCTTTTATGCATACCTCTATGCATGAAATTCAATTATGTTAAAAGTAACACTTTTATAATAAAATAATCATCTTTTATGCATACCTCTATGCATGCAATTCAATTATGCTAAAAGTAACACTTTTATAATAAAATATTCATCTCTTATGCATACCTCTATGCATGAAATTTAATTATGCTAAAAGTAACTCTTTTATAATAAAATATTCATCTCTTATGCATACCTCTATGCATGAAATTCAATTATGCTAAAAGTAACTCTTTTATAATAAAATATTCATCTCTTATGCATACCTCTATGCATGAAATTCAATTATGCTAAAAGTAACACTTTTATGTTAAAATAATAACCTTTTATGCATACCTCGATGCATGAAAATCAATTTTGCATAATATAAAAATCAATTTCTCTATGATTACAATGAATATCTTTTAATTAATCTAGGATGATAATTCCTAGAATATGGTAGGAAGTCCTCTTTTCATGCTTTGAATGAAATTATTTTATGCGTAATTTTTATAAAAATTTTGCCATAGCTCCGCTGCTATGACTGATAAATCTCAATTTTTCTAAGGGATAAAGCTTATCATTAAGAAAATAATTAGAATGATCCCTAATTGGATCATTAATCCATAATGGATTGAATCATCAATATTCATGAAATACATAAACTAAAAGCATAGAAAAAGCCATTAATTTGGCCTCAAGCATAGATTAATCTTAAATTAGGAAAAAGCTTTATGAAAAGCTTCACTTGGATTGAGAATAGGTCATGAGAAATGGAAATTTATGTAATTCTTAACTATCATTAATCAATTAACTTCAATAACATTCATTAATTTATGTAATTCAAGTACTACCATTCATCAATTAACTTTAATAACATTCAAAAAACATTCCAATTAAGCTTCTCAAGCTTGAGAGGAGTTGAGAAGAGAGAAACATTGAGAAATTATAGAAAATTATCAAAATTCACTAATTACCTTACAAATTGCTTGATTCTTTGTTCACGGTAGAGGCCCCCAACCAATCAATTGGTTTAGTATGTTGATGGAGCCACCAATGGGGATTGAAGAAAGAAGGAAGTGTCAAAAACTAGTGAATTATTAATGAATTCACAGTTCTTGGCTTAGGTGAAGTAGAGTAACAATGCATTAAACATTGTTAAGTTTCAACAAAGGGGAAGGCCTCTATTTATAGGAAAAAGTGAGCTCCTAACCAAACAAACTGATTCTAGAATTTTCCAACTCAGTTTGGTCACTTTTTGACCATTTTTAGGTCAGTTAAGCTAACTTTTTGGAACTAGACTTGAATGAGGAGAGAGGAGAGATGAAATATCTCATTTTTTATGAGTTTAAAACTCATTCAAGCATGTGAAATATGCATCTCCTTTAAAGAACTCCCCTTCCTTACATATGTGTCAAAATGGAATCATTATGCCCAAAATATCTCATATTTTTAATATTGCTCATAGTTTTTTACTAATAAACCTTGTACATTTTCAACTCTTCATCTTGTGTGAGCATTTACTCATTTTTGGATACCCAAAATATCTCATATTTTTAATATTGCTCATAGTTTTTTTACTAATAAACCTTGTACATTTTCAACTCTTCATCTTATGTGAAATATGCACCTCCTTTAAAAAACTCCCCTTCCTTTTACATATGTGTCAAAATGGAATCATTATACCCAAAATATCTCATATTTTTAATATTGCTCATAGTTTTTTACTAATAAACCTTGTACATTTTCAACTCTTCATCTTATGTGAGTATTTACTCATTTTTGGATACTCAATTTATCTCATTTTTTTGATATTACTCATAGTTTTTTACAAATAAACCTTGTACATATTCAACTCTTCATCTTATGTGAGCATTTACTCATTTTTAGGTATCTTCTTTTACAAATTGGATTTATCTCCTCCCTACACATGGATTGATGCTATTGGCCCATAGGAACCTTAATTGGACCATAATTCAAAAATTTCTGAAAATCTAGACCCTTAGGTTAAGGTCCTTTATACCCATTTCCAATTAATTCCAATTGCACATTGGAAAGTTCTTTTTGAATTTCTGTTTCAGGGGAATTCATTTTAATAATATGAGAAATTTTTCTATCTAAAAATATTCAAAATCTGAATATTCTCTCTCTAAAATATTTTCTCTCTCTATGTCAAAATAGGCAGAGACAAGATCTTTTATATTTCTGAAGAGGGGATTGATTACAGGGGAAGATGCTGGACATCTTGAGAGGCTGGGGAGGAATCTTACATTCTCTCCCACTTGAAAAACGCGAGATGTCCTCATCTCGCAAACTGGGGGTATTTTCGCAAGATGCACGAATATGAGACTAAGAGAGAATTTAATTAAGATTAACCACCAAGAAAAGTCTCAAGAGAGCAAGATTCAAGACAAGAACAAGATTTCAACTTTATTCATTCTCGGAACATATACAGTAAAGATAGAAGAACTCTTTACACTTCCATAAGCCCGTCCATCATATGATCACAAAAGCAGCACTCAAAAGCGTACGTATAAGGTAACTCATCTATAGGAATAATTCTGTTGGTTATTGCCGCACCTATCTCAGTGGTATGAGGTGATCTAACAAAAGGACCTCTGAGAGGCAAGCCAAAAACGGGATAAAGGCATATCTTCTGATGAGGAAGAAAACACGCCAGTAAGAAGACCCGCTCAGAAAACCCAAGATGCCTTGATCTCATGACGCAGTAGTATCGGGGACCCAAACCCAAAGCTTCAATAACCATGGCCAAGCGGACATTGTTACGAAAGTGCTGCTGACCCTAGGGTGTTACCCTAGTTATGTCTTGATAGGTCCGCCATTTGGTCTGAGCTACAGAAGTTCCTAGGTGAGGAAAAAGTGAGCGCTCATAGTGTTCTATAAAATCCTTCTTCACAGACTCGCTTGCGTCTTGAAGGTGAGAAATCATCATGGATAAAACTAATTCCTGTTGCCAAGCCATGAAGGAGATTAAGAAAGAAAGGAGATCGATGGGAGTGAGATTACTGTGAGCGACAAGTAAAAGTTACGACTTATATAAAGGAAGGAGCTAGCGTAACTTAGAAGCCAACGGTAACTTGCCTCTGAAGTTTTACCGTCTTTCCATGATTTGGGTTTGGCACATTTTTCTATAGAAGGCATTAAGAACTTTGAGATGAGGAGACAAAGGAAGTTCGTAGGCTAAGTCACCTATTTTCTTTGGTCCACAATATCTGGGGGATAACTTCTTATACTTCCCAAGAGATAAAGAACTTCTTTTGGGCCGTACTCGAATGAAGACCAAAACCTTGATATCCAAAACATCGATTCTCACTTATGAACTCATTGTTCTGAATCCTTAAAATAGGTGGGACTCCTGAGAAGTATTCTGGGGAAAGGTTCTTTCTTTTTTAAACATAATCTTTCTTTTATTTTAGAGAGAGAATAATTATAAGATCAGAAAGGGAGGTTCTTCCTCCTGTATACCTCGAAGGTTGGGGGAAGAATCTTACATTCTACCCCACTTGAAAAGTGCGAGATGTCCTCATCTCGCCAAGTAGAGGACAACTCTTTTTCTTAAGATCCAATTTATTCTGGGGTTCCTTATATTCTGGTCAACCCAACAGAATACGGGGATAATTATCCCTTAAATAGAACTCATCAATAAATAACAATTCATTCAAATCATATCATTCATATCTTTAACAGGACAATGGTTCATTAGACCAAAAAAATTTCTTTCTGAATCCTCCACGGGGATTTCAGTCAAGCAAGTTCTCAATTTGTCATCCCTTAACTTGATCCACCAAGTCAAGTATTAATAGTAGCAATCTGATAGCACAATCCACTAATCTCATAGTGATTTGCTGAAATCATTATCATCATTCCAGTTATGAATATCATCACAGAGACTCGTCCCATTCATCCTCATTGATGTTTTGCTCAGCTTATTACATTTCAACCAAATTTCAGGGATCATCATTTTTCAATCAGAATCCAAATCAATTCATCAATTCTCAAACAGAATTAAAAATCATATCAACCACATTCGAAATCATCCTCTGGATAGCATTAACGCTTATAATTTTAAGTCTTAGATTTACTCGTATATACTGTCAGTAAAGAGCTGCAGTATACTCTCGGTATATACGGGTAGTCACGGCCCTTGGAATTATAAGATAAATACCATCATGTCTAGGCCTCAAGCAAGTCAGGGATTCTGTATAATTGTGGTACTTCCATCTGAAGGCCCAATTACCAAATTACGAATTTCAGTTTGAATATCAAATTGTATGAACTATATCACACAATTACAACCTTTTGTGCTTCTTGATAAATTTTTGACATATTTGGCTTCTCAGTTGATATTTATTAACCAATTCGCTCTGATACCAACTGTGAGATCCCTGTTCCCACCGAGCAACGGATTCGGGGTACTAGCAACGGAAGTAGCACTTCTCGCGCGGGACAGAGGTCCCACACTCGGGGCCTCACCCACGGATATCCGGACAAGAGACTAATTCGACGGTTGTTCCAAAACCGAACCCGAGAAAACTTCCTTTACCCGGAAAGCACGGGCGATTCCACCAAGATAACTTTTTACTCTAACGTAGTCAAGACCATTACTGATCAAGTTGATCCGACTGCATCTATAAAGATACTCGGTCAGATCAAGGAAGAAACTTGCACTTGGATCATTGGGATCAACGCTTTTTTCCCCATTCAAGACGCACAGCCATTGATTCCTATCCATAGAACAATTACTGTTCGGGATTTACTTTATCTATCGTAATAACAAAAATTGAGTCTCGATTTACGGATCCATCAGTCCAGCCTAACCCCATCCACCAGTCCCATGGGTTAGCCAACCGCCCAACCACTGTAGTGATGGGATCCAATTAAAAATTTGGTTAGGTTTTGTCCCAGGTACCAAGGAAAAGAGTTCCAAGGCCCCCTAGCCGGAAGTTCATGCAAACATAAAACTAGTCATACCACTTACACACCCAATATGAAATTGCCTTTTTCTCAACATCAGCTAACTTTAAAACAATCTTTTAATGAAACCATAGTATCACTGATCACAATCTTCCAATTTATCCGGTTGATTCAATTTCCCATTATTCCTTCATCAGAGTATCTATGGCATCATTGGCAACTAGAACGCTCACCACCTATCCACTCAGGGGCCTTTTCAATAGTTCCTAGCCCATAATACTCGGCAATATAATCACTTATCAAGATGGACTCTCGTTGAAGATCAGCAAGATCAACCAACAGATCCATATAAAGAGCCATGGACTCATCCATTGAAGACCAGCAAGGTCAATCAACCAGATCCATGCCCGGTTTCACAAAACAACTCTTACTCCTTGTTCCAATATCTTCCTTGACGCACGCGTGGGTATCCTGGGCGACCCAGAGCCCAAGCACCGTATGGTCAGCACCCTCTAGGATCCTTCGTAGGTGACCTAGCGCTTCACTCATAGGCCGCTTCCTTGGTCCCTCATCCACCGTACCAGAAGCTCACCATTTTAATCGAGCCAAGGCTGGTCAAGACCTCGGCCGACCTTGCTACGCGAGACGTCCTCCATTGACTTTCCGCCAGCAGTTGCAACTTTATCAGTTAGGTCTCCACGACCTTAATCACAAGACAGTCAAAATGCTTTCCCAGCATTCTTGACATAAAACAGCCATTTACAAACAGCATTTACAAATAGTTTACAATTACAATTTCTATATTAACTCTCATTTTTCCACATTATTAACTCTCATTAATTTCTTTATTAACTCTCATTTTTCCACATTATCCCTCATTAATCCACATTACTTATTCCATTTACAAACAGTTTACAAATACAATTTCTTATTCCATTTACAAACAGTTTACAAATACAATTTCTATATTAACTCTCATTTTTCCACATTATCCCTCATTAATCCACATTACTTATTCCACATTCCATTTATATGTGTACTCATCCAATCACATCATTTTCCATCTCTTCACTTCAGATTCCTTCACATCACATATCATATATTTACATCCATATCCACATCCATACATCCACATCCACATTCACATCCATACATCCACATCTACATGCTTACCTCTATTTTCACATCCTCCTTTATACATCCACATCCCATATCCACATTCATACATACACATCCATATCCATTTTAATAATATGAGAAATTTTTCTATCTAAAAATATTCAAAATCTGAATATTTCTCTCTAGAATATTTTCTCTCTCTATGTCAAAATAGGCAGAGATAAGATCTTTTATATTTCTGAAGAGGGGATTGATTACAGGGGAAGATGCTGGACATCTTGAGAGGCTGGGGAGGAATCTTACAAACATATTCTTCTGCCTAATGTCCCTGAGTTTTCTCAGAACATCGGTTGGAGTCTTTTTCTTTCTGAACCTCTGCAAAAATGCTGCCTTCAAAGCATTATAATTAACAAAATGTGGAATACCATATTGGCTAAACCAGCTCATGGCTTTACCTTCTAATGTGGCTGCGAACTGCTGAAGTTTAATTGGATCATTGTATAAAGCGTGATAATCGCTTGCTTGCCATCGAGTTTCAAACTGGTCTACATGGCAATGTGCATCTTCCTTGGATCCTCCTCTGAATCTAGCGGCTTTGACCGTGGGGTTGAGAGGTGGTTGAGCCATGAGGTTCGGCTGTGGTGGTCTCCTAGGTCTTTGCCTGAGAGCCTCCTGTAGTGGGTCAAACTGGAGACTTCTTCGTACTCTTGCAGGTCTTCCTGCCAAGAGTAAAGCCCCTAACAGTTGCCTTACTTGCCTTCCTCCTGCTGCTCCAGAATTCTCCCCCCGTTGGTCTACTGCGCGATTTTCAGAGAGTGGACTCTCCTGACCATCCTAGGCAGCTTGATCATAATGAAATGGATCAATATTGCCTGCCTGAGCTTGTGCCCTTGTATAATAAACTCTGGCTACTCTTCTCTCCCTCTCTGACATGCATCCCTACTGGCATTCATCGCCTTTGTCCAAACAGGACAAACACAGCAGGATCGCGAATTGTGTTGGGGTTCAACAACACAGAAGAAAGTGTAAACAGACACAATTGCTCAATAAAAGACATGTTGATTAGGCCAAAGTAGAAAACTCAGACATGGCAGAAATGCAATGCACAGACAGAGGTTTGAAAGAGTAAGGTCACATAGGAGATAGGAAAAGAACTCCAATTCTTCTTGATTCACTCTCTCCTATTACATTGCTTCCCCTTCTTTTCTACTTTGCTCAAAATCGTTACTCGTTCTCCAAAACGTTATTCTTGAGTAACCGTTACCTATCTTAACTTCCAAGATCCCAAGAAAGTCATCATACATTCCTACCACTTATGTCTGACTTACTAAATATCCGATTGCTTACATATCCGACCTACTAAATATCTGAATGCTTACATATCCGACTTACTACATTCCGACTTAAGAGAACTATGCCTTCAACACACGGTAATAAAACCTCATCTAGACTTTCACGCATATCAAATTGATGTTGATCTACCTCCTACTGATAAGTAGCTCACTAAATAGAGAAATTTTAAGTCGTGAATGAGAATCTGCTAGTTCACATATTTGCTAGCTCACAGTTTAACCCTTCATGGATTACCCTTCACGGATTACCCTTCACGGATTAACCCTTCATGGTTGAACCCTTCACGGATTAACCCTTCATGGTTGAATCTGCTAGTTCACATATTTGCTAGCTCACAGTTTAACCCTTCATGGATTACCCTTCACGGATTACCCTTCACGGATTAACCCTTCACGGTTGAACCCTTCATGGATTAACCCTTCACAAATGAACCCTTCATAGATTAACCCTTCACAGATTGGCCTTTCACAGTTTAACCCTTTGCGGATTAACGCTTCACGGATTACCCTTCACGGGGATTATGCTTTCACATTTTAACCTTTCATGTTTTAACATTTCACATGATAATCCTTCATGTTTTAACCTTTCATGTCATGACTATAGTCTTTTGTTTCACAACACAAACTAATTCACATAGTTACCTTGCTAATTCAACACATAACTCCAATATTGTTATTGCTCACTTTACTAACACTCTTCGCATCACACATCACCAATTAACTCACCACTCACACACAAGCTCCTACTAGTCGACAATGATGGACTGATGCACTATTGATAATGTTATAGATGGCATCCTCAAACCTCGAGTTTGAAGGAAACCCAGTGGTGACTCAAGCCAGTGCTACATGGTCTCCAGCCGTAAAGAAGAAGCGAGCACCACAAGGTACCAAGCTGACATACCTTGGACCATATACACAGAATTTAAAGGGGACAATGCTACAGTCAAACTAGTAACACTTTTATAATAAAAAAATTCTTTTATGCATCTATTTTGATGAAAGTAACACTTTTATAATAAAAATAAATTCTTTTATGCATCTATTTATGCATAAAAATTAATTTTGAAGAAAGTAACACTTTTATAATTTTAAAAAAATTCTTTTATGCATAAAAATCAAATTTTATGAAAGTAACACTTATATAATAAAAATATTTCCAAATATGCATCTTTCTATGCATAGAATTTAAATCTAATGAAAATCACACTTTTATAATAAAAAATATCCAATATGCATCTTTCTATGCATAGAATTTAAATCTAATAAAAATCACTCTTTTATAATAAAAAGAAATTATCCAATATGCATCTTTCTATGCATAGAATTTAAATCTAATGAAAATCACTCTTTTATAATAAAAAATAACCAATATGTATCTTTCTATGCATAGAATTTAAATTTTAATGGAAATAACACTTTTATAATAAAAATATTTCTACTATGCATCTTTTTATGCCTAGAATGAAAATAACACTTCTAGAATACACAAATGGTGGGGATTACTCTTTTTGAATAATAAAAAATAAAACTTATTTCACAAAATTTAAGAAAATTTCACCATAACCTCCTTTGTATGGCTAACCATTTTTCAATTTTTTCTATCCTCAAGTTACTTAAAAATTATCCCAAATGGTTTAAAGCATTCTAAACTAATCAAATTTCACTTTTAAAAGAGAAACAATATGAAAAGTTTAATTCTAACAATTTGATTACTTATCTAGGATAAAGAAAGGCTTAATTTTAGAATGAAGAGAGAGGGAAAGCCTTTCCAACAAGGCATAACATCATTTTTTTCATTTTAAAGAAAATAAAAATTAGAAAACCATTAAAAGGAAT
Source organism: Cibotium barometz (assembly GCF_041138505.1). NCBI lineage: Eukaryota > Viridiplantae > Streptophyta > Polypodiopsida > Cyatheales > Cibotiaceae > Cibotium > Cibotium barometz. The sequence goes on from NC_141086.1 coordinate 1,363,077, forward strand.
AAAGAAAAAGTAGGATTTCTAGCTTACCTGAATTTCTGTGAGCTTTCCTTTGGCTTGATGGTTTGAGGAATCTACTCTTGTTTGCAACAAGAGTGGCCACCAATTCTTTTGAAGAGGGAAGGACAAAAACTAATGAATTATCAATAAATTCATTGTTTTTAGCTTTGGGGGGTGGAGTAGAGTAACAGTGCATAAAACACTATTAAGCTTCTACAAAGGGGGAGGCTTCTATTTAGGAAAAAGTGAGCTTCTAACCAAGCAAACTGATTTTAGAATTTTCCAAATCAGTTTGGTCAATTTTTGACCATTTTTGGGTCAGTTTAGCTTACTTTTTGGAACTAGACTTGAATTAGGAGAGAGGAGAGATGAAATATCTCAATATTTGAGAATTTCAAACTCCACCACACATGTGAAATAGGCGCCTCCTTCAGGAGGGGGAATCCCCACTCTGAGGTGTCAAAAATTTATTTTTTTAGTATTTCCTTTGGTCCTTAGTCCACTCTTCATCTTATATGAGTATTTACTCATTTTTGGAGTGAAGGCTGGCACTCCAGCAATGGCCTCGAAGGGAGGACTAATTCGATAAATTATGTCAACTCGTCGAGCGTGCTTCGGAGATAGGCTCTTTGTTGCCATTGACTCCTCAGGCCCCTTCTCAAACTCTAACTTTATTTTTGTCTACACTATCCCTCTCTCTTCATCAATATGAAATAAATCTAATAGAAGACCTTAGCTTAGGAGATCTCACTCTCATACATGAGAATATGGAAAGGGATGCAAACCCAACACTGGTCATGGGAATATTAAGAGGTGATATCATTCTTACTAACCCAATTGACATATTCTTTTTTAAATTACACTCCATAGTGCTCAACCTCTATAGTTGGTGTCAGGTGTTACAACAATCTATTATTCTAGATGACAGTGTCAACAAACTCAACTTGTTCATGCCAGATGACATGCCATCCACACACCAGCCAAGTACAAAGTTGTTTCTAGGAGCTACTAGTGGATTATTAGCCATGGGTGGATTGAAGTTTATGACACACATCAATATCTAAATCTTTCTGAATCGACCTTGTATCATCCCGTGGGTATCATAAAACTCTATAAAAAGATACATAAACATCTGGAGGCCATGCTTACTAATGTTAATTATCATTTTGATCATGAACATATTGCATATCCCACTATTGCTTGCCCTAGAAGAAATCTCCGACCTTCATCACTTTATGAAATTAATGAAACCTCCTCAGCCCCCACCCAATTTAGGGAAAGGTCAGGAAGATACCCCAAGAACCTCAACATTCGTAATTTACCCTGTAATTTACCTTGTGGTTACTTATCTTTCAAGTAAACTCCTAAATCCCTTTCCTAATGTCTCTCCTACTATAACAAAACTAAGGTAGATTGTATATTCTCACATTTCTCTTTAGCCCCAGTTGAATTCTGAACTAACCCTCTCAACCCCGAGGAGTTGCTAGTAACTAATCTAACTCCTCCATGGTGGTAGATTGATGAGGTACGTAATCTATTGCCTCAGGATGATTTACAAGATTTTAATAATGAAAATTTCATTGAATATTTATCAGCTCGCAGAATATAAGGGCCTCATCCGAGTCAAAAATCCCCTCCTAAAGCCCAATTGATGTTCAAAGTGCTAATGCAGATTACATCCTTTGAGACGATTGGAAGAATCTTGCCAGAAGCCTACTTGACCATGGAATCTAGGCAAAAACCATATGTGCCAGATCCTTTATGAGCCCTAATGCCTTACTTAGCGGAGCTCCTACCAATGGGAGGCAAAGGCACTTTGGGGAAAATGTGGTGATGCACACCAAACTGGCAAATCCCCACTTGGTCGACCTACTGGAAATCTGCATCGCCACATTTATGATCAATTATTGTTTTTGCAGGTGGCGCAAGCAGCATACACGGGGTGGATACACAACAATAGTTATAGATGATACCAACCCTCACATAGTGAACTTTGGAATATAGCTTGATTGGAGAAAGGAGTATCTCACAGTGCTAGAATACAATCCTCAGTACCAGTGCTCCCTGTCAAAGCAAAGAGGAGATCCTCTATATATGCCAATCAAAAGGTGGCTCACTCCTTTACAGGAAAGCAACAGGATTCCCACATTTTCTATAACTTCTCTCAATTATCGCCATCAACATTTCAAAATGTTACTAGTCAAAGAAATGAAATGATGACATGGATAAGAGCATGGCATAGAATACCAAATCCCGACATAGTGGTTGCTCTATCAGATTTTTGAAGTTGATCATAGTTCTTATCGATCAACCTCGATCAACCAAAGGAAAGGTATGATGGATATGCTATGCTTTGAAATGAACACTGGCCCAAATGAATGTAGAATGATGCTTTATTATCATCTCCTTAGGTGTCTGCCAGGTTATAAGCATGTCACATTCGAAAACATGGACACCGGGTTCTAGACATCACACTTATGATTCCAAAGAAGCCTAAAAAAGCTTCAATCATGCTACAACTTCTATTGACATGAGTTTGGGGACCAGGTATTTCAACCCAGGTAAAGGTTCTGAGGATAGAACCTACATCAGGTGGGGGGGGGGATGCTAAACTTAGATTAACAAAGATGCTCATCCATTTGAGGAGATTAATAAGTGTTATGTAAAGGCACTATAAAGGTTGTACATTATGAGATACTAGCTAGCCAAGGCTTTAGTTAGTAAGTTTTAGGTGCCCAAGTATGAATAAGGGCTTTTGTATAAAAGGAATGTTCTCATAATGGAAAGACACAATCCCCCTTTGTGCTATGAGAGCTCTTTCTTTGTCTTGTGTGTGTGTGTGAGAGAGAGAGTGTGTGTACTCTAGTGCATGTTACTCTTCTATGCATGTGTGTAGGAGAGTGAGAGAAAAATTACCTTGCATTGTGGCGTGAGTGACTCCATGGTGAGATAGCATGGAGGTGGAGATTGGACGAGTGGAGATTCCAAAAGCCAGCTTGGAGAGCCTTAAGGGACGTGCACTCAAAGCATTAGTAAGTACCCAAGGATAGTTGTTTTTTATTTCTTCTTCCAATTGTGGATGTGTGGAGTTCCCTCTTGGGAGGTGCAGTAGCCCATAACAAGGACATATTCTCCCACCACAAGTAAAGTAGCAGGTGGAGCTAGTTGGGCAAAGATTCTGAGTGGTTGGCTCTAAGACTAGTCACAACGGTGCACAGAGAGAGAGAGAGAGAGAGAGAGAGAGAGAGCAACTTTGAATAAGCATGGCAAAGGTCTAGTATAGTGTTGTGGAGGTCTCAAAGGAGCATTAGCATAGTGTTTTAAGACATATAGATTTTGTTTTTTAAGTGTTTTTCGGGGTGGGATGGCGCGCGCACCGCGCAGGGGGGGGGGGCTCAAACTTAACTTTGAGCCTAAAGCAGCAAAGCGGGTACTCTAGGCTCAAACTTAATATTGATCTTGAAGTAGTAAGGTGGGTACTTTAGGCTCAAACTTAAGATTAAGCCCCTCAAGGTTTAATTTTTTTAGCCTTCTACTTGCATCACAAGGATCAGAGCCACACCGTATTTCACCTTTTTGTACTTGCAAATAGGACATAATTAAAGCAAGTTATTTTTTGCATAGGCTTGAACTCAAAATAGAGAATTCAAAGTTTAAATCTTTTTTGAGCCTTCTACTTGCTTTACAAGGGGTTTAAAGCCACACATCATTTTTTTTTTCAAGAAACCTTGCAAGTGAGACATAAAAGAAAGTTATTTTTTTACCCCCTCAAGGTTTATGTCTGATCTAAGCCCTCTACTCACTTCATATACAAGGCTCAAAGCCATCATACTTTAACTTTTTTCAATTAAGAAGTGTTACAATGAAACATATTAAGAAAGTTATTTTTACCACTAGGCTCAAACATATTAAGAAAGTTATTTTTACCACTAGGCTCAAACCTAAATATTACATACTTTTATTAATGTTATTTGTTTCCAAAGCACGTTCAGGGCTTGGTAGCTTCATATTGATTCGGAGCCTTCTATCTTCTTGGTCCGTCTTGTTGCCTACAGCTTGCTACTTATGCAGCTCCATGCTCAAAGAAAGTGACAATTCGCTAAGTACTTTGTGTAGGTTAGACTTCTTGTGCTTAAGAGTGTGGCTAACACAAGAGAGGGTCAAACTTATGAAATGCGGTGGAGAGACTTTATTTCTAGGGCTTCATGCACTTCCTCATTTGTACAAGTGCCATTTCATGGTTTCACTGAGGATACATAGTCTCAAACTTTCTAACCTCTCTAGATGTCACACTATTAATCCCATTTGGATTAACAACATGATCTTGAATTGAGGACATTAATAAGTGTCATGCAAAGGCACTATAAAGGTTGTACATTATGAGATATTGGCCACCCAAGTCCTAGTAAGTAAGTTTTGGGTGCCCAAGTGTGAATAAGGGCCAATTGTATATAAGGCATTTTCTCATAATGAAAAGGATACAATCCCCTTTGTGCTATTGAGAGCTCTCCCCTTGTGACTTGAGAGAGAGCTCTCCCCTTTGTGCTATTGAGAGCTCTCCCCTTGTGACTTGAGAGAGAGTGAGGAGTGAGATAATTCTAGCATTGTGCCTCTTTTCATGCTTGTGTACTTATGCTTGTATGAGAGAGTGAGAGAGAGTGTGATTGGTCTATGTGATGGTGTGAGCAACTGCACGATGACAGTGTGGAGGTGGAGCTTGGAGTTTGGAGCTTGACAAGCGAGGCCTCAAGGGACTCGAGATCAAAGCATTGTTAAGTACCCCATGACGGTTGTGATCGATTTCTCATCCATTAGGTGAATGTGTAGATTCCCCTCTTGGAGGAGGTGTGTAGCCCATAACATTTTTGGCACCGCTCCTGGTGGGGAAACACTTTTGTTTCTTCCATCCTCTTTGAGTTTCAGCTGCCATTGTGCATAGTATTCATTATTGCCTTTGCATTCTAGTAGTGCATTGTGTGGAAAATGAAGGGATAAGGTATGTGTGGTAGGAAAAAAAGATATGGTTTTGATGCTATGAATGTTGTGGTGGAGTAGTTTAGGAAAGTATTCATTGGTTACTTTTGATAATTTTGAAGTTAGCATCACTAAAAACATCAACGTGAAGGTAAAGGTTGGGTGTTGTTTTCTTCTTTTTTCAAAAAATTCATAAAAATAAAAAACATAAAGGACCATTGATTGAGCCAGGAACTTGTATTTCATTCCTCAGGAGTGGCACAATCTAATTTTCATCTATTGGATAAGTATTATGCACCCAAAACCATAGACTACGGACGCGGAAAATTCCACGTGAAAGTGCAGGAAAGTTGTTCACGCCATGAACCATTTCTCTGCAGTTTCACACCACAAATTGCTCATGTAATCAGTGCCGAGATTATTGCCGAAAATCACGAGATTACCTTCCAAAAATAGAAACCCTTATTCTGACACCTCTGACACACGGTGCAATCCGCCAAAATTTTGAGCATGTGAAAGTGTAGTAAACCTCTCATGGCGTGAACCATTTCTGAAGCGGTTCACGGCATGAAACACTTACTGTTTCACGATGTGAAATAAATCCTGCAGATTCACGTGTATGCCAAACCAACGGATCAACAATACCAAGACTGCACAGGTCAGCTAAGGAAAGGGAATTTGACTAAAGGAAGGAATTTAGCCCTAAGGAGGAAAATTTTTTGAGCACATGAAAGTGCAGAAAAACCATTCATGATGTGAACCATTTCCTTCTCTGCTATTTCACGCCTCCTGAACAGAGCAATAGAATAAAAAATTAAATAAATTTGGGTTGATTAATAGCTTATTAGATCATACATACATGCACTTAAGATCTGGAAAACTCATCGGAGACGATCTTACGCCTGACGATAGTGCATCAAATCACCCAGGAACTTCCTACCAAAGAAGTGTGGGATCAGGACATTCCGCAAAAGAACACACTTGAGTGTTTTGATGAGAAACCTGACCACCACTGAAACCAGTAGTGAAGAATCCATGGAAGAAGGGCTGAGATACGCTGCTGGGTTTGGGGAAGAAGATAAACCACACTCCTCAACTAAGTCCAGTGGGATCATTGATATTGCTTGGGGATTTTTTGGTCTCCAAACCAATCATGATGAAGAAGCGTAATCTGCGAGCATGGGTCTGTCAACTAGCGTTGGACTCGGTCCAAGACAAGAAGTGCCATTCCAAACATTGAATTCTAGGCTATCAAATACTGACACCCCTCGAATTAGATGAGATGTGGAAAGTGCAGCTAGGATGGGTCAAATATTCTTTCCCACCACCGAGGAAGTGGAATTGGACCTCCAACGAAGTGAGGTAGAACGACAACTCTGAGAATTGAGCTTAAGGAAACAAGAGCTTGATACTCGAGCTAAGAGAAAGGAGACAGGAAGTGTTAACCCACTCCAATCACGAGGAAAAGAACCTGAAATTGCTACAGGTAGAAGTGAGGGAGAAATTCCAAAATTGGAACCCATCAATGAGGAATCCAGAATGGAGGAAGGGTTTACAACCAGAGAAGAAGAGGGTAAGCTAGCTAACATAGCTGTAGAAGACCATCTCTATACCAAAAAGGATATTGAGCTAATGATCAATAACCCTACATTCTTACAAGACATGGAGCTCTTAATTATACAAAGACGGCGGGAAGAAGGACTAATGGGGAATCCCACCAGGGTACCACAATTGGACCATTCCATGAACCCGAGATACCTAGAAGAGCCAATACAGGTAGGGGACGAGGTCTAGGAAGGGGGGGAGCAATTCCCCAGAGGCCTCAGCCATGGACCTTAATATGGCCACAAGGGTAGACCTGTTAAATACGGCAGCAGAGATGGGCCGGGGGATGGTCAGGGAACTAGGCTCTACTCTAGAACCCCGACCTTCCCAGATAAAACCCCATATCATTTCAAAACTTGTTCAAAAGTTCTTTGGGGAGACAGGGATCCTATCCTACATGTAGAGATTTTGGAATCCACGTGTGAGCCTACAGACCGGTAAGTGATATGACCATGATACATGCCTTCTCGCTGACCTTAGAGGAAAAAGCTCACTAGTGGTTCCGAACCCTTAAGCCTGAGGATAAGGTTAACTTCACAAGGTTAAAGAATATTTTTGTGCCCAATTTTTCCCGCAGTGGGTGACAGATGGAGCCTTGTGGCACAATTACATAACATCAAACAAAAGGAAGATGAGCCGATGAGAGACTATGTCTCTCATCTGAAGCACTTAAATTCAAGGTGCAAACTTTGAGAAAGGTTGACAGATGATCAATTGTTGCCTTGTTTCCAGAGAGGAGTTAGAGACCATAAAATGCATGATTACCTGGTACTAGCCCGGCTAGTTACTCTTGATGCATGCTGCAAATTGGCAATCAAATATGAAGATAATATGTTAGAATTTCCACAACCCGAAGATGTTAAAACATCTGCAGAGCAACCACGACTTCGCGTGTCTCGAGTCACCAAGAAATTGGAGCTTGAAGTAAACAAGTCAGAAACATGACTATGGATGAGCTTAGCAATGCCATATTAGAAAAATTAAAGGAGGTCAGGGAAGGAAGAGAGACATCTAGGCATGGGCATAGCCACTTTTATTGGTGTGGTACTCTATGTGCAGATTAAATCATACTACCACCAAATGTCCACAGTTAAGGGCAAGGCCATTACTTTATTGTGATCACTGTGTAAAATTGGGAAATCATGACACTTCAATGTGTAGATATCCAAGGTTTCAAAATGTGGCACAACTACCAGCAACAAATAGAACCCCATTGGCTTTGCTGTCGGCACCACCTATGCTATAAGATTCCTCCCTCCAGCTTTTGAGGTGTGCAGGTGTAAGAACCTCCCCTTATGATCTTATAATTATTCCCCTCTCTGAAATAAAAGAAATATCCTGTTTTACCCTGTTTTGGCCTAGAGAGAGGTAATTCAAAATTGAGATATTTTTTGATATAAAAATGATCCTAGTGTCTAAAATGGTTTCCCCTGAAATAGAAATTCAAAAAGAACTTTCCAATATGCAATTGGAATTAATTAAATATAGGTATAAAGGACCTTTACCTAGGGGTCTAGATAAAGGACCTTTACCTAGGGGTCTAGATTTTCCAATAGGTATAAAGGACCTTTACCTAGGGGTCTAGATTTTCAGAAATTTTTGGATTATGGTCCAATTAAGGTTCCTATGGGCCAATAGGATCAATCCAAGTGTGGGAAGGAGATAAATCCAATTTATAAAAGAAAATTACCCAAAAATGAGTAAATTCTCACCTAAGATGAAGAGTTGACTGAGTACAAGATTTATTAGTAAAAAACTATGAATATTACTAAAAAACAATGAGATATTTTAGGTATAATGATACATTTTTTGACACCTTGGTAAGGAGAAGGGGGCTCTTCAAGGAGGCACCTATTTCACATGTGTGGAGGAGTTTTAAACTCAAAAATAATAAGATTTTTATCTCTCCTCTCTCCTATTTCAAAACTAGATCCAAAAAGTAAGCTGAACTAACCCAAAAATGGTTAAAAATTGACCAAACTGATCTGGAAAATTCTAGAATCAGTTTTCTTGGTTAGAGGCTCACTTTTTCCTATAAATAGAAACCTCACCCCTTTGTAAAAGCTTAATGGTGTTTATGCACTGTTACTATGCTCTTGTCTTGAGCCATCTACATTGAATTTTTTAATAATTCATTTGTTTTTGGCCTAATCCTCTCCAAAGTTAATTGGTGGCCACTCTTGCTTCAAACAAGACTAGAACCCTCAATCCCTCAAGCCAAAGGAGAGCTTACAAGCTCTATATAAGTTAATTTTCTTACTTGTTTAATTTTAAATCTATGGTTTTCTTGATTTTTATGTTTTACAGTTAATTGAATTAAATTCAAATGCTATGCCTTGATGTAAAGGCCACCCCCTTCTCTTCTTTACATTCCAGCCTTTCTTAATCCTAAAAAGATTAACTAAAGGATTAATTAAATTCTTTTTATTGTTCACTCTCTTGAATTTAGAAAATTATGTAGATTAGAGTTCTATAAATCTAATTTGGGTTAATTTAAGTTAAATAAAGAATGATAAAAATGAGAAATGGTCAGCCATACAAAGGAGGTTATGGTAAAATTTTCCAGAATTTTGTGGAAAAGAAAGTTTGTTTTTGTGTTATTTCAAAAGAGTATTTCCCACCATTTTTGCATCTAAAAGAAATATTTTAATTACTCCATGTACATATTCACCTATGAATATGCAATTACTCCATGTACATATTCACCTATGAATATGCATGGATATTTATGCATAAAGGATTTATTTTTATTTCAAAAGTTATTTTTTTATGCATAGAAAGATGCATAAAGGATTTATTTTTATTTCAAAAGTGTTATTCTCATTAAAATTTATTTTTATGCATAGAAAGATGCACAAAGGATTTATTTTTATTTCAAAAGTGTCATTCTCATTAAAATTGATTTTTATGCATAGAAAGATGCATAAATGATTTATTTTTATTTCCAAAGTGTCATTCTCATTAAAATTGATTTTTATTCATAGAATGATGCATAAAGGATTTGTTTTTATTTCAAAAGTGTCATTCTCATTAAAATTGATTTTTATGCATAGAAAGATGCATAAAGGATTTGTTTTTATTTCAAAAGTGTCATTCTCATTAAAATTGATTTTTACACATAGAAAGATGCATAAAGGATTTATTTTTATTTCAAAAGTGTCATTCTCATTAAAATTAATTTTTATGCATATAATGATGCATAAAGGATTTTTTTTAATTACAAAAGTTGTATTCTCATTTAAGTTGATTTTTATGCATAAATAGATGCATAAAGAATTTTTATATCAAAATTAGAATTCTCTTAAATTCTATGTTTAATTTCTATGAATAGATGTGATGAGATGTGAGGTGAATAGATGTGATGAGATGTGATTTAAATCAGATAGATGTGAATGAATGGATGGATGGAATGTGATGTGAATAGATGTGATGTGAAGTGAATTAAATCAGATAGATGTGAATGAATGGATGGATGGAATGTGAAGTGATGTGAATGAGATAGATATGTGAATGAATTGATGGATGGGATGTGATGTGAATTAGAGGTGATGAGATGTGAGGTGAATAGATGTGATGAGATGTGATGGGAACCAAATAGATGTGAATGAATTGATGGATGGGATGTGATGTGAATAGATGTGCTGAGATGTGATGTGAATCAAATAGATGTGAATGAATGATATGGGATGTGAGTGGATGATATGTGATGAAAATGGATGTGGATGTGAATCAAATAGATGTGAATGAATGATATGGGATGTGAGTGGATGATATGTGATGAAAATGGATGTGGATGTGAATCAAATAGATGTGAATGAATGATATGGGATGTGAGTGGATGATATGTGATGAAAATGGATGTGGATGTGTATGTGAAGAATGGATGTGGATGTGTATGTGAAGAATGGATGTAGATGTGTATATGAAGAATGGATGTGAATGTGTATGTGAAGAATGGATGTGAATGTATGTGAAGAATGGATGTGGATGTATGTGAAAGAATGGATGTGGATGTGTATGTGAAAGAATGTGATGTGATGTAAAGAGATGTGATGTGACATGAATATATGTGGATGTGAAGTGATAGATATGAATGTACGGATAGATGTGAGTAGTCGTACACATGTGAACGATTGGATGGATGTGGATGAATGAGATATGTGTATGAATGAGTTATGATGTGGATAGAAGTGATGTGATATAATGCGGATAGAATGTATGTGATGGGATAGTTATGAGAATGAATGTGGTGGATATGAATGAATGAATGTGATGGATATGAATGAATGTGATGGATAGAATGTATGTGATGGGATAGTTATGAGAATGAATGTGGTGGATATGAATGAATGAATGTGATGGATATGAATGAATGTGATGTGAGATGGATGTAAATGGATGTGATGTAAATTAATGTGATGGATGTGATGGATGTGAATAGATGTGATGTGATGTGAATCGGGATGTGAATGAATGAGATGTGATGTCATGTGAATCAAGATGTGAGTGAATGAGATGTGATGTAAATTGGGATAGATGTGATATGTGATGTAAATGAATATGATGTGATGAGATGTGGATATGGGTAGATGCGAGTGATGAGAACTGATGCTGATAAATGAGAAAAGATGTGATGAGATGGAAAATTATGTGATGTGAATGGGAATACATATGAAATAAATGAGGATTGATGTGAAATAATGTGGAAAGACGAGAGTTCATTATAGAAACGGTATTTATGACCTGTTTTCAAATGACTGTTTTATGTCAAAAATGTTGGGGAAGCATTTTGACCATCTTGTGAATGAGGTCGTGTAGACCTATTTGATAAAGTTGTAACAGCTGATGGAGAGTCAACGGAGGACGTCTTGCATAGCAAGGTCGATCGAGGTCTTGACCAACCTTGGTTTGATTTAAATGGTGAGCTTCTGGTACGGTGGATGAGGGACCAAGGAAGCGGCCTATGAGTGAAGCGCTAGGTGACCTGCGAAGGATCCTAGAGGGTGCTGAGACCATATGGTGCTCGGGCTCTGGGTCACCGAAGATATCCACACATGCGTCGGGGGCGATATTGGAACAAGGAGTAAGAGTTGTTTTCTGAATTCGGGCATGGATCTAGTTGATTGACCTTACTGGATCAATAGATGAGTCCATGGCTCTTTTATATGGATCTGTTGGTTGATCTTGCTGATCTTCAACGGAGATTCCATTTTGATTTTTATAAGTGAATATATTACCAGGTACTATGAGCTAGGAACTATCGAAAAGGCCCCTGAGTGGACAAGTGGTGAGTGTTCTGGTTGCCAATGATGCCATAGGTACACCGATGAAGAAAAAATTGGAAATTAGGCTTCAACCAGATATTTTGGAGGTTTATGATCACTGATACTATGGTTTCATTAAATGATTGTTTTAAAGACAGCTGATTCAGTGAAAAAGGAAATTTCATATTGGGTGTGTAAGTGGTGTGACTAGTTTTAAGTTTGCATGAATATCCAGCTAGAGGGCCTGGGAAACCTTTTCCCTAGTACCCCGGACAAAACCTAACCAAATTCTTAAATGGATCCCATCACTATAGTGGTTGGGCGGTTGGCTAACCCACGGGATTGGATGGGGTTAGGCTAGACTGATGGATCCCTAAAATGAGACTCAATTCTATTATGGTACGATAGATGAAGTAAATCCCGAAAAAAAATTGTTCTATGGAAAAGAATCAACGGCTGTGCCTCTCAATGAGGAAAAAAGCATTGGTCTCTATGATCCAAGTGAAATCTTTTCCTTGATCTGACTATGGGACTTATGGGTTCGGTCAGATCAAATCAATTAGTTAAGGCTTTTTGACTGCGTTAGAGTAAAATTATTCCTAGAGGAATCGCCTGTGCTTTCCGAGCGAGAGAAGTTTTTCCGGGTTTGGTTTTGGAAGAGCCGATGGATTAGTCTCTTGTTTGGATATCCGTAGGTGGCCCCAAGTGATGGACCCTGCCCCCCCATGCAAGAAGTGCTACTTCTGCTGCTAGCACCCCTGAATTCGTTGCGTGGAGGGGACAGGGATCTTTCAGCTGGTATCAATGCGAATTGACTAAAGTGGATCAACCGAGAAGCCAAAAATGTCAAAAAGTTGAAAATGTGTGATGAAATTCATACAAATTGATATTCAAACTAAAATTGATAAATAGGTGATTGGGTCTTCAGATGGAAGTATCGCAATTGCATGGAATCCCTGACTTGCTTGAGGCCTAGACATGATCGTATTTACCTTATAATTCCAAGGATCGTGACTACCCGTATATACCGAGGGTACAAGTGTAGCTCTTTATTGGCAATATATATGAGTAAATCTAAGACTTGAAATTATAAGTAAAAATGCTATCCATATGATGAGTTCAAATGTGGTTGATATGATTTTAAAATTCTGGTTGAGATCTGATGAGTTGATTTGGATTCTGATTGAAAAATGATGATCCCTGAATTTTGGTTGAAAAGCGATAAGCTGAGCAAAACCACAATGAGTATGAATGGAACGAGTCCCTATGATGATGTTCGTAACTAGAATGACGATAATGACTTCAGCAAATCACTATGAGATTAGTGGATTGTGCTGAAAGATTGCTATTGTTAACACTTGACCCAGTCGACCCAGTTAAGGGATGACCATTATTGTGTTAAGAATTTGAATAATATGATCTGAGTGAATTGTTATCTGATGATGAGTTCTATACAAGGGATCTTTATCCTAGGATTTTGTTGGGTTCACCAGACTATAAGGAACCCCAGAATCAGCTGGATCTTAAGGGAAAGAGTTATCCTCTAGTTTGAGAGATGAGGACATCTCGCGTTTTTTAAGTAGGGTAGGATGTAAGATTCCTCCCTCCAGCTTTTGAGGTGTGCAGGTGTAAGAACCTCCCCTTCTAATCTTATAATTATTCCCCTCTCTGAAATGAAAGAAAGATCATGTTTTACCTTGTTTTGGCCTAGAGAGAGAAAATGTCTAGAGGGAGGTAATTCAAAATTGAGATATTTTTTTATATAAAAATCCTCCTAGTGTCTAAAATGGTTTCCCCTGAAATAGAAATTCAAAAAGAACTTTCCAATATGCAATTGGAATTAATTATAAAGGACCTTAGCCTAGGGGTCCAAATTTTCAGAAATTTTTGGATTATGGTCCAATTAAGATTCCTATGGGCCAATAGGATCAATCCAAGTGTGGGGAGGAGATAAATCCAATTTATAAAAGACAATTACCCAAAAATGAGTAAATGCTCACATAAGATGAAGAGTTGACTGAGTACAAGGTTTATTAGTAAAAAACTATGAATATTACTTTAAAAAAATGAGATATTTTGGGTATAATGATACATTTTTGGGAGAAGGGGGCTCTTCAAGGAGGCGCCTATTTCACATGTAAACTCAAAAATAATAAGATTTTTATCTCTCCTCTCTCCTATTTCAAAACTAGATCCAAAAAGTAAGCTAAGCTGACCCAAAAATGGTCAAAAATTGACCAAACTGATCTGGAAAATTCTAGAATCAGTTTGCTTGGTTAGAGGCTCGCTTTTTCCTACAAATAGAAGCCTCCCCCCTTTGTAAAAGCTTAGTGGTGTTTATGCACTGTTACTCTGCTCCTGTCCTGAGCCATCTACATTGAATTTTTTAATAATTCAATTATTTTTTGCCTAATCCTCTCCAAAAAAGTGAATTGGTGGCCACTCTTGCTTCAAACAAGACTAGAACCCTCAATCCCTGAAGCGAAAGTAGAGCTTACAAGCTCTATATAAGTTAATTTTCTTACTTGTTTAATTTTAAATCTATGGTTTTCTTGATTTTTATGTTTTGCAGTTAATTGAATTAAATTCAAATGCTATACCTTGATGTAAAGGCCACCCCCTTCTCTTCTTTACATTCTAGCCTTTCTTAATCCTAAAAAGATTAACTAAATGATTAATTAAATTCTTTTTATTGTTTACTGTCTTGAATTTAGAAAATTATGTAGATTAGAGTTCTATAAATCTAATTTGGGTTAATTTAAGTTAAATAAAGAATGATAAAAATGAGAAATGGTCAGCCATACAAAGGAGGTTATGGCAAAATTTTCCAGAATGGAAAAGAAAGTTTGTTTTTGTGTTATTCCAAAAGAGAATTTTCTGGACTGATGGATCCCTAAATTGAGACTCAATTCTGTCATGGTACGATAGATGAAGTAAATCCCGGAAAAAAAATGTTCTATGGAAAAGAATCAATGGCTGTGCCTCTCAATGAGGAAAAAAGTGTTGGTCTCTATGATCCAAGTGCAATCTTTTCCTTGATCTGACTATGGGACTTACGGGTTTGGTCAGATCAGTTCAGTTAGTTAAGGCTTTTTGACTACGTTATAGTAAAATTATCCTGGAGGAATCGCTCGTGCTTTCCGGGCGAGGGAAGTAACACCATATTGGGTAATTTGGGAATTTCCTAAGTCCCGCTTTGAGAACTAGACCTATTTTTTGTGCATTTTGTATAGAAATATTTGTATTTTTATAGCCAAACCTAAAAGTTTACCTTATCTATGAGAATAAAGCAAATTAAATGTTAAAAAAATAACTAGAAAACTATAGAGTATGTGTGTTTTCCTAAGGAATTTCTTCTTTACTTCACTTTATATTAATACATGATGCTTGGACATCAATGCATTCTCTCTCTCTCTCTCTCTCTCTCCAACCCTTGACCTTTGATTACATATGCATAGTCGCCATACAATATAATAGTATGGTTATAATTCTGGTTAGCTCTTTCTAGTAAGTTGGAAAGAATATGTATGTGTGGTTAATAGTCTCGAAAAGAAAATCCCAAAAAATATTATTTAGAATTATTTGAGATCAAAGCACACTATATTCTTTTTGTCTATATTTGTGCTGAATGTTTCTAAGTTGGAAAAAGGATATCTACGTTACCCTTGAAAATAAAAATCAAAACAACAATAATGAGACTAATTTGAGATTTAATATATCTAGTATACTTTGCATTCATACTGCAGTCATTTAATATCAAAGCACAGTTGGTATATTTTTTCATCAAAGCCTGTTCTCTCCATCAAAATATAGTTAGAATATCACTCTTCCACGATGATCTTGTTTACAAAACAATCAAGTCTTCTATGAAATCACAACCCAAAAACCTTGAGCTAGTCTCCAATGTTGAAAGAATTTATAAACACTAAGGTATAAGTTAGAGACATGAATGTATTGTTGCCTTGTCACATCATTTTTGCAGAAGGTAAAATTCTAAAGTTTTTTAATGAAGTGTCTAGCTACATGACCACAAGATACTTAATAAAAGTATATTTTTGACCGTGTGGCCAAAGATCACAAAAGACAATATTATAGGACTATTGAATTAAGAAGCACCAATGCATATAGTTGCATATAGGACTATTGAATTAAGAAGCACCAATGCATTGCAATGAACATTTTAGAATATATTTCCATACACACATGCTACAACACTTCCACATTAATATGCATATAGGACATATGTGTAGATCATACTTAGAAAAACATATTTTAAGAGGAAAAATATTCAACCATGTGGCCAAATATCAATAGACACCAACTTGACACCTTTGAAAATATGAGTCATACCAATATTTCAATCAAAGCAGTGCAATTGCAATTGGCAAAAGCATTGTAGCTATATGATACAAAAAAAATTCTTCCTATATATTTGACCATGTGGTAAAACATCAAAAGATCCAACACTTTAGACAAATATTTGGATCAAAGTAATGCAATTGGAATTGATTCAAGCATTCTAGCTACCATACAAGAAATTGCTTCTTTCGATATAACTTCAACAATATACTTGAAAATAAAATTCAAAACAACAATACCGAGACTAATTTGAGATTTAAACTTTTCTAGTATATTTTGCATTCATGCACGCATTCATTTAATATCAAAGCACAATTAGTATACCTTTTCATAAAAAAACATTTTCTCCATCAAATTACATTTAGAATATCATTCTTCATTGAGGAGCTTGCATATAATACAATGAATTCTTCCATGAAATCACAATCCAGAAATCTTGAGCTAGTCTCTCTGATGTTGAACGCATTTATAAACACCAAGGTACAAGTTGTAGAAAAGAGTGTATTATTTTTGTGTCACATCATTTTCGTGGAAAGTAGGACCTTAGCCTAAGGGTCTAGATTTTCAGAAATTTTTGGATTATGGTCCAATTAAGGTTCCTATGGGCCAATAGCATCAATCCATGTGTAGGGAGGAGATAAATCCAATTTTGTAAAAGAAGATACCCAAAAATGAGTAAATGCTCACATAAGATGAAGAGTTGAAAATGTACAAGGTTTATTAGTAAAAAACTATGAGCAATATTAAAAATATGAGATATTTTTTGTATAATGATTTCATATTGACACTATGTAAGGAAGGGGAGTTCTTTAAAGGAGGTGCATATTTCACATAAGATGAATAGTTGAAAATGTACAAGGTTTATTAGTAAAAAACTATGAGCAATATTAAAAATATGAGATATTTTGGGTATAATGATTTCATATTGACACTATGTAAGGAAGGGGAGTTCTTTAAAGGAGGTGCATATTTCACATAAGATGAAGAGTTGAAAATGTACAAGGTTTATTAGGAAAAAACTATGAGCAATATTAAAAATATGAGATATTTTGGGTATAATGATTTCATATTGACACTATGTAAGGAAGGGGAGTTCTTTAAAGGAGGTGCATATTTCACATAAGATGAAGAGTTGAAAATGTACAAGGTTTATTAGTAAAAAACTATGCCATACTAAAAATATGAGATATTTTGGGTATAATGATTCTATTTTGACACATATGTAAGGAAGAGGAGTTCTTTAAAGGAGGTGCATATTTCACATGCTTGAATGAGTTTTAAACTCATAAAATTTGAGATATTTCATCTCTCCTCTCTCCTAATTCAAGTCTAGTTACAAAAAGTTAGCTCAACTCACCTAAAAATGGTCAAAAATTGACCAAACTGAGTGGGAAAATTCTAGAATCAGTTTGTTTGGTCAGGAGCTCAATTTTTCCTATAAATAGAAGCCTCCCCTTGTTGAAAAAAATATATAGTGTTTATGCATCGTTACTCTACTCCACCTAAGCCAAGAACTGTGAATTCATTAATAATTCACTAGTTTTTGGAGCTTCCCTCTTTCTTCAATCCCCATTGGTGGCTCCATCAACATACTTAACCAATTGATTGGTTGGGGGCCTCTACCGTGAACAAAGAATCAAGCAATTTGTAAGGTAAATAGTGAATATTGATCTTTTCTATAATTTCACAATGTTCTCTCTTCTCAACCCCTCTCAAGCTTGAGAAGCTTAATTGGTATGGTTTTTTTTAAATGCTATTGAAGTTAATTGGTGAATAGTAGTGAAGAGTTACATAATTTGATGAATGCTATTGAATTTAAGTAATTAATGATAGTAAAGAATTACATAAATTTCTATTTATGTTTAAATTCTAATGGTTTTTATGTAATTTCTCTCTCTCTCTCAAGAAATGGTCATACTCATGACCCATTCTCAATCCAAATGAAGCTTTTCATAAAGCTTTTCCTTAACCCAAGATTAAGCTATGCTTGAGGCCAAATTAATGGCTTTTTTCTATGCTTTTGATGATGATTCAATCCATTTTGGATTAATGATCCAATTAGAGATCATTTTAATTATTTCCTTAATGATAAGCTTCATCCCTTAGAAAAATTGAGATTTATTAGTCATAGCAGCGGAGCTATGGCAAAATTTTTATAAAAATTATGCATAAAATAATTTCATTCAAAGCATAAAAACAGGACTTCCTACCATATTCTAGGAATTATCATCCTAGAATATGGAAAAAATTCAATATAATCATGGAGAAATTAAATTTTTATATTATGCATAAAGGATAAGTTTTTATATCAAAAGTGTTACTTTTACCATTTTTATTTTCATTCATAGAAGTATGCATAATGGATAAATTTTATATCAAAAGTGTTATTTTTATCAATTTTTATTTTCATGCATAGAAGTATGCATAAAGGATAAATTTTTATATCAAAAGTGTTATTTTTATCATTTTTATTTTCATGCATAGAAGTATGCATAAAGGATAAATTTTTATATCAAAAGTGTTATTTTTATCATTTTTATTTTCATGCATAGAAGTATGCATAAAGGATAAATTTTTATATCAAAAGTGTTATTTTTATCATTTTTATTTTCATGCATAGAAGTATGCATAAAGGATAAATTTTTATATCAAAAGTGTTACTTTTACCATTTTTATTTTCATGCATAGAAGTATGCATAATGGATAAATTTTTTTATCAAAAGTGTTATTTTTATCATTTTTATTTTCATGCATAGAAGTATGCATAAAGGATAAATTTTTATATCAAAAGTGTTACTTTTATCATTTTTATTTCATGCATAGAAGTATGCATAATGGATAAATTTTTATATCAAAAGTGTTACTTTTATCATGTTTGAATTTCATGCATAAAGGTATGCATAAAAGTTGATTATTTTATTATAAAAGTGTGTCTTTTATTATATTGAATTTCATGCATAGAGGTATGCATAAAAGTTGATTATTTTATTATAAAAGTGTGACTTTTATCATAATTGAATTTCATGCATAGAGGTATGCATAAAAGTTGATTATTTTATTATAAAAGTGTGACTTTTATCATAATTGAATTTCATGCATAATAAAGGTATGCATAAAAGTTGATTATTTTATTGTAAGAGTGTTACTTTTATCATATTGGATTTCATGCATAGAGGTATGCATAAAAGATATTCTTTTTATACTAAAAGTGTGATTTTCATCATAAGTGGATTTTATGCATAACTTAGATGCATAAGAGAAATTCTTTTATTCTAAAAGTGTAATTCCTACCAAATTGAATTTATGCATAAGAAGATGCATAAAAGATGCATAAAAGATTGATTTTAATTTCGAAAGTGTTAGTCTCCTTAAATGGAATTTATGCATAAATAAATGTGTAGAGAAATCTTATATCAAATATAAGAATTCTCTTAAAAAAGATATGAAATGTGATAAGATGTGATAAGAGGTGTATGGAAAGTGATAGGATGTGATAAGACGTGTATGAGATGTGAAAAGATGTGATAAGATTTGATAAGATGCGTATGAGATGTGATAAGATTTGATATGATGCGTATGGAAAGTGATAGGATGTGATAAGAGGTGTATGAGATGTGAAAAGATGTGATAAGATGTGTATGAGATATGATAGAATGTGTTAAGATGAGTTAGGATGTGTTAAGATGTATATGGGATGTGTTAGGACGAGAATGGATGTAATATGGTTGTATGAATGTGATGTGGATGTATACATGTAGATGTATATGTATGAATGTGAATGTGGATGTGGATGTGGATGTATGGATGTAGATACGGATGTGTATGTATGTATGTATGTGGATGTGTATGTATGAATGAGGATGTGAAAATGGATGTATGTATGTAGATGTGGATGTATGGATGTATGTATATGGATGTGGATGTATGGATGTGAATGTGAATGAAGAGGTGGATGTGGATGTATGGATGTAGATACGAATGTGGATGTATGTATGTGAATGTGGATGTATGAATGAGGATGTGAAAATGGATGTATGCATGTGAATGTGGATGTATGAATATGAATGTGGATGTGTGGATGTGGAAATGGAGGTATGGATGTATGAATGTGGATGTGGATGTATGCATGTAGATGCGTATGTATGAATGTGAAATTGGATGTATGATGTGGACGTACGAACATGGATATGTATGTAGAATAATGAATATGAAGGTGCATGTGAGATAATGTGTAGTCTATATGAGTGAATGGATGAGAACACATTGAATGGAATGTGGAATAAGTAATGTGGTCCGAGAGTGGATAATATGGAAAGACAAGAGTTTGTTATAGAAACTGTATTTTGTGACTGTTTGTAAATGACTGTTTTATGTCAAGAATGCTGGAGAAGCATTTTGACCGTCTTGAGGATTAAGGTCATGAAGACCGAACTGATAAAGTTGCAACTGCTGACGGAGAGTCAATGGAGGACGTCTCGCGTAGCAAGGTCGATCAAGGTCTTGACCAGCCTCGGTTCGATTTAAATGGTGAGCTTCCGATACGGTGGATGAGGGACCAAGGAAGCGGCCTATGAGTGAAGCGCTAGGTCACCTGCAAAAAGGATCCTAGAGGGTGCTGACCATACGGTGCTCGGGCTCTGGGTCGCCGAAGATACCCACACGTGCGTCGTGGAAGATATTGGAACAAGGAGTAAGAGTTGTTTTCTGAAACCGGGCATGGATCTGGTTGATTGACCTTGCTGGTCCTCAACGGATGAGTCCATGGCTCTTTTATATGGATCTGTGGGTTGATCTAGCTGATCTTCCACGGAGATTCCATTCTATTATATGAATATATTGCCGATTACTATGAGCTAGGAACTATGGAAAAGGCCCCTGAGCGAACAGGTGGTGAGCGTTCTGGTTGCCAATGATGCCATAAGTATACCAATGAATGAATGACTGGAAATAAGGATTCAACCAGAGACTTTGAGGATTGTCATCAGTGATATAATGGTTTTATTAAAGGATTGTTTTAAATCTAGTTGATGCTAAGGAAAAGGCAATTTCATATTGGGTGTGTAAGTGGTGTGACTAGTTTTATGTTTGCATGAACTTCTGGCTAGGGGGCCTTGGAACTCTTTTCCCTGGTACCCGGGACAAAACCTAACCAAATTCTTAATTGGATCCCATCACTACGGTGGTTGGGCGGTTGGCTAACCCATGGGACTGGGGATGGGGTTAGGCTGGACTGATGGATCCATAAATCGAGATTTAATTTCTATTATTACGATAGATGAAGTAAATCCCAGATAGAAATTGTTCTATCTGGGAAATTCTTAATTGGATCCCATCACTATGGTGGTTGGGCGGTTGGCTAACCCATGGGACTGGGGATGGGGTTAGGCTGGACTGATGGATCCATAAATCGAGATTTAATTTCTATTATTACGATAGATGAAGTAAATCCCAGATAGAAATTGTTCTATGGATAGGAATCAACGGCTGTGCCTCTTGATGGGGAAAAAAGCGTTGATCCCAATGATCCAAGTGCAAGTTTCTTCCTTGATTTGACCAAGTACCGTTAAAGGTGCAGTCAGATCAGTTGATCCGTAATGATCTTGACTACGTTAGAGTAAAGAGTTAACCCGGTGGAATCGCCCATGCTTTCCGGGTAAAGGAAGTTTTTCCAGTTTCGGTTTTGGACAAACCGACGGATTAGTCTCTTGTCCGGATATCCGTGGGCAAGGCCCCGAGTGTGAGACCCTACCCGTGCACGATGTGCTACTTCCGCTGCTAGTACCCCTAATCCGTTGCGCGGTGGTGGGGACAGGGATCTCACAGTTGGTATCAGAGCAGGTTTTGAAAGCTAATAAAGATAATTAAATTCTTATCTGAAATTGGTAATAAGAATTCAGAAACAGCATTTTCATAATGTATTTTCATTCCGTAAGCTTCTTTAATGAAGAAATTTTAATCAAAGAAATTGTTTTTATAGATGGAAGTTCCCCATTTATCTGGTATTCCCGACCTCACCCAGTCTCAAGATATGATTGCATTTGCCTTCGAGCATCTCATCTTTTTCGCTTCAACACGAACAAGCCGAGTAAGACTCGCACGCCATTTCGAGGAATTATATTTTCCTAACCCAGTGGAGAGACAACAGCATAAGTGGTTTGTAGGGCTATATATCCACGCCTCTTATAACCAGCGTGTGCAATGCTGAGCCAGAACCTCTCATTGGCCATGATTTTGATAAAGCTGAAAATGACGCGTGGTGTCATTCTATATCTTTCAACGCCTCAAAATTTCACTTGCTTGTCGAGTTTATAGACTCCTTAGTCAATTTATCCCTAAGGAGAAAATAATAGCTCCCTTCGCAGTTAGAGAACTTATGTAACAGGGCATGACTATGGCCCAGTACGGTCCTCTTATATGTCTTCCGATTTTGAACTCAGAGCCGAGTTGCTCTATGTACTTATTGCAACTTGTATATAAATATACAAATGTTTTTTTTAAGTGATTGTTTACGGACGATCGGATAAAGAAAAATCTGTTTATCAGATTTATGTCATAGATCTCCAATAAGATCAACTGAGGAGCCAATTATGTCAAAAGTTATCAAGACGCACAAAAAGGTTGTAATTGCGTGATATAATACAAATTGTTAATTCAAATTGAAATTCGTAAATTAGTAATTGGGTCTTCAATTGGAAGTACCGCAATTGTATGGAACCTTGACTTGCTTGAGGCCTAGACATGATGGTATTTACCTTATAGTTTCGAGTTTCATGACTATCCGTATATACCGAGGGTATAACTGCAGCTCTTTACCGACAGTATATACGAGTAAATCTAAGACTTGAAATTATAAGCGTTAATGCTATCCAGATGATGATTTCGAATGTGGTTGATATGATTTTTAATTATGTTTGAGAATTGATGAATTGATTTGGATTCTGATTGAAAAATGATGATTTTTGAAATTTAGTTGGAATATTATAACCTGAGCGAAACCACAATGAGGATGAATGGGACGAGTCTCTGTGATGATACTCATAACTAGAATGATGATAATGATTTCAGCAAATCACTATGAGATTAGTGGATTGTGCTGTCAACTTGCTACTGTTAACACTTGTCACCGTAGATCAAGTTAAGGGATGACAAATTGATAACTTACTTAACTGAAATTCCCGTGGAGGAATGTTCAGAAGGAAATTTTTCGGTCTAATGGACCATTATCGTAGGAATGATATGATCTAAATGAATTATTATTTAATGATGAGTTCTATATAAGGAATATTTATCCCAGTATTCTGTTGGGTTGACCAGAATCTAAGGAACCCAGAATAAATTGGATCCTAAGAAAAAGAGTTGTCCTCTACTTTGCGAGATAAGGACATCTCGCACCTTTTTAAGTGGGGTAGAAGTTTGTAAGATTCCTCCCCCCAACCTTCGAGGTATACAGGAGTAAGAATCTCCTTTTCTGATCTTATAATTATTCCCTCTCTAAATAAAAGAAAGATTCTGTTTAAAAAGGGAAGACACTTTACCCAGAATACCTTCTCACGAGCCCACCTGTTTTAAAGATTCAGAACGATGAGTTCAAAAGTGAGAACCAGTGTTTTGGATGCCAAGGTTTTGACCATCAGTTAAAAGACTGCCCGACTCCTACCATGAGAAGGGCACAGGAAAGTCTAGAACCCAAATTCAGAGACCAATTCCTTCATACCAATCTAATCAGGATCCGTCTCGAACAAGATTGTTTAACTCCATTAACTAGGTCCGACCCATTGATTAGGGTCGAGATGACCAGTCAAATGCTTGGCGACTTAGAGCAACAGATGCAGGCAATTCATAAAGATATAAATGCTGCCCAGGATTGACAGAGACAATATACAGATAAGAAGAGGACAGTCAGAGAATTCAAAGAAGCAGTTATAGTCTTCATTTGAATAACGGACCAAAAGAATTTCTTTATCTCTAGGGGAGTATAAGTAGTTATCCCCCAGATATTGTGGACCAAAGAAAGTAAGTGACTTAGCCTACGAACTTCTTTTATCTCCTCATCTCAAAGTTCTTAATGCCTTCTATAGAAATTTGTGCCAAACCCAAATCATGGAAAGACGGTAAAACTTCAGTGGCAAGATACCGTTGGCTTCTAGGTTACGCTAACTCCTTCCTTTATATAAGTCGTAACTTTTACTTATCGCTCACAGTAATCTTACTTCCATCGATCTCCCTTCTTCTTAATCTCCTTCATGGCTTGGCAACAGGAATTAGTTTTATCCGTGATGATTTCTCACCTTCAAGACGCAAGCGAGTCTGTGAAGAAGAATGTGAGATCCCCCTGTTCCCACCGAGCAACGGATTCGGGTACTAGCAGCGGAAGTAGCACTTCTGGCACGGGACAGGGGTCCCACATTCGGGGCCTCGTCCACGGATATCCGGACAAGAGACTAATCCGTCGGTTTTTCCAAAAACGAACCCGGAAAAAACTTCCCTTACCCGGAAAGCACGGGCGATTCCACCAGGATAACTTTTTACTCTAACGTAGTCAAGATCATTTCTGATCGAGATGATCCAATTACATCTATAAGATACTTAGTCAGTTCAAGGAAGAAACTTGCACTTGGATCATTGGGATCAACGCTTTTTTCCCCATTCAAGAGGCACAGCCGTTGATTCCTATCCATAGAACAGTTTCTGTCCGGAATTTATTTTTATTTTTTTTTCTATCGTAAAAACCAAAGTTTGAGTCTCGATTTACGGATCCATCAGTCCAGCCTAACCCCATCCGATCCCATGGGTTAGCCAACCGCCCAACCACTGTAGTGATGGGATCCAATTTGGAATTTGGTTAGGTTTTGTCCCGGGTACCAAGGAAAAGAGTTCCAAGGCCCCCTAGCCGGAAGTTCATGCAAACATAAAACTAGCCACACCACTTACACACCCAATATGAAATTGCCTTTTTCTTAGCATCAGCTAACTTTAAAACAATTCTTTAATGAAACCATAGTACCACTGATCACAATCTTCCAATTTATCCGGTTGATTCATAATTTTCCATCATTCCTTCATCAGAGTATCTATGGCATCATTGGCAACTAGAACGCTCACCACCTGTCCACACAGGGGCCTTTTCAATAGTTCCTAGCCCATAATACTCGGCAATATAATCACTTATAAAAATCAAGATGGACTCTCGTTGAAGATCAGCAAGATCAACCAACAGATCCATATAAAGAGCCATGGACTCATCCATTGAAGACCAGCAAGGTCATCAACCAGATCCATGCTCGGTTTCACAAAACAACTCTTACTCCTTGTTCCAATATCTTCCACGACGTACGTGTGGGTATCTTCGGCGACCCAGAGCCCGAGCACCGTATGGTCAGCACCCTCTAGGATCCTTCGCAGGTGACCTAGCGCTTCACTCATAGGCCGCTTCCTTGGTCCCTCATCCACCGTACCGGAAGCTCACCATTTAAATCGAATCGAGGCTGGTCAAGACCTCGATCGACCTTGCTACGCGAGACGTCCTCCATTGACTCTCCGTCAGCAGTTGCAACTTTAACAGTTAGGTCTTCATGACCTTAATTCCACAAGACGGTCAAAATGCTTCCCCAGCATTCATGACATAAAACAGTCATTTACAAACAGTCACAAAATACAGTTTCTAAATCGAACTCTTGTCTTTCCATATTATCCACTCTCGGACCACATTACTTATTCCACATTCCATTCAGTGTGTACTCATTCTCATCCATTCACTCATATAGACTACATTATCTCACATACATCTTCATATTCATTATTCTACATACATATCCATGTTCGTACGTCCACATCATACATCCAATTTCACATTCATACATACGCATCTACATGCATACATCCACATCTACATTCATACATCCATACCTCCATTTCCACATCCACACATCCACATTCATATTCATACATCCACATTCACATGTATACATCCATTTTCGCATCCTCATTCATACATCCACATTCACATACATACATCCACATCTGTATCTACATCCATACATTCACATCCACATCAACATTCACATTCATACATATACATCTACATACATACATACACATCCGTATCTACATCCATACATCCACATCCACATCAACATTCACATTCATACATATACATCTACATGTATACATCCACATCACATTCATACAACCATATTACATCCATTCTCGTCCTAACACATCCCATATACATCTTAACACATCCTAACTCATCTTAACACATTCTATCACATCTCATACACATCTTATCACATCTTTTTACATCTCATACACCTCTTATCACATCCTATCACTTTCCATACGCATCTTATCAAATCTTATCACATCTCATACACATCTTATCACATCTTTTTACATCTCATACACCTCTTATCACATCCTATCACTTTCCATACGCATCTTATCAATTCTTATCACATCTCATACACCTCTTATCACATCCTATCACTTTCCATACGCATCTTATCAATTCATATCACATCTCATACACCTCTTATCACATCTTATCACATTTCATATCTTTTTTTTAAAAAGAGAATTCTTATATTTGATATAAGATTTCTCTACACATTTATTTATACCTGAATTCCATTTAAGGAGACTAACACTTTCGAAATTAAAATCAATCTTTTATGCATCTTCTTATGCATAATTTCAATTTGGTAGAGAATTATACTTTTAGAATAAAAGAATTTCTCTTATGCATCTAAGTTAAGCATAAAATCCATTTATGAGGAAAATCACACTTTTAGTATAAAAAGAATATCTTTTATGCATACCTATATGCATGAAATCCAATATGATAAAAGTAACACTTTTGATATAAAATTTTTTCCTTTATGCATACTTCTATGCATGAAAATTAAAAATGATAAAAGTAACACTTTTGATATAAAAAATTTTCCTTTATGCATACTTCTATGCATGAAAATTAAAAATGATAAAAGTAACACTTTTGATATAAAAATTTTCTTTTATGCATACTTTTATGCATGAAAATTAAAAATGATAAAAGTAACACTTTTGATATAAAAAATTTTCCTTTATGCATACTTCTATGCATGAAAATTAAAAATGATAAAAGTAACACTTTTGATATAAAAATTTTCTTTTATGCATACTTTTATGCATGAAAATTAAAAATGATAAAAGTAACACTTTTGATATAAAAATTTTCCTTTATGCATACTTCTATGCATGAAAATTAAAAATGATAAAAGTAACACTTTTGATATAAAATTTTTTTTTCCTTTATGCATACTTCTATGCATGAAAATTAAAAATGATAAAAGTAACACTTTTGATATAAAAAAATTTTCCTTTATGCATACTTCTATGCATGAAAATAAAAATGATAAAAATAACACTTTTGATATAAAAATTTAACCATTATGCATACTTCTATGCATGAAATAAAAATGGTAAAAATAACACTTTTGATATAAAAAATTATCCTTTATGCATACTTCTATGCATGAAAATAAAAATTGATAAAAATAACACTTTTGATATAAAAATTTATCCTTTATGCATGATATTAAAATTCAATGTCTCCATGATTATAATGAAATTCTTTCAATTAATCTAGGATGATAATTCCTAGAATATGGTAGGAAGTCCTCTTTTTATGCTTTGAATGAAATTATTTTATGCATAATTTTTATAAAAATTTTGCAATAGCTCCGCTGCTATGACTGATAAATCTCAATTTTTCTAAGGGATAATGCTTATCATTAAGGAAATAATTAAAATAATCTCTAATTGTATTATTAATCCATAATGGATTGAATCATTAATATACATAAACTAAAAGCATAGAAAAAAGCCATTAATTTGGCCTCAAGCATAGCTTAATCTTGGTTTAGGAAAAGCTTTATGAAAAGCTTGATTTGGATTGAGAATGGGTCATGAGTATGACCATTTCTTGAGTGAGAGAGAGAATTTACATAAAAATCATTAGAATTTAAACATAAATGAAAATTAACTTCAATAGCATTATGTAACTCTTCACTACTATTCAAACTTCAATAGCATTAAAAAAAAAACCATACCAATTAAACTTCTCAAGCTTGAGAGGGGTTGAGAAGAGAGAAACATTGAGAAATTATAGAAAGATCAATATTCACTAATTACCTTACAACTTGCTTGATTCTTTGTTCACGGTAGAGGCCCCCAACCAATCAATTGGTTAAGTATGTTGATGGAGCCACTAATGGGGATTGAAGAAAGAGGGAAGCTCCAAAAACTAGTGAATTATTAAATGAATTCACAGTTCTTGGCTTAGGTGGAGTAGAGTAACGATGCATAAACACTATATCTTTTTCAACAAGGGGGAGGCTTCTATTTATAGGAAAAATTGAGCTCCTAACCAAACAAACTGATTCTAGAATTTTCTAAATCAGTTTGGTCAATATTTGACCATTTTTAGATCAGTTAAGCTAACTTTTTGGAACTAGACTTGAATGAGGAGAGAGGAGAGATGAAATATCTCAATTTTTATGAGTTTAAAACTCATTCAAGCATGTGAAATATGCACCTCCTTTAAAGAACTCCCCTTCCTTACATATGTGTCATAATGGAATCATTTTAATATTGCTCATAGTTTTTTTTTACTAATAAACCTTGTACATTTTCAACTCTTCATCTTATGTGAAATATGCACCTCCTTTAAAGAATTCCCCTTCCTTACATATGTCATATTTTTAATATTGCTCATAGTTTTTTACTAATAATCCTTGTACATTTTCAACTCTTCATCTTATGTGAAATATGCACCTCCTTTAAAGAATTCCCCTTCCTTACATATGTCATATTTTTAATATTGCTCATAGTTTTTTACTAATAAACCTTGTATATTTTCAACTCTTCATCTTATGTGAGCATTTAAGGGACTCCCCTTCCTTACATATGTGTCATAATAAAATCATTATACCCAAAATATCTCATATTTTTAATATTGCACATAGTTTTTTTACTAATAAACCTTGTACATTTTCAACTCTTCACCTCATGTGAGCATTTACTCATTTTTGGGTATTTTCTTTTTACAAGTTGGATTTATCTCCTCCCTACACATGGATTGATGTTATTGGTCCATAGGAACCTTAATTGGACCATAGTCTAAAGATTTCTGAAAATCTAGACCCTTAGACTAAGGTTCTTTATACCTATTTCCAATTAATTCCAATTGCACATTGGAAAATTCTTTTTGAATTTCTGTTTCAGGGGAACTCATCTGAATTATAAGAGATATTTTTCTATCCAAAAATATTCAAAATTTGAATATTCTCTCTCTAGAATAATTTTTCTCTCTCTAGGCTAAAATAGTTAGCAACAGGGTCTTTATATTTCTGAAGAGGGTTGATTACAGGGGAAGATACTAGACATCAAAAAGGGGGTGGGGGAGGAATCTTACATTCTACCCCACTAAAAAAAATGCGAGATGTCCTCATCTCGCAAACTGGGATAATTTCGCAAGATGCACGAATATGAGACTTAGAGAAAAATTTTAATCAAGATTAACCACCAAGATAAGTCTTAAAGAGAGCAAGATTCAAAATACGAACAAGATTTAAACTTTATTCATTCTCGGAACTTATACAGTAAAGATAGAGGAACTCTTTACACTTCCATAAGCCCGTCCATCATATGGTCACAAAAGCAGTCCTCACAAGCTGCACAAGTATAAGGTAACTCATCTATGGGAATGATTCTGTGGGTTATTGCTGCGCCTATCTCAGTGGTATGAGGTGTTCTAACAAAAGGACCTCTGAGAGGCAAGCCAAAAACGGGGTAAAGGCATATCTTCTCATGAGGAAGAAAACACGCCAGTAAGAAGACCCGCTCAGAAAACCCAGGATGCCTTGATCTCATGACGCAGTAGTATCGGGGACCCAAACCCAAAGCTTCAATAACCATGGCCAAGCGGACATTGTTACGAAAGTGCTGCTGACCCCAGGGTGTTACCCTAGTTATGTTTTGATAGGTCCGCCATTTGGTTTGCGCTACAGAAGTTCCCAAGTGAGGGAAAAGTGAACGCTCATACTGCTCTATAAAATCCTTCTTCACAGATTCACTTGCGTCTTGAAGGTGAGGAATCATTATGGATAAAACTAGTTCTTGTTGCCAAGCCATGAAGGAGATTAAGAAAGAAAGGAGATCGATGGAAGTAAGATTACTGTGAGCGACAAGTAAAAGTTACGACTTATATAAAGGAAGGAGCTAGCGTAACTTAGAAGCCAACGGTAACTTGCCACCCACTGAAGTTTTACCGTCTTTCCATGATTTGGGTTTGACACATTTTTCTATAGAAGGCATTAAGAATTTTGAGATGAAGAGATAAAAGAAGCTTGTAGGCTAAGTCACCTACTTTCATTGAATTCAGATATAAGGCTCACAATATCTGGGGGATAACTTCTTAAACTCCCCAATAGATAAAGAACTTCTTTTGGGCCGTACTCGAATGAAAACCAAAACCTTGGTATCCAAAACACCGATTTTCACTTCTGAACTCATTGTTCTGAATCCTTAAAATAGGCGTGACTCCTGAGAAGTATTCTAGGAAAAGGGTCTTCCTTTTTTAAACAGAAACTTTCTTTTATTTTAGAGAGGGAATAATTATAAGATCAGAAAGGGAGATTCTTACTCCTGTATACCTCGAAGGTTGGGGAGGAATCTTACATTCTACCCCACTTAAAAAGTGCGAGATGTCCTTATCTCGCAAGGTAGAGGACAGCTCTTTTTCTTAAGATCCAATTTTATTCTGGGGTTCCTTATATTCTGGTCAACCCAACAGAACACTAGGATAAATATCCCTTATATAGAACTCATCATTAAATAACAATTCATTCAGATTATATCATTCATATCTTTAACATGATAATGGTCCATTAGACCGAAAAGTTTCCTTCGGAACATTCCTCCACGGAAATTCAGTCAAGTAAGTCCTCAATTTGACATCCCTTAACTTGATCTACCGATCAAGTATTAACAGCAGCAATCTGACAGCACAACCCACTAATCTCATAGTGATTTGCTGAATTCATTATCATCATTCTAGTTATGAATATCATCACAGGGACTCGTCCCATTCCCCCTCATTGTGGTTTCATTATATTTCAACTAATTTTTAAAAATCATCATTTTTCAATCAGAATTTTCAATCAGAATCCAAATCAATTCATCCATTCTCAAACAGAATTAAAAATCATATCAATCACATTCGAAATCATCATCTAGATAGCATTAACGCTTATAATTTCAAGTCTTAGATTTACTCGTATATACTGTCAGTAAAGAGCTGCAGTATACTCTCGGTATATACGGGTAGTCACGGCCCTTGGAATTATAAGGTAACTACTATCATGTCTAGGCCTCAAGAAAGTCAAGGATTCTATATAATTGCGGTACTTCCATCTGAAGACCCAACTACCAAATTACGAATTTCAGTTTGAATATCAAATTGTATGAATTATCTCACACAATTATAACCTTTTTGTGTTTCTTCATAAATTTTTGATATATTTGTCTTCTCAGTTGATCTTTATTAACCAAATGCTCTGATACCAACTGTGAGATCCCCCTGTTCCCACCGAGCAACGGATTCGGGTACTAGCAGCGGAAGTAGCACTTCTGGCACGGGACAGGGGTCCCACATTCGGGGCCTCGTCCACGGATATCCAGACAAGAGACTAATCCGTCGGTTTTTCCAAAAACGAACCCGGAAAAAACTTCCCTTACCCGGAAAGCACGGGCGATTCCACCAGGATAACTTTTTACTCTAACGTAGTCAAGATCATTTCTGATCGAGATGATCCAATTACATCTATAAGATACTTAGTCAGTTCAAGGAAGAAACTTGCACTTGGATCATTGGGATCAACGCTTTTTTCCCCATTCAAGAGGCACAGCCGTTGATTCCTATCCATAGAACAGTTTCTGTCCGGAATTTATTTTTATTTTTTTTTCTATCGTAAAAACCAAAGTTTGAGTCTCGATTTACGGATCCATCAGTCCAGCCTAACCCCATCCGATCCCATGGGTTAGCCAACCGCCCAACCACTGTAGTGATGGGATCCAATTTGGAATTTGGTTAGGTTTTGTCCCGGGTACCAAGGAAAAGAGTTCCAAGGCCCCCTAGCCGGAAGTTCATGCAAACATAAAACTAGCCACACCACTTACACACCCAATATGAAATTGCCTTTTTCTTAGCATCAGCTAACTTTAAAACAATTCTTTAATGAAACCATAGTACCACTGATCACAATCTTCCAATTTATCCGGTTGATTCATAATTTTCCATCATTCCTTCATCAGAGTATCTATGGCATCATTGGCAACTAGAACGCTCACCACCTGTCCACACAGGGGCCTTTTCAATAGTTCCTAGCCCATAATACTCGGCAATATAATCACTTATAGAAATCAAGATGGACTCTCGTTGAAGATCAGCAAGATCAACCAACAGATCCATATAAAGAGCCATGGACTCATCCATTGAAGACCAGCAAGGTCATCAACCAGATCCATGCTCGGTTTCACAAAACAACTCTTACTCCTTGTTCCAATATCTTCCACGACGTACGTGTGGGTATCTTCGGCGACCCAGAGCCCGAGCATCGTATGGTCAGCACCCTCTAGGATCCTTCGCAGGTGACCTAGCGCTTCACTCATAGGCCGCTTCCTTGGTCCCTCATCCACCGTACCGGAAGCTCACCATTTAAATCGAATCGAGGCTGGTCAAGACCTCGATCGACCTTGCTACGCGAGACGTCCTCCATTGACTCTCCGTCAGCAGTTGCAACTTTAACAGTTAGGTCTTCATGACCTTAATTCCACAAGACGGTCAAAATGCTTCCCCAGCATTCATGACATAAAACAGTCATTTACAAACAGTCACAAAATACAGTTTCTAAATCGAACTCTTGTCTTTCCATATTATCCACTCTCGGACCACATTACTTATTCCACATTCCATTCAGTGTGTACTCATTCTCATCCATTCACTCATATAGACTACATTATCTCACATACATCTTCATATTCATTATTCTACATACATATCCATGTTCGTACGTCCACATCATACATCCAATTTCACATTCATACATACGCATCTACATGCATACATCCACATCTACATTCATACATCCATACCTCCATTTCCACATCCACACATCCACATTCATATTCATACATCCACATTCACATGTATACATCCATTTTCGCATCCTCATTCATACATCCACATTCACATACATACATCCACATCTGTATCTACATCCATACATTCACATCCACATCAACATTCACATTCATACATATACATCTACATACATACATACACATCCGTATCTACATCCATACATCCACATCCACATCAACATTCACATTCATACATATACATCTACATGTATACATCCACATCACATTCATACAACCATATTACATCCATTCTCGTCCTAACACATCCCATATACATCTTAACACATCCTAACTCATCTTAACACATTCTATCACATCTCATACACATCTTATCACATCTTTTTACATCTCATACACCTCTTATCACATCCTATCACTTTCCATACGCATCTTATCAAATCTTATCACATCTCATACACATCTTATCACATCTTTTTACATCTCATACACCTCTTATCACATCCTATCACTTTCCATACGCATCTTATCAATTCTTATCACATCTCATACACCTCTTATCACATCCTATCACTTTCCATACGCATCTTATCAATTCATATCACATCTCATACACCTCTTATCACATCTTATCACATTTCATATCTTTTTTTTAAAAAGAGAATTCTTATATTTGATATAAGATTTCTCTACACATTTATTTATACCTGAATTCCATTTAAGGAGACTAACACTTTCGAAATTAAAATCAATCTTTTATGCATCTTCTTATGCATAATTTCAATTTGGTAGAGAATTATACTTTTAGAATAAAAGAATTTCTCTTATGCATCTAAGTTAAGCATAAAATCCATTTATGAGGAAAATCACACTTTTAGTATAAAAAGAATATCTTTTATGCATACCTATATGCATGAAATCCAATATGATAAAAGTAACACTTTTGATATAAAATTTTTTCCTTTATGCATACTTCTATGCATGAAAATTAAAAATGATAAAAGTAACACTTTTGATATAAAAAATTTTCCTTTATGCATACTTCTATGCATGAAAATTAAAAATGATAAAAGTAACACTTTTGATATAAAAATTTTCTTTTATGCATACTTTTATGCATGAAAATTAAAAATGATAAAAGTAACACTTTTGATATAAAAAATTTTCCTTTATGCATACTTCTATGCATGAAAATTAAAAATGATAAAAGTAACACTTTTGATATAAAAATTTTCTTTTATGCATACTTTTATGCATGAAAATTAAAAATGATAAAAGTAACACTTTTGATATAAAAATTTTCCTTTATGCATACTTCTATGCATGAAAATTAAAAATGATAAAAGTAACACTTTTGATATAAAATTTTTTTTTCCTTTATGCATACTTCTATGCATGAAAATTAAAAATGATAAAAGTAACACTTTTGATATAAAAAAATTTTCCTTTATGCATACTTCTATGCATGAAAATAAAAATGATAAAAATAACACTTTTGATATAAAAAATTAACCATTATGCATACTTCTATGCATGAAATAAAAATGGTAAAAATAACACTTTTGATATAAAAAATTATCCTTTATGCATACTTCTATGCATGAAAATAAAAATTGATAAAAATAACACTTTTGATATAAAAATTTATCCTTTATGCATGATATTAAAATTCAATGTCTCCATGATTATAATGAAATTCTTTCAATTAATCTAGGATGATAATTCCTAGAATATGGTAGGAAGTCCTCTTTTTATGCTTTGAATGAAATTATTTTATGCATAATTTTTATAAAAATTTTGCCATAGCTCCGCTGCTATGACTGATAAATCTCAATTTTTCTAAGGGATAATGCTTATCATTAAGGAAATAATTAAAATAATCTCTAATTGTATTATTAATCCATAATGGATTGAATCATTAATATACATAAACTAAAAGCATAGAAAAAAGCCATTAATTTGGCCTCAAGCATAGCTTAATCTTGGTTTAGGAAAAGCTTTATGAAAAGCTTGATTTGGATTGAGAATGGGTCATGAGTATGACCATTTCTTGAGTGAGAGAGAGAATTTACATAAAAATCATTAGAATTTAAACATAAATGAAAATTAACTTCAATAGCATTATGTAACTCTTCACTACTATTCAAACTTCAATAGCATTAAAAAAAAAACCATACCAATTAAACTTCTCAAGCTTGAGAGGGGTTGAGAAGAGAGAAACATTGAGAAATTATAGAAAGATCAATATTCACTAATTACCTTACAACTTGCTTGATTCTTTGTTCACGGTAGAGGCCCCCAACCAATCAATTGGTTAAGTATGTTGATGGAGCCACTAATGGGGATTGAAGAAAGAGGGAAGCTCCAAAAACTAGTGAATTATTAAATGAATTCACAGTTCTTGGCTTAGGT
Organism: Cibotium barometz; assembly: GCF_041138505.1. NCBI lineage: Eukaryota > Viridiplantae > Streptophyta > Polypodiopsida > Cyatheales > Cibotiaceae > Cibotium > Cibotium barometz. The sequence goes on from NC_141086.1 coordinate 1,398,887, forward strand.
GGAGTAGAGTAACGATGCATAAACACTATATCTTTTTCAACAAGGGGGAGGCTTCTATTTATAGGAAAAATTGAGCTCCTAACCAAACAAACTGATTCTAGAATTTTCTAAATCAGTTTGGTCAATATTTGACCATTTTTAGATCAGTTAAGCTAACTTTTTGGAACTAGACTTGAATGAGGAGAGAGGAGAGATGAAATATCTCAATTTTTATGAGTTTAAAACTCATTCAAGCATGTGAAATATGCACCTCCTTTAAAGAACTCCCCTTCCTTACATATGTGTCATAATGGAATCATTTTAATATTGCTCATAGTTTTTTTTTACTAATAAACCTTGTACATTTTCAACTCTTCATCTTATGTGAAATATGCACCTCCTTTAAAGAATTCCCCTTCCTTACATATGTCATATTTTTAATATTGCTCATAGTTTTTTACTAATAATCCTTGTACATTTTCAACTCTTCATCTTATGTGAAATATGCACCTCCTTTAAAGAATTCCCCTTCCTTACATATGTCATATTTTTAATATTGCTCATAGTTTTTTACTAATAAACCTTGTATATTTTCAACTCTTCATCTTATGTGAGCATTTAAGGGACTCCCCTTCCTTACATATGTGTCATAATAAAATCATTATACCCAAAATATCTCATATTTTTAATATTGCACATAGTTTTTTTACTAATAAACCTTGTACATTTTCAACTCTTCACCTCATGTGAGCATTTACTCATTTTTGGGTATTTTCTTTTTACAAGTTGGATTTATCTCCTCCCTACACATGGATTGATGTTATTGGTCCATAGGAACCTTAATTGGACCATAGTCTAAAGATTTCTGAAAATCTAGACCCTTAGACTAAGGTTCTTTATACCTATTTCCAATTAATTCCAATTGCACATTGGAAAATTCTTTTTGAATTTCTGTTTCAGGGGAACTCATCTGAATTATAAGAGATATTTTTCTATCCAAAAATATTCAAAATTTGAATATTCTCTCTCTAGAATAATTTTTCTCTCTCTAGGCTAAAATAGTTAGCAACAGGGTCTTTATATTTCTGAAGAGGGTTGATTACAGGGGAAGATACTAGACATCAAAAAGGGGGTGGGGGAGGAATCTTACAAAGAATTTTATAGAACAGTATGAGCGCTCACTTTTTCCTCACTTGGGAACATCTGTAGCTCAGACCAAATGGCGGACCTATCAAGACATAACTAGGGTAACACCCTGGGGTTAGCAGCACTTTCGTAACAATGGCGGACCTATCAAGACATAACTAGGGTAACACCCTGGGGTCAGCACTTTCGTAACAATGTCCGCTTGGCTATGGTTATCAAAGCCTTGGGTTTGGGTCCCCGATACTACTGCATCATGAGATCAAGACATCTTGGGTTTTCTGAGCGGGTCTTCTTACTGGCGTGTTTTCTTTCTCATCAGAAGATATGCCTTTACCCCGTTTTTGGTTTGCCTCTCAGAGGTTCTTTTGTTAGAACACCTCATACCACTGAGATAGGTGCAGCAATAACCAACAGAATCATTCCCATAGATGAGTTACCTTATACGTGTGCAGCTTGTGAGAGTGCTGCTTTTGTGATCATATGATGGACGGGCTTATGGAAGTGTAAAGAGTTCTTCTATCTTTACTGTATATGTTCCAAGAATGAATAAAGTTTAAATCTTGTTCTTGTCTTGACCCTTACTCTCTTTGAGACTTTTTTAATTGGTGATTAATCTTAATTAAAAAATTTCTCTCAGTCTCATACTTGTGCATCTTGCGAAATTACCCCCAGTTTGCGAGATGAGGGCATCTCCCATTTTTCAAGTGGGAGAGAATGTAAGATTCCTCCCCAGCCTCTCAAAATGTCCAGCATCTTTCCCTGTAATCAATCCCTCTTCAGAAATATAAAAGACTTGTTTCTAACTGTTTTAACCTAGAGAGAGAAAATATTCTAGAGAGAGAATATTCAGATTTTTAATATTTTTGAATAGAAAATTATCTCATCTTATTAAAATAAGTTCCCCTGAAACAGAAATTCAAAAAGAACTTTCCAATGTGCAATTGGAATTAATTGGAAATGGGTATAAAGGACCTTAGCCTAAGGGTCTAGATTTTCAGAAATTTTTGGATTATGGTCCAATTAAGGTTCCTATGGGCCAATAGCATCAATCCATGTGTAGGGAGGAGATAAATCCAATTTTGTAAAAGAAGATACCCAAAAAGGAGTAAATGCTCACATAAGATGAAGAGTTGAAAATGTACAAGGTTTATTAGTAAAAAACTATGAGCAATATTAAAAATATGAGATATTTTGGGTATAATGATTTCATATTGACACTATGTAAGGAAGGGGAGTTCTTTAAAGGAGGTGCATATTTCACATAAGATGAAGAGTTGAAAATGTACAAGGTTTATTAGTAAAAAACTATACCATATTAAAAATATGAGATATTTTGGGTATAATGATTCTATTTTGACACATATGTAAGGAAGAGGAGTTCTTTAAAGGAGGTGCATATTTCACATGCTTGAATGAGTTTTAAACTCATAAAATTTGAGATATTTCATCTCTCCTCTCTCCTAATTCAAGTCTAGTTACAAAAAGTTAGCTCAACTCACCTAAAAATGGTCAAAAATTGACCAAACTGAGTGGGAAAATTCTAGAATCAGTTTGTTTGGTTAGGAGCTCAATTTTTCCTATAAATAGAAGCCTCCCCTTGTTGAAAAAAATATATAGTGTTTATGCATTGTTACTCTACTCCACCTAAGCCAAGAACTGTGAATTCATTAATAATTCACTAGTTTTTGGAGCTTCCCTCTTTCTTCAATCCCCATTGGTGGCTCCATCAACATACTTAACCAATTGATTGGTTGGGGGCCTCTACCGTGAACAAAGAATCAAGCAATTTGTAAGGTAAATAGTGAATATTGATCTTTTCTATAATTTCACAATGTTCTCTCTTCTCAACCCCTCTCAAGCTTGAGAAGCTTAATTGGTATGGTTTTTTTTAAATGCTATTGAAGTTAATTGGTGAATAGTAGTGAAGAGTTACATAATTTGATGAATGCTATTGAATTTAAGTAATTAATGATAGTAAAGAATTACATAAATTTCTATTTATGTTTAAATTCTAATGGTTTTTATGTAATTTCTCTCTCTCTCTCAAGAAATGGTCATACTCATGACCCATTCTCAATCCAAATGAAGCTTTTCATAAAGCTTTTCCTTAATCCAAGATTAAGCTATGCTTGAGGCCAAATTAATGGCTTTTTTCTATGCTTTTGATGATGATTCAATCCATTTTGGATTAATGATCCAATTAGAGATCATTTTAATTATTTCCTTAATGATAAGATTCATCCCTTAGAAAAATTGAGATTTATCAGTCATAGCAGCGGAGCTATGGCAAAATTTTTATAAAAATTATGCATAAAATAATTTCATTCAAAGCATAAAAACAGGACTTCCTACCATATTCTAGGAATTATCATCCTAGATTAATTGAAAGAAATTCATTATAATCATGGAGAAATTAAATTTTTATATTATTCATAAAGGATAAGTTTTTATATCAAAAGTGTTACTTTTACCATTTTTATTTTCATGCATAGAAGTATGCATAATGGATAAATTTTATATCAAAAGTGTTATTTTTATCAATTTTTATTTTCATGCATAGAAGTATGCATAAAGGATAAATTTTTATATCAAAAGTGTTATTTTTATCATTTTTATTTTCATGCATAGAAGTATGCATAAAGGATAAATTTTTATATCAAAAGTGTTATTTTTATCATTTTTATTTTCATGCATAGAAGTATGCATAAAGGATAAATTTTTATATTAAAAGTGTTATTTTTATCATTTTTATTTTCATGCATAGAAGTATGCATAAAGGATAAATTTTTATATCAAAAGTGTTACTTTTACCATTTTTATTTTCATGCATAGAAGTATGCATAATGGATAAATTTTTTTTATCAAAAGTGTTATTTTTATCATTTTTATTTTCATGCATAGAAGTATGCATAAAGGATAAATTTTTATATCAAAAGTGTTACTTTTATCATTTTTATTTCATGCATAGAAGTATGCATAATGGATAAATTTTTATATCAAAAGTGTTACTTTTATCATGTTTGAATTTCATGCATAAAGGTATGCATAAAAGTTGATTATTTTATTATAAAAGTGTGTCTTTTATTATATTGAATTTCATGCATAGAGGTATGCATAAAAGTTTATTATTTTATTATAAAAGTGTGACTTTTATCATATTTGAATTTCATGCATAATAGAGGTATGCATAAAAGTTGATTATTTTATTGTAAGAGTGTTACTTTTATCATATTGGATTTCATGCATAGAGGTATGCATAAAAGATATTCTTTTTATACTAAAAGTGTGATTTTCATCATAAGTGGATTTTATGCATAACTTAGATGCATAAGAGAAATTCTTTTATTCTAAAAGTGTAATTCCTACCAAATTGAATTTATGCATGATTTTAATTTCGAAAGTGTTAGTCTCCTTAAATGGAATTTATACATAAATAAATGTGTAGAGAAATCTTATATCAAATATAAGAATTCTCTTAAAAAAGATATGAAATGTGATAAGATGTGATAAGAGGTGTATGAGATGTGATAAGATTTGATAAGATGTGTATGGAAAGTGATAGGATGTGATAAGAGGTGTATGAAATGTGAAAAGATGTGATAAGATGTGTATGAGATATGATAGAATGTGTTAAGATGAGTTAGGATGTATTAAGATGTATATGGGATGTGTTAGGACGAGAATGGATGTAATATGGTTGTATGAATGTGATGTGGATGTATACATGTAGATGTATATGTATGAATGTGAATGTGGATGTGGATGTGGATGTATGGATGTAGATACGGATGTGTATATATGTATGTGGATGTGTATGTATGAATGAGGATGTGAAAATGGATGTATGTATGTAGATGTGGATGTATGGATGTATGTATGTAGATGTGGATGTATGGATGTGAATGTGAATGAAGCGGTGGATGTGGATGTATGGATGTAGATACAGATGTGGATGTATGTATGTGAATGTGGATGTATGAATGAGGATGTGAAAATGGATGTATGCATGTGAATGTGGATGTATGAATATAAATGTGGATGTGTGGATGTGGAAATGGAGGTATCGATGTATGAATGTGGATGTGGATGTATGCATGTAGATGCATATGTATGAATGTGAAATTGGATGTATGATGTGGACGTACGAACATGGATATGTATGTAGAATAATGAATATGAAGGTGCATGTGAGATAATGTGTAGTCTATATGAGTGAATGGATAAGAACGAGTACACATTGAATGGATAAGAACGAGTACACATTGAATGGAATGTGGAATAAGTAATGTGGTCCGAGAGTGGATAATATGGAAAGACAAGAGTTCGTTATAGAAACTGTATTTTGTGACTGTTTGTAAATGACTGTTTTATGTCAAGAATGCTGGAGAAGCATTTTGACCGTCTTGAGGATTAAGGTCATGAAGACCGAACTGATAAAGTTGCAACTGCTGACGGAGAGTCAATGAAGGACGTCTCGCGTAGCAAGGTCGATCGAGGTCTTGACCAGCCTCGGTTCGATTTAAATGGTGAGCTTCCGGTACGGTGGATGAGGGACCAAGGAAGCGGCCTATGAGTGAAGCGCTAGGTCACCTGCGAGCGAAGGATCCTAGAGGGTGCTGACCATACGGTGCTCGGGCTCTGGGTCGCCGAAGATACCCACACGTGCGTCGTGGAAGATATTGGAACAAGGAGTAAGAGTTGTTTTCTGAAACCGGGCATGGATCTGGTTGATTGACCTTGCTGGTCCTCAAACAACGGATGAGTCCATGGCTCTTTTATATGGATCTATGGGTTGATCTAGCTGATCTTCCATGGAGATTCCATTCTATTATATGAATATATTGCCGGTTACTATGAGCTAGGAACTATGGAAAAGGCCCCTGAGCGAACAGGTGGTGAACGTTCTGGTTGCCAATGATGCCATAAGTATACCAATGAATGAATGATGCCATAAGTATACCAATGAATGACTGGAAATAAGGATTCAACCAGACACTTTGAGGATTGTCATCAGTGACATAATGGTTTTATTAAAGGATTGTTTTAAAGCTAGTTGATGCTAAGGAAAAGGCAATTTCATATTGGGTGTGTAAGTGGTGTGACTAGTTTTATGTTTGCATGAACTTCCGGCTAGGGGGCTTTGGAACTCTTTTCCCTGGTACCTGGGACCAAACCTAACCAAATTCTTAATTGAATCCCATCACTACGGTGGTTGGGCGGTTGGCTAACCCATGGGACTGGATGGGGTTAGGCTGGACTGATGGATCCGTAAATCGAGATTTAATTTCTATTATTACGATAGATGAAGTAAATCCCGGATAGAAATTGTTCTATGGATAGGAATCAACGGCTGTGCCTCTTGATGGGAAAAAAAGCGTTGATCCCAATGATCCAAGTGCAAGTTTCTTCCTTGATTTGACCAAGTACCGTTAAAGGTGTAGTCAGATCAGTTGATCCGTAATGATCTTGACTACGTTAGAGTAAAGAGTTATCCCGGTGGAATCGCCCATGCTTTCCAGGTAAAGGAAGTTTTTTCGGTTTCGGTTTTAGACAAACCGACGGATTAGTCTCTTGTCCGGATATCCGTGGGCGAGGCCCCGAGTGTGAGACCCTACCCGTGCACAATGTGCTACTTCCGCTGCTAGTACCCCTAATCCGTTGCGCAGTGGGGACAGGGATCTCACAGTTGACTTGTGATAGAGAAACAACGTGTTATAGTGTAAGAATTGAGATACAAATATTTGACAACAAGAAAAAAAGCCCTTGTGTCCAAAATGTTGAATGTAATTTGTCCTCAATTGCAAGGTAGAATTTGACCATATGTCCTCAATTGCAAGGTAGAATTTGACCATATGGCCAAATCTTGGGACAGTCGAGAGTAGTAATGGATTGTAGTAGAGGTGTACTTTTTCCAACTGAACACATTCCATGTGACTAGGGTCTAGTGTCCATATCAACATGGTCTTCTAGAGTATGAAGGTTTTGTTGTAATGTCAAAAATCTTGTGTACGAGTGGTGATCATTTCACCATAGATCTATTACAATGGAATTGGCCACTTGAGCATTCATATTCTATGTATGGCTTAGATTTTAACCATATGGTCAAATATCGTTCCAAGAAATGAGATGGCTATATGAAGGTTTATTGAATGAAATATAATTTAAAGAAGGACAATACCTTGTAGTTTGGATCATGGGTTTTTCTATGAAATGTGTTCTATTTAATTTGACCATATGGCAAAAACTTTTCTCTATCTAGTTTTACTCTGAGAAGGAATCTCTACCTAGCCTTGAGGCTTTTCCATATACAAGTGATCTTGATCCATATACAATTTCAGAACACAAAAAGAACCATCTTTGTAAGCTAGGTGCTCATAGATTTTAGCTATAATTTCATGCAACAATCAAACACAGGTGAGCATGGATTCTATCCATACTCTCATGCCACAATGAAAGGTTTATTTGTAATGCCAATTTTCATGTAGACATGGTCATAGGTTCATCATGGACCTATTATAGTGGAAGTGGCCAATTTATAATTCATATTCATGGGCTTTTGAAGAGATGTCTTCTATAGAATTTGACCATGTGGAAAAAACTTTGCTTTGTTTAGATTTACTCTTAGAAGACACCTCTACTTGGCCAACTTCCTTGAGGCCTTTCAATATACAAGTGATCTTGTAATTAAGATGATTGAAAAAGAATTTTAGAACAAAAAAAGAACCATCTTAGTAACCTAGGTGTCCATGGATTTTAACCATGATTCCATGCAACAATCAAACATAGGTGTTCGTGGATTTTAGCCATACTATTATGCAACATTGAAAGAATACATGATTTTCTTACTTTTTCCCAATAATTTCAAATTTAGTTTGACATGAAATAGAGAGACAATGTGTTACATGTAACAATTGAGATACAAAGATTTGACCACAAGGCAAAAGCCTATGTGTCCAAAATGTTGAATGTAATAATAATAAGGTAGAATTTGACCATATGAACAAATCTTGTGACAATGGAGAGCACTAATGTTAGAGATCACTAATGGATATACAGAAGTGAGCATGGATTTTATCCATACTCTCATGCCACAATGAAAGGTTTTTATGTAATACCAAATTTCATGTAGACATCGTCATAGATTCATCGTGGACATATTGTCATGAAAGTGGCCAGTTGATAATTTATAAGGCTATGTGTAGCATGGGTTTTTGAAGGAGATGTCTTCTATAGAATTTGACCATATGGTAAAAACTTTGCTATGTTTGGTTTTACTCTTAGAAGATAGCTCTACTTGGCCAACTTCCTTAAATCCTTTCAATGTACAAGTCATCTTGGATATAAGATGATTAAAAAAAATTAGAACACAAAAAGAACCATCTTATAACCTAGGTATCCATGGATTTTAAACATAATTCCATGTAACAATCAAACATAGGTGCCCATGGATTTTAGCCATATTATTATGTGACATTGAAAGTATGCATGATTTTCTTACTTTCATCCGATTTTAGTCTGATATGCAATAGAGACACAACATGTTACGTGTAATAGTTGAGGTACAAAGATTTGATCACAAGGCAATATCCTATGGCTATTTCAGAAAGAAGCTTTCATATTGACCATGGCTTTTGGCCACATAGTCACTTTTGTTTGAAGCATCATATAACCAAAAGTATATTTTTGTTACCTCTTTTGTAAGCACAAGTATATGTGTGTCTTGAAAAAGTCATTTCATGTGAAATGCATACATATATAGAGAATTATTCTACAATGTCCAATTAGTCTCTATTGTGCTACATGGATAGATCACTATTTTCTGCATAGCGAGTGATTACACATATGTGCAATCTATTGTGCTACATGGATAGATCACTATTTTCTGCCTAGCGAGTGATTACACATATGTGCAAGTAGTATATACAAGTACGCTTATACAAGCAAGGTCAACGCAGCATACAAGAAGAATCAGCGAGACAGAAGCATTCTCAAGGGACAAGGTCGCATCTTTGCCATAACAAGAGTGTTGAAAAACTGATCAAGGTTAGTTTCATACTTGTTTTCTTATTTCTGCATTGTTTGTTTTTTCAAGTAGGCTCTTAGTCAAGAAACATTTATCCATATTTTTATTTTTATGTCATGAATGTACTATATGATCTTATTTATCTTACTAGATAATTATGATTAAGAAAGATTAATTATGTAATTAAGTATTATGAACCAGAAAATCAAGAAAACAAAGAACATGCATGAGGCAAAGAACCTACCTTTAAATGGCTATGGTTACGATGCTTGCTGGCAAAGTTTTGATTAGCGTCAATATTGTGAATGGCTGTTGTTGTTGCGAAGCTTGCTGGCAAAGTCGCTTCTGATTAGCGTGCGTCTGATTAGCGTGTGAAGACAGAAACAATCTGATTAGCGTGTGAAGACAGAAACAAGAAGATGAAAATAAGTAGATATGCAGATGAAGCATACATGAAGGGTCAAAATCTTGCTTAAGCACAACTAAATCTTTTGATTAGAGAGCTTAGGTGAGTCGTAATGCAGAGAAAACATCACAGAGAGAGGAAGAACAAAAACCAGGGTTGAAAGTGCGAGCAAGAAGAAGAGTACGTTTTTAGGAGAAGAGGGAAACCGTAGAGAGAGAAGATAGAAAGAGAGGGCCAAATTCAAATTCTTAGAAAAGGTTCACATCACTAAAGGATATCATCTTCAATGAAGCATATATTCTCAAGAATATATCACATTTAATGAAGAACGTTTATAAAAAATAGACGTTTGACAATAAATGGAATTATCTTAAAAAAATCACTTTTAGGTTCATATCATCAAAGGATATCTTCTTTAATGAAGCATATATTCTCAAGAATATATCACATTTAATGAAGAACGTTTATAAAAAATGGACATTTGACAATAAATGGAATTATCTTTAAAAAATCACTTTTATCAAAGTTTGTAATAAGAATTAAGCAATCGATTTTTTTTCATATCACACATAGGTCTTACCGTGGGGCCGGGGACTATCGGCAGCCCCCGGACCCCGCCGCGCTGGGGGACGTTGCCCCCAGACCCCCCCCGGGACCCCCGGTTGGGGGCGTTGCCCCCAGACCCCCACCAAGGGTGCTACCTCCTAGACCCCCATTAGGGAGCATTGCCCATAGCAACTAGTGCCTCAAATGTCGTTTAGAGTTTCTAAGAAATCCACCACTATAGTGAACAATATTATAATATTATTATATTTTAAAATATACTATTATAATATAATATTATTTTATATTATGATAATAAGTTATATTATTAAATATTATATTAAATAATAAAATAATAAAATATTATGTTATTAAATATAATATTAATTTATTGATATATTTTTTATAAGACAACATAGAAAGCAATAAGTTAGTTACATAAGATTACTCATTTTGCATCATTTATTGCTTTGCTAAAAGAGTTCCTACGTCTACATAGATATTTCAAGGTGTTGAGGCTATTCTAATATTAATGCCATATAAAATAAGATTCATATCTTGCTATTCTATTTTCACGACCTTTACTTCTCATTATATGGATAAATCTACTCTTTTCAAATCTACTTTTTAATTTGACACAACTCATATTAGTTACTTCTTGATGTATATTACTGACAATGTGCACTACATTTAGGCCATAATACCAACTATTGGTATATGATTATTCAATTTTGCATCCAAAATTATTGCTTGTGCATGCACTAACATTTGTGCTTCCCAATATATTAATAACTATTCTACTTACCACGTGGACATAAACTTTGCACCAACCAAATCTTATTCATACTATGCCTGCAATACATTAAACCTTGAGAGGATTTGACCATGCGGCTAAAACATTCTCTACACTAGCACACAATAAATTGTCTTCCTTGGAAAAGTTACATATGGCCTGTAAATATTTTAAGAACGATAAGCCTTGAGAGGATTCGACCATGTGGCAAAACATTCTCTAAACTTGCACACCATAAATTGTCTTCCCATGGAAAAGTCACATATGATCTAAGTATATTTTAAGAATGATAATCCTTGAGAGGATTCAACCATGTGGCTAAAACATTCTCTACACTAGTACACAATAAATTGTCTTCCATGAAAAAGTAACATATGATCTATAGATATTATAAGAATGATAAGCCTTGAGAGGATCGGACCATGTAGCTAAAACATTCTCTACATTAGCACATAATAAAGTGTCCGCAAAAAAGTAACATATGATCTACATATGTTTTAAGAATGATAATCCTTGAGAGGATTCAACCATGTGGCTAAAACATTCTTTACACTAGCACACAATATACTGTCTTCCATGGAAAAGTAACATATGATTTGTACATATTATACGAACAATAAGCTTTTATAGGATTTGGTCATGTGGCTAAAACATTCTCTACACTAGCACACAATAAATTATCTTCCCATGGAAAAGTAACAGATGATCTACCCATGTCTTAAGAATGATAAGCCGTGCGAGAATTTGTCCATGTGGCTAAAACATTATGTAGACCATCACACACACCATGATACTTTTTATACTAAAGTAAGATATGATGTGCATATATACTAAAGTAAGATATGATCTGCATATATTATAGGCTAATGAAGTTTTGGCCATATGGTCAAAGCATCCATTTCAACTAAGCAATGATGACTACTCGGGGGGGTCACTCACAAAAAATGTAAATATCACGTGCGTTCAATAGAAGCATATTTTTAATTTATGAAACTTACAGAAATATATTTACATAAGGGTATGATTTAAAACTTTTTCAAAAAAATTTACAGATTCATAAAGAAAAGGGGATATTTTATGGATAAAAAAATTCACAGAAAAAGGATTTAAAATATAGGCCTTGAACGCACGCGATAGGGGTATTCTACATATAGTGACCCCCCCGAGGATGACTACATAGACCTTTTTTATCTAGTAACTCAAGTAATCTAGATCAAGGATATACTACCATGTTCATTGAGAAAACAAGTTTTGGCCATGTGGTCAAATTTATTCTCTCTTATGATGTTGGAAAATGGAATACTGCACTAATTTTGCAATTTATACTTCAGCTTGTCATCTATTAATGCATGTTTTCATTATCAATGCTATGTGATTACTTGATGAATATAAGATCACTCAATCTCTTATGATTAAATGTCTTATGATGAATATAAGATCACTCAATTGCTTATGATTAAATCTCAAATTTTTTCACTTAGTCAGGCAACATGGACCAAGACTTTCATTGTGGGGATCGTGTCCATTTGATGATGGATCAAGATGTTGTTGCACTTGGAACAGTATGTGCAATACGTCCAACTGACACATGCCATGGGCAAGTCCTTGGAGATGGATTTTTGTCAGTTTCTATCGACAACTGCCTAAATGATGCAGCTTGCTTGCCATTTCCAAACAACAATGCAACAAAGGTCATTCAGGCAGTGGGTAGTTTCGTAAAGTGGGAAAAGAAAGATGTGGTGGTTGTTACAGGTGCCTTCATGATTGTTGATGATGATGATCATGCGGTGCCACCTTCTAATGATTTTAATGCTATTGGAGATGAGGACACTCCAAGTATCCGTGAAAGTTGGAAAGAGCGTAAAGTGATGCTCTGGACAGAAGGCAATGAGAAGTACATTGGAACAGGGATTATTCTCTTAACATTTCCATATGACGTGATTAACTTTGATCTATTAGGAGAAGAAGATGTGGGTGTGGTGGTAGATCAGATCCTTGATCCAACTACAGGGATAGACACATGTGACATGCTTCAGTGCGTCAATTTGGTTAGGTGGCCTATCAAACAGGTCACCTTTGATGATGGTACACCACTTCTACATGAACAGAAAACACAAGCTTTCACATCTCCAAATGAGAGCATAAAAGATGTGTGAGGAAACTGAGGACTTTATTTCAGGTTCAAAATCCATTTTCTTATAAAGAGATCATATTGTATGATCAATAGAAGGCCTAGAATTCTTGCTGTCAAAGCTTCAAACTTGAGAACCTCAATGGAATCAGTTTTACTTGTTACTACAATTGATTGTTATCCTGCAAAGTGTTGTCAATATGCTGATAGAGATGCAGTACACCAATTGCAGAGGCACTTCTGGGGGTTACGTTTGGAAGAACGTACCAACTATGTTTGTGATGTTTTGGAGTCATCATGCCGCATTGACAATATGGGTACACGAAAATACAGTTTTATATTCAATGGGAAAGTTGTATGCGGTAGGGCATGGTATGGGATGCATGGCATCCCCAAGACATCTTTCTACAGGTATAGGTTGCAATTTGAGAATGGTGTAAGGAGGGCAATGCATGGCAATAAAGGAGCAATTAGAGTAGCTTGGGATCACACACAATTGGCAGGGCAATCTTGAGAGACTTTATTGAGAATAATGCAGAGCAAATGCCACATAAAAGTAGAACCATGCAGGATGGTTCCAGAGAGACACAATTGGTCATCCCAGATGTTTATAAGCAAATAGACATATGGGAAGAAGTGAATGCCACATTAGATGCTATTGGATGTAAGCAAATGTCTTTGTCCACATTCAATCGAATTTGGAATACAGAGTTCAAGCATGTCACCTTAGCAAAGACAAGCGAGTTCTCCAAATGTAGTGTCTGCTCAGAGATCAAAGAACAACTTGCAGCAACCAAATGCCTTGAAGAACGCAACATACTATTGAGGAAGCGTCGAAGTCACATGCTGCAACAACAAAGTTGTCGAAACATATACTATGGACATCAGTGCTAAATCCTGAAAAGAACTTGTGCATCATACATGACAAGATGGACCAACAAAAGACAGCTATCCCGAGGTTGAGAGTTCAATCAAAAGAGACAGACAGATCCACTCAACTACCAGTTTCCTTGACAGGCATGATCACACATGGGCATGGGGAAGGAAGATATGGGCACTTTGCGATTGATCTTTGGCCCCATGATCCTAACTTCACAGTTGCCTCATTGTCTCTGTGTTTCAAGAACTTGGAGCGACTTGACAGGCATGAAGCTGGTGATCTACAACTAGATGGAATGCCAAGATCAAGCTCTTTGTTGCTAAATGCTTTAAACTCAAGGAAAGCACTAGACTACCATCAACAAGGTTCTCATACTACTACACAAATGGAGGACATAATACTACTACACAAATGGAGGACATAATACTACAGGATGGACAACAAGGTTTTAAACGACTACCAGAGAACTTGTTGCTACAGCTAGATAATTGTGGATCAGAAAACAAAAACCGTTATCTCTTTGCATATTTATCATTGCTTGTGGCGCGAGGGACCTTCAAGATGATCCAAGTTGGGTTTCTCATGGTGGGTCACACACATGAAGACATTGATGCAATGTTCAGCAAGTTCTCAGAGAAGCTTAGAACAAGCATGACATTCACTTTTCCTCACCTTATGCGGCATTTTCAATTGTGCCAGTCAACAAGGCCTTCTCCTTTTTTGTTGACACATGTACCAGACTTCAAGAGTTACATTGAAGGATACTTATGTGACTCCAAGGATGCACTTGTTGGTCACTCAAAACCACTTCACTTTCGTTTCTACATGCAAGGGGATACACCTCTAATGCAATACAAGATCCTGTTACCATATTATAGTAGTGATGTGTGTGAACACACTTAGGACCGCCGGGGCACTTTTTCCCTCACTAGGAGGTTTTTTCCCCCGTGCATTGTATATACGCCCATTATCTTCTAGGGCTTGTAATCTTTCATTTTTGGCACTCATAATACACTACTGTGTTGTGCTCAAGCTTCCTTATCTTCTTGAAGTTGTGTGTGCATTCCTGCAACCCTAATTCCAACAATTGGTATCAGAGCAGGCTTCCTCCTCCCGGGCAGCATCACCGGCACCTGCCGCTTCATCTCCTCCGATTGCGACGAGGTTTCACGAGCGTCTGCAGGTTAGTATATGCCGTGGGAGAACCCGTAGGGCATCGGTCGTTTCAAAATTTTGATCTGAAGTCATTTCGCCCTCCGTTTTTGCATTCCAAGTACTGCGCAGGCAAAATCGTCCTACTGTGCAGATTTTCTGTCAAGATTAAAATCTGCAAGACAGGTGCCCATTCGTCTGTTTTGGGCTGTGCTACATAGCACAGGTCGATTTTATACAGGTTTACCTCTTACAGACAGCATTTACATCTAGTAGTACAGTCATTGGCCATGGCTGACAACAATGATGTATTCCGCATGTTGGCTGCTGAGGATAAGTTGGATGGCACCAACTATCCATTGTGGGCATATATGATGCGACATGTATTGGTAGCAAAGGGGTTATGGAACATTGTGCAGGGTATTGATGCACGTCCTATTGTGGCTGGGAATGCTGCAAACACATCAGAAACAGGTACTGTTGATGATGGTGCAGGCACAAGTGCTGTAGCAGCTGTTCGAGAACCACCACTTTCAGCAGAGCAGATTCGTTGGGATGGTAGAGATGCGCAGGCTCATGCCTTGATTGCGCTGTCTGTCAAACGTACCATTATCCCACATATTCGCTCCTGCAGGACTTCTAAGGATGCTTGGGATGTACTTGCCACATTGTATCAGGCAAGAAATGAGGCTCGTGTTGCTTATCTCCGAAAACAATTGGAGAGTGAGCATATGAACGAAGGTGATTCTATGGATAGCTTTTTGACAAAGATCAAGGATTTCAAAGAGCAGCTCATTTCTGCAGATGAAATCCTGTCAGACAGTTCACTTGTGCAGACTGTTTTGAATGGTCTACCAGATTCTTATCAGGGTTTTGCTTCCACTCTTCGCTTGATGATGAAAGGCAATCCCAATGCCTTATCATTTGAGGAGTTAGTTTCTGTTTTGCTGCAAGAAGACCAGTCAAGGCAAAACAGGAATATTATGCGTGTCGTAGATCAAGCTTTCGTTGCTAGTCAGAGAAGCGGGAAAGGTAAAGCTGGCTTTTCTTCTAGTAAGCAGAAATCTGCAAATGCTGCGCAACCAAAGAAGGAAGACAAAGATGAGAAGAAGGGTGACAAACAGAAGACATTTTGCAAGTACTGTAAGGGAAATGATCATGTCATCAAAGCGTGTCCTAAGCTGGCTGCGAAAGAGGCTAAGAAGAAAGAGGCTGGTATGGCTGTTGCAGATGCCTCTCCTTCTAACAATGAATCTGCTAATGTTGTGCTAGATACAGAATGGGCATTCAATGCGCAGTGCAGTTATGACCCATCTTTGCATGACACATGTATGTCTGCAGTAGATTCAGATGTATGGTACTTTGACAGTGGTGCCACTAAGCATATCACCTCGCAGCGCAGTTTATTCACTTTCCTTGAGTCTGCTCCCACAGGGAATACTGTCACTTGTGCCAATAACTCCTCTTATCCCGTTAAAGGAGTTGGACAGATTGTGCTGAATGTTGCAAATGGCAACACCTTTACACTTTTTGATGCATTGTATGTGCCAGGGATCAAAAAGAATCTGCTGTCAGTCTCCGCATTTGCCAAAACAGGTTTGGTTGTAAAATTTGTGGATGACAGATGTACTGTTCATGATCTCTCTTCTGGTGACATCATTGTAGCATCTGGTTCACTATGTCGAGGGCTGTATAAGCTCAATATGGATGGCAAATGTGTAGAGGATTCAGCATGTGCTATTATGGATACGCAGGCTATTTCAAATGCAAAACTGTGGCATGCACGTTTTGGTCATCTGAATTTTGCAAGTTTGCTGCGCCTGCAGAAATCTGAAATGGTGTCTTCTTTGTCTAAGCTTGAGGCACCTGTCAAGCATGTTTGTGAGGGCTGCATATTGGGTAAAATGCAGCGTGCTTCCTTTCCCAAAGATGGATCAGTGAGAGCTGAACGCAGATTGCAGCTTGTTCACAGTGATGTTTGTGGTCCCATGCAAACTCCATCATTTGGAAACTACCTTTACTTCGTGACTTTCATTGATGATTTTACCAGGCATGCATGGGTATATCCTTTGAAGGCAAAGTCCGAAGTGTTTTTGTGCTTCAAACAGTTTTTGGTTATGGCTGAAAATGTGTCAGAAAGTAAGATGGGCACCCTCCGTTCAGATCGAGGGGGGGAGTATATGTCTTCAGAATTTAATGCATTTCTGGCTGAGCGTGGGATAAAACACCAATGTACAGTGCCGTATACACCACAGCAAAATGGTGTGGCTGAGAGAAAAAACAGGTCTCTCATGGAAATGGCAAGATGTATGGTTAAGAGTCAAAGTCTACCACATGGTTTTTGGCTTGAGGCTGTCATGTGTGCCACTTATGTACTAAACAGGTGTCCCACCAAAGCATTACAGGTTGTCACTCCATATGAGGCTTGGCATAGCCGCAAGCCATCTGTTGGCCATTTACGTGTTTTTGGTTGCCTAGCATATGCATTAGTGCCTGTGCAACATCGCAGAAAATTGGATGACAAAGCTGTCAAATGTATTTTTGTTGGATATAGTGCTGAGAGCAAAGGCTATCGTTTGTATCATCCACAGACAAAGCGCATTTTGGTTAGCCGTGATGTTGTATTTGTGGAAGATGCAGTTCAGCCCTTGGTTTCATGTACTAAGGAGACAGATATCAGCTCACGTGATGTCTATGATACATTGTTGCCTCTTTTCAGTGGTGCACAGTCAAGTGCAATACCTCATGAGGCAGTTTTTCAGCCTATGCAGATTTTAAATGATGGCACAAATCAGCCTATATCTGATGCAGATGTGCATGATGCACTTGAGGATGAGAGACAAGAGATTGAGGGCTCTAGGAACATGCCTAGATGGCTGGTGCAGACTTTGCGTGACAGCAAGTTGGATGCCCCTTTGTCTAGTCGCACTCGTTCTGGCTCTCATGGTGCCTCTTATGCGTCAGATTGTTATGCATTGGCTGTTTCTAGTATGTGCGATGAAAGTGAGCCTGTTTCATTTGATGAGGCACAAAGTTCAGAAAATTGGATGGCTGCTATGCAAGCAGAATACGATGCTATTATGAAGAATAGTACATGGTCTTTATGTGACTTGCCCCCTGGCAAGAAGGCCATTGGCACTAAGTGGGTATACAAATTGAAGCGTAAGCCTGATGGCACAGTGGATCGCCATAAGGCTAGGCTTGTTGCAAAAGGTTATGCTCAAGAGAAGGGCATTGATTTTGATGAGACTTTTGCTCCCACATGTCGTATGACCACTGTTCGTAGCATCTGTGCATTAGCAGCTCATAATGGTTGGAATGTACATCAGCTGGACATAAAGACTGCGTTCTTAAATGGAGATTTGCATGAGGAGGTGTATGTATCGCAGCCTCGTGGTTTTGTTCAAAGAGGGCAGGAAAACAAAGTGTGCAGATTAAAAAAGGCTTTATATGGTTTAAAGCAAGCTCCACGAGCTTGGTATGAAAAAATACATGCATATTTGACTGCACATGGGTTTCAGAATAGTCCAACAGAAAGCACTTTGTATGTTAAACGTGTGGATGGTGTACATCTAATCATTGCTCTCTATGTCGATGACATGCTGCTCACAGGACCAAATGAGAGTCATATTGCTGATTTTAAGGCTGATTTGAATGCCTCTTTTGAGATGTCAGATTTGGGGCATTTGCATCATTATTTGGGGATACAATTTAAGCAGTGTGATGGAGGTATTGCTTTGTGTCAGACAAAGTATATTGAAACATTGTTGCGGAGATTTGGCCTTGAAGACTGCAAGCCTATTGCTACTCCAATGGAGACAGGTTTGAAGTTGAGTCTTCATGATGCTGGAGATCACTTTGATGTCACACTCTATCAGACAGCTGTTGGTTGCCTCATTTATGTATGCATTACGAGGCCAGACATTCAGTTTGCAGTCTCACAGGTGAGCAGATTTATGCATAGCCCAGGCATTAAGCATTGGCAGGCAGTGAAGCGTATCTTTCGCTATTTGAGTGGTACTCGGCATCTTGGGTTGTTTTATCCCAAGGGGGGATCATTGCCGCCAGATTTACATGTTTTTTCAGATTCTGACTAGGCTGGTTGTTATGACACACGCGTGTCCACGAGTGGTTTTTGCTTCATGCTTGGAAGCTCATGCATATCATGGTTGAGCAAGAAGCAGCCTACTGTGGCCACTTCTAGTTGTGAAGCTGAGTACAGGGCAGCTTTCACAGCTACGGTTGAGTGTGTGTGGCTCAGACGCCTTATGGCTGATTTGGGTGTTGGGCAGCCATCTGCCACCACTATCTTCACTGACAGTCAGAGCGCATTGGCAGTTGCGCGGAACCCAGTGTTCCATGCTCGTACGAAGCACATTGAGGTGCACTACCATTATGTCAGGGAGAGACTCTCTGCAGGAGAGATCAGTTTGGCTTATGTGCCAACACAGGATAACCTTGCAGACCTTTTCACAAAGGCTCTGCCTCGTGAGAAGTTCGAAGCTTTTCGCAAAGCTTTGGGCTTACTCCCTTTTGTGGATTCGTCCACATAGCTAGACACTTCCCTATACATGAGTGCTAGCTCTTGTTCACCGCATCACTCCAGGGGGGATTTGTTACCATATTATAGTAGTGATGTGTGTGAACACACTTAGGACCGCCGGGGCACTTTTTCCCTCACTAGGAGGTTTTTTCCCCCGTGCATTGTATATACGCCCATTATCTTCTAGGGCTTGTAATCTTTCATTTTTGGCACTCATAATACACTACTGTGTTGTGCTCAAGCTTCCTTATCTTCTTGAAGTTGTGTGTGCATTCCTGCAACCCTAATTCCAACAGATCCATCCTAAGTCAGTAGAATGGTTGCCAAGAGAAGGCGGTATTGAACTATGGAAAAGAGACTCAACAACAGGAAAGACTACCCTTCCAAAGGGTCTTCCAACCTTGCTACCCATGTCTGTATACAATATTGGGCACCAGTTTGTGGTCGACAAAATGCTACACATGAGGAGGTATATCAGAATTGCTAGGATAAATACTGGATGTGCAACAAGAAAGACCCTCAAGGTTGGGAGAGAGTGGATACAATTGTTTTCTCTTGGATAACAAAAGCTACCAAAGTTCCCAAAAAAATTAAATTCCCTCCAAAGGTTGTCTTGAAGGCCAAAGCCAATCTACAAGAATCATTGGGCTAAAGACTTCCATGCTGGAGAGGTTGCCAAAGATAAGGTGTTTATTTAACACCACCTATTTAAGATTTTATCAATATCTTCTACATATACAATAAATATACTTCACCAATATTCAAGGTTCCAAATTAATGAAATTCCCAAATTCACGGGATTCATTTTGATTTGGAATTCCCAAATTATTGGGAGATTCCCAAATTCTCGAATATGGTGTTAAGTATTTTCGGGTTCGATTTTGGAAGAATCGATGGATTAGTCTCTTGTCCGGATATCCGTGGTGGTGGGCGAGGCCCTGAGTGAGGGACCCTGTCCCATGCAAGAAGTGCTACTTCTGCTGCTAGCACCCCTGAATTCATTGCGCGGAGGGGACAGGGATCTTTCATATGCAGATCACTGCCACTGCTGGACAACCCAACTCTTCCTACTTACCTAGGGGGATGTTCTGGGTACAAGACGCTTTGCCCTTGCCACCACCAATTCTATCGCCACAACCACCACAGATGAAGATCAATCAAGTAATGATTGAAGAGCCATTAGAAGATGTTGACATGGTGCGGGAAATAGAACTTATCGAGGAATACTACGTGGACATGAGTGAGGTTACGCCAAAATACTATGTCCTATAGAATAACACACCAGTGGCTATTTTTCAAACCACAGTACAGTGGAAGGGCAAGGAAATAAACTCAAATATGAGAAGAGGACCTTGACAATGCTATGGCTATGGTGGGCCACATCGAGTAGCCGAATGCCTAAACAAGAATATGAATCATACACACCAACCACAACAAGTGGCGGCCACGCCCAATGACATGCCAATGCTCACCTGCACTAAATGTGGAATTGATCACTTGATCAAGGATTGTCCCTACCACAAGCAAGTGGCTCTGCTTCTACTGTTAAATCAGGCCACCATCCGGACCATTAGTGTACAATCTGGGAAGATCATACCACTCAATGTCCTAACACGAGCTCAGGCTCAATTAGGAGAAAAGGGAAGAAATCGGGCGGATGACTATTTCCAGATTTGGCCGCATGAGACGAGTGAAAAAAGTAGGAAAGGGGGACACACGGGTTACAATCCAAGACGGATCCGAAGAAGATACAATTGATACCGGATCCACCCAATCAAAGGATGAGGGGGTCAAGGGATCAATCTTGGAGGATTAGACGACCAGGGAAAGCAAGGAGAACAACCAGCAACTCCTAAGGGGGTTGGTGAACATCCCAATGCTGTGATGAAGAAATAAGAAAGCTCGAAGATGCCATCTGCCATCTTGACAATTAGGTGTGCTCTTTCTAACTCTAGTTTTTCCTAGTTCTCCCAACATTGCTTTGATAATGCTCACATCTACCCCTCCATCCAAGATAGCAAGTTCTTGGTACCCATTGTGGTGGATTGCAAGTGTAGCATTTATATCATTACTCTCATAATACCTCCCCAATTGGTTGACAGGTATTTTGATGAATCTGGGGGTTCTCCTTTCCTCAGGCGACATTAGGTTTTTCTATAACAAGCGGTGACTAGTTCTCCTCTGTTAATTAGCGGTTGTTGGATTCATTCTTCCTTCTATCCAGTCCTCCTTGACATCTTCCCAACAATGCTAGCATGTTGCATAGAAATGGTCCCAACAATATTTTGACGGTTGTAAACAGTATTCTTGAGAGACTACCTATGTCTTTAGGTTCTCTAGCAAGTGCAAGCTCCTTCCACATGTTTTTTTCATATTCAATCCTAGGGAATGAATGAATCGACAATTCTTGATATGCCTGCTCAAACATTCTTCCCATCAGGTCACTATGAGTTCCTTCTTCACACCCCTCTGGAATCAGAGTAGGCACATCCAACTTCGTTTCTTTTAACAGCTCATTTTTGTGGGTACATTGTATATTTAGCCTTGTTATCCCTCAATTTGGCTTCATGGTTGCGTTGACACTCCTCAACAAGGACCTTAGCTTCCTTATTTTCTCTTCAACATTTGGATATTCTCCAACACCCTTGGGGGTTGGTGGTCTCTCTTTTACCTGCTCATCTGATTTTAGCACTTGTTGGTCATCTCCTTCCTTTGATTGGGTGGATCTAGTGTCAATGGTATCTTCCTTGGATCCATCCTAAATTATGACCATGGTATCACCCTTGCCCACCTTTTTCACTCTTCTCCTTCTCTCAATGTTGGAGGTTGTAATACCTCCAGGGTTATTCGCATTTTTTGCTTGTTTTGCTTGTGTGCGTATCGACATTCATCAGTGGAGAAATATTTCAAGGTTGCACACTTATAGTCCTGATCGTGGCATGGTTAGAAGTAGAAGTAGGGCCATTGGTGTGATATGGGCAGTCCTTGATTAGATGATCAACACCACACTTAACACATGAAAGAGTTGGCATGGCATTGGTTTGCGCTACTATCGACACAAGGATGAGTTTGGCCAACATTAGTCACATTTTTTAGAGGACACTACTACTTGTTGAGGTCCATTACAATGAAAACATTGTATGGGTATCCTTCTCATAGTCGAGTTTATGTCTTTTCCCTTCCAATGTACCATGGTTTGAAACACTAGTAATGGTGTGCTGTTTAATAAGACATAATACTTCGGTGTGATCTTTGTTGGCTCCTCATAGTAGTCATTATTAAATTCTACTTTACGCATTACTTCTCCCTCTTCCCAAGGTTCCTCAATCAACAATTGGTTGGCCTTGTCCTATGGTGGTTGTGGTGGTAAAACACGTGGTGGCAGCAATGGCAACATGTCCTACATTTTGAACATTCCTCTTGCTAATTAGGATGCATTCAACTAACCTATAGCCACATTGGTTTGCATCGTTGGTGCTGGTAAGCCTTCCTAGTGCTTCCCTCCCATCCCTGACTTTCAATTTTTCCAAAATGGCAATATTGAGTTCCTCAACTATCATGTTGCCAACTTGCTTGTTCTTGGATCCTGTGTCGTTTTATGGCTAGGAGAGACTCGTGATGGTGCTACCACCGAAGCTGCCTTGGCGTCTTCCGATTATGGAAATCAAGCATGTTATCCTCATATTCAATTGCCAACTTACAACACGTATCTAGACTAGTCAGTCGGCGGGCTAACACAAGATAAGCATACATCTTATGATCTCAGACTCCTCTCTGAAAGCAGGGCAATAACTGATCACATCAGTTAGCCTTTCCCTTAATTTGCATCTTGAGTTCGTGTTTGAGTTGAGAAACATAATCCTGGATGGACTCATTTTCTTTTTGCATGATGTTGTGGAGCTGTGCCACAAGACTCCATCTATATCACCACTTCGAGAAAAGCTTTGTGTAAACACATTCTTACGCCAAGTGAAATTGACTTTATCTCCTCAAGCTTTAGGGTTTGATCCCATTGGTGAGCCTTCCCTTCTAGGGTCAGAGAAAAAGCATGTATCATGGTTACATCACTTATCGGTCCACATGTTTCACATGTTGACTCAAAAATCTCTATGTGCTAGATTGGGTTCCCATCTCTTGAGAACTTTTGCACAAGCTTCAAAATAATATGTGGCTTCATCTGAGATGGTCTAGATTCAAGGTTAGTGTCTAGTTACCTAACCATGCCTTTGCCCATTTTTGTAGCCATATTTAATAGATCCGCCCCCTTGTGACCCGCATTTAGATTTGCGTTGGTGTTTCTTGCTAATTTCCCTCTCTCTGCGGAACGACAAGACAGCGGTTTGAATTAACAAACCAGTCAGGCAATGCTTTGGGAGGCAAGTAGCCACCCGCCAGAGCTTATGGATTTGAACACCATCTCTAGAGTAGTGAGGGGACACTCAGAACACCATCTCTAGAGTAGTGAGGGGACACTCAGAACACTACTCTACTTTATAACTCCACACACTCTCACTCTGCTCTCACTCTGTTACATAACTCTCTCACTCTCTCTCTAGCGCACAACATGTTTATTAAAATAGAGACACGACACTCTTATTCAAAACATTATAGAGAGTAACAGAGAGACATAATGAATGGCAACATTGCTCTTTGTTTATTGGATTACTTCTGGAATCATTGCAAGATCATTACAAACATAGAGGCTACTACTTCCTAAGGACTATGACCATGTAGCATTTGAGGTTATCAACTATTAGCTATGAGCTATTAGTAGCATGCAACCTTCTTGCAATAGTGGTCAGCCGCCCTTTAAGCTTTATCTTCTTGATCTTGGCAATGGCTATTATGGTGGTTACAGCCTACCACCTTCACACGTGCAGTACCGAGGTGGTGCTTAGGACATGGGAAGTGGTCCACCGATTGTGCACTCTCTGTCGCCACTAAGCCACTGGGCGCAACACCTGGCATCTGTGCTGGAGCGTCTTCTTAAGAACCTATTCCCTTGACAAATTCATCTTTAAACCTTATGAACATTTCATTTTGTAAAAAGAAAACAAACTACTCTCCCTTGGTCTCATCTATCACATCTTTAACTTCATGCATGTTTCCTCTTTTGGGAATCTCCTCCTCCACTTTGGGCTTTATGCTCCATCGGCAACCTAGTGCATGGCGCACTAGGAGCTTTGAGACCTTAATAGGTTTCTTCCCTTCCACATGTATAGTGTTTGTTTCAAGAAACTGGTTAATGAGTTTTCCCCATCCTTGGGGTCCTAAAGATCCTTCCAGTGGTGGTGAGCGAGAAGCTTTTCAAAGCCGCACTTCCTCACCCACTCCTGGTGTTCTTTTTTCCTCATGTCGGTAATCATCATTGGCATGCAAAGGATTTTCTCTAGCCTCTTTTCTAGCCTTAGACTCTTGCTGACCTTTGGCATGGCTTTGTCTTCTGAGAGAGCATTGTGAGTTGGTAAGAGAGCTGTGTGCAAGAAACCAGGTTGAGAGTATGCGCATTTTGGTTCCTTGTGCTCTTTTTTGTGATGGTTTTTCCTTTTTCCTTCCTTTCTTGGGGCATTGTCATTTTTGACCTCCCACTTCTCAATGTGATTTGACTCCTTATTTGTATCATCCCCGTCATCCTAGTATAAAGGCACTAAAATTTGCTTGTCGCCACAGTTACATATGCTAACATTGTGGCAATTTGCATTGTTAACGTGGATCTAGCTCGCGTTGTTGAGAGATGTAATCGCGGTGTTGTGTGTATGTGGGAAAGCACCCTAGAGGTGCAAGATATTGTGGTGAGATAGGAATGCCACATGTAATATTGCATGGTGTGTGAGAGTTGACTAAAAGAAGTGGAAAAGGAGTTGCCACATGGATGATGATGTGTAAAGAGGGATAAGGCTTGAGAGCCTATATCATTGTATGGTTCATTGTGATATGCAATACAAGGGAATAGTGTTGAGTGTGCAATCTCCCTCTCTCTCTCATGGAGTTCTTAGTGTGGTTTAATCCACCTTAATTATCTTATGCTTAATCTATCTCCTTCACCATGACCAATCCCATTTCTAGAATCTTAACATGGTATCAGAGCCAAATGGGCTCTTGGTCATGGGTGATTATTATGTATATTAGCTTGTTTGTGTGTTTGTTTGATTAAGCATTATTTTCAGTTATTATGAAAAAAAAAATTATGCACACTCATATTATCATTTGGATTTGCATTTGTGATGAGGATTTGAGAGGAGATTTGCATTTGTGAGGATTTGAGAGGAGAATTGCAACAAGAAGGTTGCATAGAAGCTGCCCAAGAGAGTTGCAAATGGAGTTTTGCAACATGGAGAGCTTGCTCATCATCAAGGAAGCTGAAAATGGAGATTTCAGCATTATGAAGGCTATGGAGTCTTCATCATCATCAAGGAGAAGCTGCCAAGAGAAGATATGCTGCTGATTATGCCTCAAGAAGGTTGGTTTTGTGAAGTTTTGCCTCAAAGTTTGTGTTTGAGCATGGAAGAATGCTCTAAGAAGGGTTGCTGATTTGTTGGGATTTGTGGATCCCATGGTTCTTTGCATTTGGGCAAAGAGTGTAAGAGGTGCAATGCTTGTCTAAGAAGGGACAAGCGGTTATGGGCTTGGAAGAAGTCCATGGTTGAGCACATTGGAAAGAGTGATGCTCATGGTTTTGCTCATAGAAGATGGGCAATGTTTGGTGGAAGCTTTTGGAGTTTTCACATTGGTTTGCACCTTGGTTTCTTGAGAGAAACCAAAATGAAAAGCACCCTTGAATGGATGCATGCATTGAAGGAAGAGCATGCTGATTTGGAGGCCATGAAGGCTATGTCAATGGTCATGGAAGACCTCAACTTGGAGGTCTTGGAGAGGCAAAGTAGCAATGGTAGAGAAAACAAGGGCTTCTCATTAGAGAAGCATCACAATAGAGGCAGCAAAGGAAATGAAGGCAAAAGGCAGCAAGAGGCATGGCCTATTAGTGGTCAATGTGTGAACCTCATGCAAGGGGTTCAAGAGGAAAAGAAGTGCAGTCAATAGGGGGGGCTGAAAGCTACAGTCAAGGAAGAGCATTCAGTTATGTTTGCAGCTCTTCAAAAGAAGGAAATGGAAGCCCTTGATGCAGTACACAAGGTAGAGGATGGCATAGAAACACAGTAAATAATCTAAAAGTAACAATTTTTTATTGCACACGGAGTGGTGGCAGGGGAGGTCACATTGGTGGCAGCCCTGCCACGAATGGAGATTTCGTGTCTCCAAGAGATGATGGTGAGGGCAGGCGGCCATATGAGGCTGGTCGTGGACGCAGATGTGGCAGAGGACACGGGTACATTGCTAATGAAGAGTGCTCTGGATGCCGTAAATTTGATTGTAGAAAGTGGCTCAAGACGTGGAAGCGAGATCAAGCATGATGGTGCACATTGCAGGAATTGGAGCGCATGAGAAGAAGCTCGAACTAGAAAAGAAAAGTAGAGCTATTTGTGAAGATGATGTGCTCAGTTGGAAGACAGAAGAGAACACGGTCAGCGAGAGATCCACGAACAGGATGAGCTCATAACCCGTGACTTGTGAGATTAATTGTGGCTATGGCGAATAGCTACAGCAGCAGAGACTCGAACCAGAAGAACCGTCGAGAAGAAGGATGAAGAAGACGACCTTGGGATGCGGGTCCCATGTGCAGGTTGTCAGCGCCGTTTGCAGGCTACAGAGAGCTTTAACGCATTTTGGAGTATTTCCAAATTTGGTGCAGCTCTTGAGAAGATTTTTAAAACCTTGAGTTAAGATTTTACTCACACCATATCATTTATTTTTTTTAAAAAAAAGCATAAGCCTTGTTCACATGCCTTAAAAGGCATTATATGAGAACACATTCACACACAACCAATTTCCAAAGTTTTTTTAAAAGATGTTCACACACATCAAGGGTCTTCTGCCCGGTTGCGACCAAGGGTTTTGTAATTTTATTTTTCACCCAAATATGATGATGGACAAATCGTCCACGAGCATGCGTGCTCAAAACAGAATTTAATGTAATCATCCATGGTATGAGGGTAACCATGCCCGAGCTCACCGAGAAGCTCAAAATGGTAGTTGAGTGATGTGTGCATGAGCGATGCACGTGTGAGGTGCATGCGCATCGGTTGGATCCTACCCGAACTTCCATGTTCAAATCGGACTCAGTGGTTCCGCTGTGAGCGATGCGTCGACTCAAAATGGACTAGGTGTCTAAGATGGTAGACACGGGCACACATGTTTGGATAATGGACACTCCAATGTATCATTGAGGGGGAGTGTTGAGAGATAGCAATTGCGTTTGTGCAATGCTACATTGTATGGATGATGGATGATGGGTGAGTTGTAGAACACCTCGATTAAGAGGGGGTGTTGAGAGATGTAATCGCGGTGTTGTGTGTATGTGGGAAAGCACCCTAGAGGTGCAAGATATTGTGGTGAGATAGGAATGCCACATGTAATATTGCATGGTGTGTGAGAGTTGACTAAAAGAAGTGGAAAAGGAGTTGCCACATGGATGATGATGTGTAAAGAGGGATAAGGCTTGAGAGCCTATATCATTGTATGGTTCATTGTGATATGCAATACAAGGGAATAGTGTTGAGTGTGCAATCTCCCTCTCTCTCTCATGGAGTTCTTAGTGTGGTTTAATCCACCTTAATTATCTTATGCTTAATCTATCTCCTTCACCATGACCAATCCCATTTCTAGAATCTTAACACGCGTACACTTAGTCACTTGCTTCTTTACTGTCCTAGCCTATGGAACTGTGTTCTTCTACTGCTGCGGACTGGCCACCCCTTCAGAATTCTCCCGTAGCTCTATTGCTTTTTGGATTTTCCACGTCATTGTTTGCCGCTACTAGTAGTGAGATCACGCCACAACGGATGCTCCAGAATAGCTCCTTGTCCTCTTCTTGTTCTTCTTCTAGTGTTGGCCCATGTATTTTCTGATCCTAAAGCCGTTCATTGTTTTGGGAAAAGGCATACCATCTAGGCTTTCTAATGTGAAGACATTTTAACTGACGGGGTTTTTCACCATGAATGGTCCTATCCCCACAAATTTTGAATTTTCCGGGGTGTGATCCTGACTTGGAGTTATAGACCAATACAAGGTCTCCTTGCTTGAAAATTATGTTCTTGAGATTCTTGTCAATCCAAACTTTTCCTCTCCACTGGCACTATCTCTACCTCTAGAGAGCTAAGTTGTCTTTCTTCTTCTAAGGCTAGGAGCTCTTGTATTTTGCACTCCCAGGATTCTTCCCTTGGTAGCTTTTCTTGGATTACCACTCTCAAACTAGGCACTACTACCTCCAACCCATAGACTAGTTTGAATGGTGTTTTCCTCATTGAGACTTTGTAAGATGTGCGGAATGCCCATAGGGTTGCATCTAGCTTCTAGTCTCAATCATCCTTGTTGGAATTTATAATCTTCTTCTGGATTTTGGTCAGAACCTTGTTGGTAGATTTTGCCTGGCCATGGCACTGTGGGTAATAGGTTGAGGTACTTCTTGTGATTGATTAGGTAATCATAGTGAAGTTCCTGCTCCTTAAGACAATCCTTTTCTTTTTGTCAGTAGTGTAACCTTCTGAGAAAGTTCCATCCTCCAAAAATTACATCATATCATAATACCAATTTTCTTCCACTTCTGCAGAGCTGCTATTGTGAATAGGTTGGTATTTAGGAGTTGGTCATCCACTCCATCTAGAGCAGGTTCTCTTGAATCCCCAGTCTGGACAGAAAGTCTGCCACCATCACCACCGCATTTTCTTTGTCGGGCATATGCTAGATGGTGAACTCAAACTCTTGCAGTAGAAGCATCCACCTTGCCATCTTTCCCACCAAAAAGGCTTTGTTTCACCAAATGGTCCATGTGGAAAACAAACTTGTTTCCCAAGAGATATTGTTGGAACTTGTTCACAGCATAAATCATTGAGAGAGCTTCCTGCTCTATTGTGTTGTAGTTCCTTTCCACCCTTGTGAGGGCTTTTCTAGCATAATGAAGGGGTTACATATACCCCTCTTTCGCCACTTAACCTTACCAGGGAACCTCTCTAGTTGCTTAATATTATGAGGATCAGACATCCTAGATATGGCCTCCATTTTGGCAAGATCTATGGCCAATTTGTCCTAACAATGTTCTTGATCTCACTGCTCCAAATGCACACTTGGCTAGATTTAGCTTAAGGCTCGTATCTTTGAATCTCTGTAGACATAGCCTCAAATGATAGATGTGATTTGCCTTATCTCCAGACATGCTGAAGTCATCTACAAAAGCTTTCATGAAGTCAGTCAGGTAATCATAGAAGATCTCTTGCACCATTCTTTGAAAAGTAGCAGGTGCATTTTTCAAGCGAACATCATGACAGTCGCGCCACACGAAGACACCCCACTTAGTGATGGAGGATGTTTTCTCATTGTCTTTTGGTGCCATTTTTATCTTGTTGTACCCATTGAATCCATCCAGAAATGAGTACATTTCCTTCCAGCTACCTCATCCAGTAAAGAGTCCGTAAACGAGAGTGGAAAGGGATCCAAGGTAGTTGCAAAATTCAACTTGCGGTATTCCACACAGATTCTTTTTGGTAACTACCACAATTAGGGATATCCAAGCAGCTTTCTCTACTAGCACAATAATACCTACTCTTAGTAGTCTCTCAATTTCTTCTTTGACTTGTTTGGCATAGTTTGGGTTCATTCTGTACCTCTATTGTCTAACTGGTATGGCTTCTTCTTTAACTTGTTTGGCATAGTTGGGGTTCATTCTGTTCCTCTCTTGTCTGACTGGTATGTCTCCTTCTCTTAAAATAATGCTATGCTGGAAGAATTTAGAGTCAATGCCCTCCATGTCCTTGTACGACCAAGCAAAGACATCTTGGTATTCTTTTAGTTAGGACACCAACTCTTGCTTGAATTCTTCTTCCAATTCTAGACTAATCTTCACAGGCTTTTCTTCTTTTTGATCTCCCAGATTCACCTCTTGTAGTCTATCGGGCCTTACTTTCATGGAATTTTTCTTCTGGTTCTCTTTTTGCTTCTTCACCTAATCACGGATCTCTTGAATCTCTTCCTCTTGCTCTAGATTTCGATCCCATTCAATCTCTTTTGAGGCTTTCTCTTGTATGGTTTTGCTTAGTTTTGTTCTCCTTGAGCCCCTTGGTTTTACGAAATCTAGTTCTTTTTTCTTCATTTCTTTCGCTACTTCTTCCATTATTTCATCTTTTGCCTCTGCATAGTGCCCCATCACTTCATCCACATGTAACATGTACAAGGACACCAAGTTGGGATGTTTGCGGAATATTCTATCTTCATCATCATCATCAAAATCTTTTGATATATTGAATGACTCTGCATGAACTCGCCTTTGGAGCAGGTGTTATTGATCCCTTTACGTCAAAAAGATCAACATGAACTTTCCACTTTCCATTTTTGATAGAGATTCTTTTTCAGTTCCAATCCTACTTTACTTTGCCATATCTCAACCAGGGCCTTCCTAATAACACCTGGTAAGACCCACTGTGGTTTTTAGTGGTTTTATGACCACCAAGTTCACCTTGAAGTCTACTTGTTAAGTTTATTTTCATTTGGACATTCTTGATAATTCAATTAGGAACCACCATTCTTATGTTGAATGGAATGGGCTCCCATTTGATACCCAATCCCACTGTATTTTTCTTAGTAATGGCATTTACTTTGGCTCCACCATCTAGTACTGCATCATTGATGTGAGCACATTGTTCAGTTGGGTTGTGACTTTGGCCACTTCATCATCTCTGGATGCTAGGAGTTCCTCAGCTTGCACTCTACTGCATTTTGGGGTTTCTTCTTCTTCTAAGTGCTTCAGTTCCTTGCTTAGTCCTTCACAATGCCTATTTGCCATCAAGATTTTAGCCTTGAATCTTGGACATAAGTCCAGCACTTGGCTGAGAAGAACCTGTCTATCCACCAATAGCATTGATACTACATTAGTTTGCAACAACCAATTAGCATCCTTCTTGCTTTCTTCCAAGCAGATCTCATTTTTATGCTCTAGATGCATCTTGTGCAGATTTCATTTTTATGCTCTACATGCATCTTGTGCAGATCTCATTTTTATGCTCTACATGCATCTTGTGCAGATTTTTGCCTGCTTTCGGGTGATCTCTGCGTGACTTCGCATGAGCCACCTTCCTTATACTTTCCTTGTCTTCTTTCTATTTCCTTAGTATTTTGGATACTCTGAAAGATCCCTGCCCCCTGAGGGTGCTAGCAGCAAAAGTAGCACTCCTTGCATGGGGCATGATCCCTCACTCGAGGCCTCGCCCCACGGATATCCGGACAAGAGACTAGTCCCTTGGTTCTTCAAAACCGAACCGGAAAAACTTCCCACGCCCAAAAAGCATGGGCGATTCCTCCAGGATATTTTTATTCTAACGTAGTCACGGTCATTACTGAACAAACTGATCCGACCGAACCTGTGAGTCTCTTGGTCAGATCAAGGAAGAAACTTGCACTTGGATCATAGAAACCAATGCTTTTTTTCCCATCGAGAGGCACAACTGTTGATTCTTTTTCCATAGAACAATTACTATCCGGGATTTACTTCATCTATCGTACTATAACATAATTGAGCCTCATTTTACGGATCCATCAGTCCAAGCCTCACCCCATCCAGTCCCATGGGTTAGCCAACCGCCCATAGCCAACCGCCCAACCACTGTAGTGATGGGATCCAGTTAAGAATTTGGTTAGGTTTTGTCCCGGGTACCACGAAAAAGAGTTCCCAGGCCCCCTAGCCGGATATTCATGCAAATTTAACGCTAGTCACACCACTTACGAACCTAATATGAAATTGCCTTCTTCACAGATTCAACTATCTTTAAAACAATCATTTAATGAAACCATAGTGTCACTGATCATAATCCTCTAAAATATCTGGTTGAATCTTAATTTCCAATCATTCCTTTATCAGAGTATCTATGGCATCATTGGCAACCAGAACCTTCACCACCTGTCCACTCAGGGGCCTTTTCGATAGCTCCTAGCTCATAGTACCCGGCAATATATTCTCTTATAAAAATCAAGATGGAACCTCCATTGAAGATCAGCAAGATCAACCAACAGATCCATATAAAAAGGCCATCAACTCATCCGTTGTTGAGGACCAGCAAGGTCAATCAACCAGATCCATGCCTGGTTTCAGAAAACAACTCTTACTCCTTATTCCAATATCTTCCCCGACGCACGTGTGGGTATCTTTGGCGACCCCCAGAGCTCGAGCACGGTATGGTCAGCACCCTCTAGGATCCTTTGCAGGTCACCTAGCGCTTCACTCATAGGCCGCTTCCTTGGTCTCTCATCCACCGTACCGGAAGCTCACCATTTAAATCGAACCGAAGGCTAGTCAAGACCTCGGCCGACCTTGCTACGCGAGACGTCCTCCGTTGACTCTCCGTTAGATGTTGCAACTTTATCAGTTAGGTCACCCACGACCTCACTCACAAGATGGTCAAAAATGCTTCCCCGGCATTTTTGACATAAAACAGTCATTTAAAAATAGGTCATAAATACAGTTCCTATAAGGAACTCTCATCTTTCCACATTGCTCCACATCAATCCACATTACTTAATTCACATCCATTTCATATGTATTCCTATTCTCATCCAATCACATCATTTTCCATCTCATCGCATCTTACCTCATTTATCCTCATTAGATCTCATGCACTCGCATCTACCCATATTCACATCTCATCACATCACATTCATTCACATCTTATCCATTCATACACATCTATCCCGATTCACATCACATTACATCTCATCCATTTATTCACATCGACATCACATCCTCTCACATGCATATCCACATCCATTCTTTCATATACACATCCACATCCATACATCCACATCCATTCTTCCACATACACATCCACATTCATTCTTCCATATACACATTACATCCACATACACATCCACATGCACATCCACATCCATTCTTCCACATACACATCCACATGCACATCCACATCCACATCCATTCTTCCACATACACATCCACATCCATACATCCATATACACATCCATTCTTCCATATACATATCCACATCCATACATCCATATACACATCCATTCTTCCATATACATATCCACATCCATACATCCATATACACATCCACATCCATACATCCACATCCACATCCATACATCCACATTCATTCTTCCACATACATATCCACATTCATTCTTCCATATACACATCCACTTCCACACATCCACATACACATCCACATCCATTCTTCCACATGTACATCCACATCCATTCTTCCACATACACATCCACATCCATACATCCACATACACATCCACATTCATTCTTTCACATATACATCCACATCCACATACACATCCACATCCATTGTTCCACATACATATCCACATTCATTCTTCCACATACACATCCACTTTCACACATCCACATACACATCCACATCCATACATCCACATCCATTCTTCCACATGCACATCCACATCCATACCTCCATATCCATTCTTCCACATACACATCCACATTCATTCTTCCACATATACATCCACATACACACATCCACATTCATTCTTCCACATACACATCCACTTCCACATCCATGTACTTCCCATCTCATCCTTTCACATATCCTCTCATCTCATTATTTCACATCCACATCCATTTCATTGCATCACATCTTATCACATCCTATTTTCATCTTATCACATCCCATACACATCTTATCACATCCATTCACATGCTATTCCCATTCACATGCTATTCCACATACACATCCACATACACATCCACATTCATTCTTCCACATATACATCCACATACACACATCCACATTCATTCTTCCACATACACATCCACTTCCACATCCATGTACTTCCCATCTCATCCTTTCACATATCCTCTCATCTCATTATTTCACATCCACATCCATTTCATTGCATCACATCTTATCACATCCTATTTTCATCTTATCACATCCCATACACATCCTATCACATCCATTCACATGCTATTCCCATTTAATAGCTTTTTCTAGTTTGATACCGATAGTTGGACTTTTCCTAAATTTCTACCAATTGTTTGACCTAATCAAAGGTTCTTTTTCTCGACGACTATTTCCATATTCCTTCTCAATTCCTCAATTAAATTATATTCAATATTCCTCTTTTGAATACAAGAATTCATGGGATTTGTAGAAATCAATTCTACCTATATTTTCACTTTTGGTAAATAATCATAAATTGAATTATACTAAAATTTCCTCTTCTTCCCATTTAATTTCTTGGATCTTAAATACCATGAGAATTCCTCTTTTTGCATTTGATTATTTGCATTCCAATGTCATGGGAATTCCTCTTTTTTGTCAATTATTTCTCATAAAATAAATTCATCTAAAATAAAATATCCATTATTTCAATATGCTCGGAATTTCTCTTTTCCCATCTAAATGATGGAGTTCCAAATGTCATAGAAATTCCTCTTTTAACATTTACATATTTCTTATAGATAAAATAAATTTATCTAAAATTTATCTTTGAATTTAAATGAATTGTCCAATAATTCCAATATGCTAGGAATTTCTCTTTTTCCATCTCAATGATGGAGTTTCAAATGTCATAGGAATTTCTCTTTTAACATTTAAATATTTCTTATAGATAAAATAAATTTATGTAAATTTTATCTTTGAATTTAATCAAAATACTCATTAATTTCAATATACTAGGAATTTCTCTTTTCCCATCTCAATGATGGAATTCCAAATGTCATAGGAATTCCTCTTTTAACATTTAAATATTTCTTATAGATAAAATAAATTTATCTAAATTTTATCTTTGAATTTAATTAAAATACTCATTAATTCCAATATGCTAGGAATTTCTCTTTTCCCATCTCAGTGATGGAATTCCAAATGTCATAGGAATTCCTCTTTTAACATTTAAATATTTCTTACAGATAAAATAAATTTATCTAAATTTCATCTTTGAATTTAATTAAAATACTTATTAATTTCAATATGCTAGAAATTTCTATTTTCCTATCTCAATGATGGAATTCCAAATGTCATAGGAATTCCTCTTTTAATATTTAAATATTTCTCATAGATAAAATAAATTTATCTAAAATTTATCTTTGAATTTAATTAAAATACTCATTAATTCCAATATGCTAGGAATTTCTCTTTTCCCATCTCGATGATGGAATTCCAAATGTCATAGGAATTCCTCTTTTAACATTAAAAATGAATTACTAGAAATTCCTCTTTTGCTAATTACTATTTATGCATAAACATAAAAATCAAATTTTCCATGATTATAATGAGAATCATTCATCTAATCTAGGATGATTAATCCTAGAATATGGTAGGAAGTCCTCTTTTCATATTATGAATGAAAATGATTTATGTGTTTTTTTTCAGAAATTTTGCCATAGCTCCGCTGCTATTACCGATAATTCTCAATAAATTTGAAAGAATAAAATTTAGTATTATTCATGTGACTAGAATAACCACTAATCAGATCATTATCCAATTATGGATTGATTCTTAATTTTATCATAAATTAAATAGCATAAAAGTATTAAAAGCTATTATTTTGGCCTCCAATTAGACAAGCATAGAAATTACTTTTAGATTAGAGAAATGCTTCATGAGAAGCTTCATTTGAATTGAGAAAAGATCATTTGAATGACCATTCTTTGGGGGGGAGAGAGAAATGCTTAAAAACCATTATAAATTAAGCATAAATAAAAATTTATGTATTTATTCATTACAATATATTAAAGAACTTCAATAGTATTCAAAATCCATTCAAATTAATGCTTCTCAAGCTTGAGAGGGGTTGAGAAGAGAAACATTTGGAGATTTAAGAAAAAAAAGACAATAATCCACACTTTACCTTCTAAATTACTCTTTGATTACAATAGAGGCCCCCAACCAATCAATTGGTTTGGTATGTTGTTGGAGTGACCAAAGAAGATTGAAGAGAGAAAGAAGCTCCAATCTCTTTAATTTGTAGAGGATTTTCAGAGGATAATAGAAAATATCATTATTTTAGTATAATACTGGCATGGTATAGTTCTCATATTTTTTTACAAAGGGCTAAGGACCTATTTATAGGTGAGAGAGGCCTCTAACCAAGTCCAACTAGTTTCTAGAATTTTCCAGGTTCAGCTTGGCTGAATTTGGACAAGATTTTTGGCTCCCTTTTGATTTGGTTTGATCTAGGAGAGAGGAGAGATAAAAATATCACAATATTTTTGAGTTTAAAACTCCACCACACAAGTGAAATAGGCGCCTCCTTGAAGAGCTCCCTTCTCCTTACCAAGGTGTCAAAATTGAATCATTATACCCAAGATATCTCATTTTTTTAGTAATACTCATAGTTTTTTACTAATAAACCTTGTTCTTAGTCAACTCTTCATCTTATGTGAGCATTTACTCATTTTTGGAGATTTTTCTTTTATAAATTGAATTTATCTCCTCCCCACACTTGGATTGATCCTATTGGCCCATAGGAACCTTAATTGGATCATAATCCAAAAATTTCTGAAAATCTAGACCCTTAGGCTAAGGTCCTTTATACTTCTTTTTAATTAATTCTAAATGCACATTGGAAAGTTCTTTTTGAATCTAGACCCTTAGGCTAAGGTCCTTTATACTTCTTTTTAATTAATTCTAAATGCACATTGGAAAGTTCTTTTTGAATTTCTGTTTCAGGGGAATCCATTTTAGACACTAGGAGGATTTTTATATCCAAAAATATCTCAATTTTGGATTACCTCTCTCTAGATATTTTCTCTCTCTAGGTCAAAACAGGGTAAAATAGAATCTTTCTTTTATTTCAAAGAGGGGAATAATTAGAAGATCAGAAGGGGAGGTTCTTACACCTGTACACCTCAAAAGCTGGAGAGAGGAATCTTACATCCTACCCCACTTACAAAACACGAGATGTCCTCATCTCACAAACTAGAGGACAACTCTTTCCCTTAAGATCTAACTGATTCTGGGGTTCCTTATATTCTGGTCAACCCAACAGAATCTTAGGATAAATATCCCTTATATAGAACTCATCATCAAATAATAATTCATTGAGATCATTTATATCCTTAACACATTTATATCCCTTATATAGAACTCATCATCAAATAATAATTCATTGAGATCATATCATTTATATCCTTAACACAATAATGTTCCATTAGACTGAAAAAAAAATTTCTTTCTGAACATTCCTCCATGGGAATTTCAGTCAAGCAAGTTCTCAATTTGTCATCCATTAACTTGATCCACCGGGTCAAGTGTTAACAGTAGCAATCTGACAGCACAATCCACTAATCTCATAGTGATTTGCTGAAGTCATTATCATCACTCCAGTTACGAACATCATCACAAGGACTCGTCCCATTCATTCTCATTGTGGCTTTGCTCAACTTATCGCTTTTCAACCAAAGTTCAGGAATAATCATTTTTCAATCAGAATCCAAATCAACTCATTAGTTCTCAACCAGAGTTTTAAAATCATATCAACCACATTTTCGAATTCATCATCTAGATAGCATTTTTGCTTATAATTTCAAGGTCTTAGATTTACTCGTATATACTGCCAGTAAAGAGCTGCAGTTATACCCTCGGTATATATGAGTAGTCACGGTCCTTGGAATTATAAGGTAAATATTATCATGTCTAGGCCTCAAGCAAGTCAGGGATTCCATACAATTGCGGTACTTCCATCTGAAGAGCCAATTACCAATTTATAAATTTCAGTCTGAATATTAATTTGTATGAATTTCATCACACAATATCAACCTTTTACTGTTGCTTCACAAATTTTTGATATTTTTGGCTTTTCAGTTGATCCACTTTAGCCAATTCGCTCTGATACTAGCTGAAAGATCCCTGCCCCCTCCGTGCAACGGATTCGGGGTGCTAGCAGCACAGAAGTAGCACTCCTTGCGCAGGGGCAGGATCCCTCACTCGGGGCCTCGTCCACGGATATCCGGACAAGATACTAATCCCTGGGTTCGTCACGGTCATTATTGACCAAACTGATCCGACCGAACCTGTGAGTCTCTTGGTCAGATCAAGGAAGAAACTTGCACTTGGATCATAGAAACCAATGCTTTTTTTCCCATCGAGAGGCACAGCCATTGATTCTTTTCCCATAGAACAATTACTATCTGGGATTTACTTCATCTATCGTACTATAACAAAATTGAGCCTCATTTTACGGATCCATGATCCGTAAAATTTTTACGGATCCATGATCCAATTAAGAATTTGGTTAGGTTTTGTCCCGCGTACCTCAGAAAAGAGTTCCTATGCCCCCTAGCCGGATATTCATGCAAATTTAACGCCAGTCACACCACTTACACACCCAATATGAAATTGCCTTCTTCACAGATTCAACTATCTTTAAAACAATCATTTAATGAAACCATAGTGTCACTGATCATAATCCTCCAAAATATCCGGTTGAATCTTAATTTCCAATCATTCCTTCATCAGAGTATCTATGGCATCATTGGCAACTAGAACACTCACCACCTATCCACTCAGGGGCCTTTTCGATAGTTCCTAGCTCATAGTACCCGACAATATATTCTCTTATAAAAATCAAGATGGAATCTCCATTGAAGATCAGCAAGATCAACCAACAGATCCATATAAAAAGGCCATGGACTCATCCGTTGAGGACCAGCAAGGTCAATCAACCACATCCATGCTCGGTTTCAGAAAACAACTCTTACTCCTTGTTCGAATATCTTCCTCGACGCACGTGTGGGTATCTTCGGCGACCCAGAGCCCAAGCACCGTATGGTCAGTACCCTCTAGGATCCTTTGCAGGTCACCTAGCGCTTCACTCATAGGCCGCTTCCTTGGTCCCTCATCCACCGTACCGGAAGCTCACCATTTAAATCGAACCGAAGGCTGGTCAAGACCTCGGTCGACCTTGCTACGCGAGATGTCCTCCATTGACTCTCCGTCTCGGCGGTTGCAACTTTATTAGTTAGGTCACCACGACCTCATTTACAAGATGGTCAAAATGCTTCCCAAGCATTTTGACATAAAACAACCATTTAAAAACAGGTCATAAATACAGTTCCTATAATGAACTCTCGTCTTTTCACATTCACGTCAATCCACATTACTTAATCCACATCCATTTTATATGTATTTCCATTCTCATCCAATCACATCATTTTCCATCTCATCGCATCTTACCTCATTTATCCTCATCAGATCTCATCCACTCGCATCTTCCCACATTCACATCTCATCACATCACATTCACATCTTATCCATTCATACACATCTATCCCGATTCACATCACATTACATCTCATACATTTACTCACATCGACATCACATCCTCTCTCATGCACATCCATTCTTTCACATACACATCCACATACACATCCACATCCATACATCCATATACATATCCACATTTAATCATTCAATTAATTTAG
The DNA here is from genome assembly GCF_041138505.1 of Cibotium barometz. Classification (NCBI taxonomy): domain Eukaryota; kingdom Viridiplantae; phylum Streptophyta; class Polypodiopsida; order Cyatheales; family Cibotiaceae; genus Cibotium; species Cibotium barometz. The sequence goes on from NC_141086.1 coordinate 1,438,989, forward strand.
GATGATTAATCCTAGAATACGGTAGGAAGTCCTCTTTTCATATTATGAATAAAAATGATTTATGTGTTTTTTTTTTCAAAAATTTTACCATAGCTCCGCTACTATTACTGATAATTCTCAATAAATTTGAAAGAATAAAGTTTAGTATTATTCATGTGACTAGAATAACCACTAATTGGATCATTATCCAATTATGGATTGATTCTTAATTTTACCATAAATTAAATAGCATAAAAGTATTAAAAGCTATTATTTTGGCCTCCAATTAGACAAGCATAGAAATTACTTTTAGATTAGAGAAATGCTTCATGAGAAGCTTCATTTCAATTGAGAATAGATCATTTGAATGACCATTCTTTGGGGAGGAGAGAGAAATGCTTAAAAACCATTATAAATTAAGCATAAATGAAAATTTATGTATTTCTTCATTACAATACATTAAAGAACTTCAATAGTATTCAAAAGCCAATGCTTCTCAAGCTTGAGAGGGGTTGAGAAGAGAAACATTTGGAGATTTAAGAAAAAGAAGACAATAATCCACACTTTACCTTCTAAATTACTTGATTCTTTGATCACAATAGAGGCCCCCAACCAATCAATTGGTTTGGTATGTTGTTGGAGTCACCAAAGAAGATTGAAGAGAGAGAGAAGCTCCAATCTCTTCAATTTGTGGAGGATTTTTAGAGGATAATAAAAAATATCATTATTTTAGTATAATACTGGCATGGTATAGTTCTCATATTTTTTTACAAAGGGCTAAGGATCTATTTATAGGTGAGGGAGGCCTCTAACCAAGTCCAACTAGTTTCTAGAATTTTTTTACAAAGGGCTAAGGATCTATTTATAGGTGAGGCCTCTAACCAAGTCCAACTAGTTTCTAGAATTTTTCAGGTCCAGCATATTTTTTTACAAAGGGCTAAGGATCTATTTATAGGTGAGGGAGGCCTCTAACCAAGTCCAACTAGTTTCTAGAATTTTCCAGGTTCAGCTTGGCTGAATTTGGACAAGATTTTTGGCTCCCTTTTGATTTGGTTTGATCTAGGAGAAAGGAGAGATAAAAATATCACAATATTTTTGAGTTTAAAACTCCACCATACAAGTGAAATAGGCGCCTCCTTGAAGAGATCCCTTCTCCTTACCAAGGTGTCAAAATTGAATCATTATACCCAAAATATCGCATTTTTTTAGTAATACTCATAGTTTTTTACTAATAAACCTTGTCCTTAGTCAACTCTTCATCTTATGTGAGTATTTACTCATTGTTGGGAGTTTTTCTTTTATAAATTGGATTTATCTCCTCTCCACACTTGGATTGATCCTATTGGCCCATAGGAACCTTAATTAGACCAATGAAAATCTAGACCCTTAGGCTAAGGTCCTTTATACTTCTTTTCAATTAATTCCCAATGCACATTGGAAAGTTCTTTTTGAATTTCTGTTTCAGGGGAACCCATTTTAGACACTAGGAGGATTTTTATATCTAAAAATATATCAATTTTGGATTATCTCTCTCTAGATATTTTCTCTCTCTAGGTCAAAATAGGGTAAAACAAAATCTTTCTTTTATTTCAAAGAGGGAAATCATTACAAGATCAGAAGGGGAGGTTCTTACACCTGTACACCTCAAAAGCTAGAGAGAGGAATCTTACATCCTCACCTTCTCCTGTTGTTCCCAATCCATAGTTGCCTTCTTGCGGGCTTTGGGTGAGTCCTGATTATCTAGCAGAGTGATTACTACACTAGATTCATTTGCTTTTGTCCTTATGACTACCAAGATATCTTAAACCTCCATCTATATATCATCTTCTTGTATCGTGTTGGCACTTGGCGGATTTTGTTTGAGTTCCATTAATTCCGCTTGTCTTTCTTCATCATGTTTTTTCTTCATGGCACATTTCGCCTTAGTGTGCCCACGCTATTGTGAAAATAGTAGCATGTGAAGGTTGTAGAACCACTGACATGTCCTTGGCTTCTTTTTTTGGAGTAATTTATGTGGTCTCTGCTCCTCCCTTACCTTGCCATCCCTAGGGGTCTTCTTTTTGTTTCTTTCAGACTCTTCACCATGGGAGATCTATTTTTCAAGTTGTACCTGGAGTTCCATGTACTATGATTGTACATGTTACAAATGGTACACATTGGTGGCTCTGTGCATTCCTCCTTGAGGTGACCTTCTTGTTTACATTGAGAGAAAAACACACTTTTGTGGAATTCTAATCTTTTTCTTTTTTTCATCTCTTGCATCCTACTTCACCTGTGTAGCACAAGTTCTTTGGGGTGCATTTGTGCCCTTGCGGTTTTCTTCTTTTTGTCCTTCCTTTTCTTTACTGCCACTCGAGTGTCCTATGAGGTGTCTCCTGAATCATCCTCTTGAGTTGTGACACTTTTCTTAGGCTTTCTCTTATGTCTTCTTTCTTGAATTCTTTTTTCTTCCATTTTGGCTAACTCGACGAGTTCCTCAAACTCCTCTTCAGTTTCTACCTGCTTTGTGCTGATGACTACTGCATGGAAGTTTGGCTTAAACCCTTGGACAAACTAATCTACAACTATTTTCATTGAGGGTTGGGTTTGTTCTGCCACTCTCTGTCTCAAGCTCAGTCTTCTTGTTAGAGTTGTCTCATTTGATCACACAAAGTTGAGTTATAGACTTTATCTTGCGGAATCTCCCCAGAAAAGCAATCATGACCTCGTCATAAGGCTGGAAATGGTTGTCTTGGTATCTTGACACACCCACTCTGTGGCTCTGTCTTTGAAGGTGTTCATAAAAGCATCTCTAGGGATTTCACTCAGCTCTAGCTCTTCCACATCCCGAGGTCTGGACACTTTCCAGTATTTCTCAAACCTCCTTACATGTAGATTTGTATCTGCCCCTTTCTCTCTTGAGATGATGCCATGGCTCCCTTGAACCTTTTTCGGGGGGTTTTTTGTTGTGGTTGTTCTTCCTATTTTTTTTGCTCCACTCTTCTTGGGCTTTTTGGACCTGGACTATGCACAACTTCTAGCTCTTGGCACTCCTTTTCTTGGCACTCCTTTTCTTGGTCCAAATTGTGCTTGAAGTCTGATACTCCCTCTTGCTCATATGGGGTTGTAGAAGTTTTTGCACTATCTTCTTGATAGGAATAGTATAAGACACTCCAAGCTACGAGCTTCCTAGAGGGTTTCTTAGAAGACATTACTTTTTTCCATCCTCAGGTTCAAAAACATGTGGAAGGCATGCCTGAATCTATTTTTGATGGTTGGGTTGTGTGGTGGAAGGTTCTCTACACTGACTTGTTCTGAAAAGCTCCTCCATGTAATGGCTTCTCCGTCTCACAGACTTGTTTTAAGGATCTAATTCTAGCAAGATTAGTTTGAGCACACTAGAACTTTCTCTTTGAGAGTTTCCTTTTCCTGAAAGTGTAGAATGCTAGAGACTTTTCTGCTCCGTTGTAATTTCCCAAAAAGGAAAGATTTTCGGCCTAGTTGTGGTAGAGGTTTCCCTTAGCACAAAATTTTCTAGCAAAGTTGTAGTAAAGTTCCCCAGTAGGATCGCTAATTTTCCTCTCGGTGGAATGGCAAGACACCGGTCTAAAACAATAGACCAGTCATGCAATGCCATGGGAGGCGAGTAGCCACCCATCAAAGCTTCTAGATTCAAACACCATCTCTAGAGTGGTCATGGGGACACTCAAAACACCGCTCTGCTTTAGAACTCCACACACTCTCACTCTCTACTACATAACTCTCTCACTCTCTCTCTCTAGCATACATGTTTATTAAAACAGAGACACATCACTCTTATTCAACACATTACTACAGAGAGTAACACAGAGACATAATGAATGGCAACATTGCTCTTTGTAGATTACTTTTAGAATCATTGTAGGATCATTGTAGAGCAACTACAATGTAGAGCAACTACTCGACATAGAGACTACTCGACATAATGAATGGCAACATTGCTCTTTGTTTACTAGATTACTTTTAGAATCATTGTAGAGCAACTACTCAACATAGAGACTACTACTTCCTAAGGACTATGACCATGTTTTACTTCTCACTACTGTGAACTATTAGCTATGAGCTATTAGCAGCATGCAACCTTCTTGGAGTAGTGATTAGCCACCCTTTTAAGCTTTGTCTTCTTGATCTTAGAAATAGCTATTGTGGTGGTTAGAGCATGCCACCTGCACACGTGCAGTATCAAGGTGGTGCTTATAACGTGGGACGTGATCTGATTGTGCATTGTTGCTAGTGAGCCCACTGGGCGCAACAATTAGGATCCACAATTGGCCTTCGAGGAGCTACCCTCCTACACCTCATCCTCTTCTTGCATAGGTTCTTCTATTTAATTTGGGTCTATGTCTAGGTCCGAGCACATCCTCATCACATGGCTCGTCATTAACGACCTCATCACATGGCTCGTCATTAACGATCTCAGCCCACCTTTGTTGAATTAGAAGTTCCATGCTCTCTGCAAGAATGCGGGATCATTAATCATTTCATGTATATCCTCTCTTGTGTAGAGCCAATCCTCTCCTCTTTGCAGATGTCCTAGGTAGATTGTCCACTTCTTGTGTTTCGAGGACTTCCTCAACCTTGGGTTCCTCGTTTATGGGTCCTAAGGCTGGTATTCCTCCTTCTATCATTCCCATCCACATGTTATCTCAGTGGCATTTTTAGATGTTTCTAGATCCTTGCCACCACGTGGTCGAAACATATTCAAATTATCAATTTTCCCTTGTTCCAACATCATTCTTTGCGTATCGAGCTCTTTCCTTTTTAAGCCCAATAGTCATAATTTTCGCTTAGCTTCAACTAGTTTCATGTCAATGTCCACTTCCTCCGATGTGGGGAAGAAGATTTGACCTGTATGGGCAGTATTTTCCTTGTCCCTCCTAACCCTAGGAGTCATTCCACTAATCCTCACTGTGTTAGTTTTCCTAGGGCCAGAAGTTAGGATTTTTTAGGTTGGGAAGTCCATTCTTAGACCGTTTCCCACACTTGTTGATGGGCTTGCACCCGAGATTACACTTCATCTTCTGTGCCATGCTGGAGACCAAAAAATCCCCTGTTCATATCAAATATTTTGCTAGACTTTGCAAGAGAAGCTGGTTTCTCTTCTCCAAATCCAAAGAATCTTAGCCCTTTTTCCATGGATTCTTCACTATTAGTTTCTATGGTGGCCAGATTTATCCAAGATGCAACACTCAATTGAGTGCTCACCAAGCAGAGCCTGAACTAAGACTTCTTTGGTAGGAAGAACCTGGGTGATTTGATACACTGTTGTTATGAGATCCCACTGCCTTCACTCCACCTCTTTTCCCTAATTCTCTCCACCTCTTCACTTTTCCCAGAATATCTCCACACCTCCTAAATCTTCTCATGCTACCCTTTATTCTCTCCCAGTAGTTTCTTCTCACCTTTTCAGAGGTTCTTTCACATTTACTCATTCTCTTTTACAGCCTCTAACCAAGGGCTTGTTCCCGCACACACCCTATTCACTTGTATTTATAACAAGAGGGAACTCCATATATCCACAGTTGGAAGAAGGAATAGACAACAACTATCATTGGGTACTTACCAATGCTTCAAGCTCACGTCTCTTGAGGCTCTCCAAGCTCGCTTTTGGAAGCTCCACTCCTCCAATCTCCACCTCCATGCTGTCACCACGGAGTCGCTCACACCACAATGCAGGGAAATCTTCCTCTCACTCTTCCACACACATGCATAAAAGAGGAACATGCACTAGAGTACACACACACACACACACATACTCTCTCTCTCTCTCTCTCTCTCTCTCTCTCTCTCTCTCTCTCTACAAATCAAGAGCTCTCTCTCTCTCTCTCTCTACAAATCAAGAGCTCTCATAGCAAAAAGGGGGATTGTGTCTTTCCATTATGCAAAAATTCCTTTTACACAACTAGCCCTTATTCATACTTGGGCACCCAAAACTTACTAACTAAAGCATGGCTGGCCAGTATCTCATAATGTACAACCTTTATAGTGCCTTTACATAACACTTATTAATGTACTCAAATGGAGGGGCATCTTTGTTAATCTAAGATGGGATTAACATCCCTATCAACTGCTCCATTAGTATGTTCGAATTCATGGTGAATGAGAGAGAGAGAGAGAGAGAGAGAAACAAAGAGCTCAAGCACAATTACAAGAAAGAGAGTGGAAAGAAAAATCTCATATATCTTTATTCAATGGGTAGCCAACCTATTTAAAGGCTTGTAGCAAAAGTGATTAAAAATGAGATTAAGAGATAATCCCTTTTACCTAATCCAAAAGTGCATGAAAAAGAGCACCCATTGCCTAGAATGGAATGCAATCAAAAAAGGGATATTTTATATGCTAAGACTGTCACTTAGACCATAGAACCATATTCCCATGACCCCAATGTAGCATGGTATTTTGGTGTATTTTCAACACCCTCCCTCAACAAAATATCCATGGCTACTATGTTGTCAATGCTAGCTCTAGTTACTGCTTTACAAACCTATTTATGATGACCATCCAAGTGTTTATAGGTCTTACTCATGGTGGTTTACAAATCTAGACAACAAAGAAAGATGCTAGACTTCTAGTTTTGATTACAAATCACTTGTATAGAGGGGTAGTTTGAGGATCCAGCCCTTCCTGGGGGAGTTGATTCATGCTACCCAGACAGGATTCGTCAAGGACCGTGGTATCCTTGACAACATTTTCACCTTCTGGGAGGCGACGGCCTGAACTAGATTTCTTGGTGAGGACTTGGTCGTGATGCTTCTCGATTTTGAGAAGGCATACGATAGAGTCGATTGGGGTTTCTTAGAGGGCACTATGCTTCGCCTGGGCTTTGAGCCAGGTTGGATTAGAGGGGTGGTGGCTCTGTATTCCACAGCTCGCAGCCAGGTGTTGATTGCAGGAGGACGGGGGCCGAGTTTTGAGCTCACATATCAATCCGTCAGGGGTGTCCCCTCGCCCCTTTTCTTTTTCTCTTCTTTGTGGAGGCTATGAGCATGTATTTGACGGCAGAGGAGGTTGGTTTGAGAGGACTCCAGCTCCCAGTCCGGGGGGAGGACCTGCTCGATGCTGAGTTTGCTGACGACACGGGCTTATTTTTGCATGGCCAGGAGGCCAATCTTCTTCCGGCAGAGCAGTCGCTCCAGGTTTTTAGTGCAGCTTCAGGAGCATTGATCAATTGGCGCAAGACAGTGGCCTTTTGGATCAGTAGCGCTCCCACTCCGGCATGGAGCCCGGACCCCAGTTTTAGATGGATTCCTCTTGGCACAGCAGTGCGGTATTTGGGATGCCAGATTGGACTAGATTTGTCACCTGAGCAGCAGATTGCCCCGCTTCTTCTGAGCATTCGGAAGAAGCTTTTGTATTGGCGTACAGCTCGACTATCCTTGGCTGGGAGGGTGGTGGTGGCGTGTTGTTAGCGACCATGTGGTACATTACGTCTTGCTGGATCTTCTCGAGCTCTTGCTTCAGGCAGGTACAGAGGCTGATCAGGAACTTTCTTTGGTCTGGGCGGGACGGTCAGCCAGCCCGGGCAAAGGTTGCATGGGCAGTTATTACACTTCCGCTGGCTCAGAGGGGCTTGGGCATTATAGATCCAGTCGATCAGAGTAGAGCCTTATTGGGGAAGCTTATTGTTCAGGGGCTACTTCCAGGCGCTGAGCCTTGGAAAGAGCTTCTCTTGCAGCGGCTGCAGGCTCGGGCTCCCCCAGCAAGGGGCACTTGGGCACCAGAGATTCGATGGATCTTCATAGAGATGAGGAGGACAGGCCTTAGTAGAGGATGGGAGGACAGATTTGCCTTGAGCATCCTGAGAGCTTGGGAGCTGCTGAGACCAGGGCTCTCTCAGTGACCTCCTTCTTGTGTTGAGGAGCGGGCCAGACAGCCGCTCATCTGGAGCCCAGTGGTTTGCACAGAGCAGGGTCATATGCTCGGTTCTCGACCTCGTCTAGCCTGGGGACCTTTGGTGGCAGGCCCAACACGTAGCTTTGGAGACTGGCAGGCCTTCTGCAGTCTCCCAGAGGAGATCCAGGTGGAGAAGCTGAGTCACTTCAAAGGGGGGTTGATGATGAGGGATGACATTCAGGAGGCACTCACCGAGGAGTGGTTCACGCCTATCGAGCTAGTGGCCCCACGGTGGATGGGAGCCTTTACACAGTTGGAGATCCTGATTGCTGTCAGAGCTTGCACTGAGGATGGCAGATGCCTTTACTATGAGATTTAGGATGAGGGCAGACTTCAGAGAGTGGAGGTGGAGTCGCCTTTGGTTGCAGAGTGCACCTTTCAGAGGATTCAGGTAGTGGCCGCCGCTTCTCGGAAGTGGCATATTGACCCAGACCCTGCAGATGTGCTCCCGGATTGGCGCATATGGGCATATTCAGTGCGCCCCTTGGCCCGGCTCCAGTGGGACCCTGGTGAGTACGAGTGGCATGATCCTTATGCACCCCTTGAGGCCACAGAGATTACCTTTTTTCAGTATACTGTTCGGTTGGGGCGGCATATTTTGACAGCGAGGAGGATGGTCTCTCCGGCTGCAGCGGGCCACTGGCGGCTACAGGGACTCTCACAGGAGTTTCTGGAGGATTTTTGGGCCCGGCTCTGGGCTAGTCGGCAGGCCCGCAGGATCTCGACTTTCCAGTGGGGCTGGTCGCCCACCACAGGGGTTCCAGTTGGCACCTGGCTTGTCTACAGCGGTCTCCCGGCGGCCTGCGTCCGATGCGGCCACCCTATGGAGACACAGAGACATTGCCTTTGGGACTGCCCTCAGGCGCAGCAGATTTGGCTGCGGATGCTGCGTATTCTGGTCCCCCTCTCTCCAGAGGGTACGTATACGTGGGGTGCCGCTGCTTGGTCGACTTCGTCAGGGCCTGCTATGGGCTATGAGACGGAGAAGGACAGCCAGGCCATCAGATTCATTAGGGGCCAGCCTCACCTTGTTCCTTCACCGGATTTCTCGTCCGCGAGCTGGACACAGGAGAGGGATCTACGATGGGAGCTCCTCAGCAGCATCACCATCTGGTTCACCTAGAGGGCCCGGTGTTTCAGGGCCTTTGAGGGGAGACTGGAGCCACCAGCAGAGACTGTTCGGGGGATTTGGCAAGAGTTGATCCACACCTTGCGAGGACAGTATGACCGCATCCGGGGAGACTCGGATGAGGCGATCTTGCAGCGTCAGGCCTTTCACACCACCTGGCGCAGCGGCCCCTTCTATACCCTACACGCGGGGTCCCCCCGTTGGCACTACAGGCCACCTGTTTGGCTTTTCCCCCCTCCTATTGTATGATATAGCCCCTCAGTTTTTGGTACTGATACTTGTACTTTTCAGCACCTAGGGAGTCTCCCTGGCTGCCTAGCTTTGTTCTCTGCTCTGTTTTTCTTGTGAGCAGGAGAGGATCTTTTGTAGCCCTACGGGCGTTTTTTATAACTAATGAAAGGATCTTTTCTCGGAAAAAAAAAGATTAGAGTGATCCGGACTTCCCTTACAAGATTTCAGTGGTTGCATAGAGGGTGAGGGTAATTGGTTTTCAGGCATGGGAATGGCACACAAACCCATCACCAGGCAAGAGACTATGGATATGGGAGTGCCAACCTCACACGTCTACAGTGGGACCCAAGAGAGTGGACTTGGCATGACCCCGCTGATCGAGAGGAGTCTTTGGATGCCCCCTTCTTTGCATGTACAGCTCGGCTAGGCCGCAGGATCGAGATGCCAGAGATTGATGGCACCCCGACAGCAGCGGCACATTGGCAGTCATAGGGCCTCTCATAGCGCTTCCTCTCAGATTTTTGGAAGAGGCTCTGGGACAGCTTTCAACCTAGAAAGATCACCCTCTTTCTTTGGCTGATGGCACACAGGAGCTTGGCGGTCGGCACTTGGCTGGCAATTGGAGGTCGGCCAACAGCTTGAGGTGCGGCGACCCTCATGAGTCTCAACGTCATTGTCTTTGGGATTGCCCGAAGGCTCAACAGATTTTGCAGTGGATTCTCCGCATCTTCACTATGGATAGTGCCTCGACCTGGATCATTACATGGGGCACTGTCGCTTGGGCCACAGAGACTGAGGTGGTCAGGGCTTGCGAGATTGGGGAGGGCTAGCCCTTCAGCTCTCTCACCACCACATTTCAGCAGTACTAGCGGTAGCATTGCAGCCTGGCACATTTGGTGAGCTACATGTAGCGAGGCCATTAAGGTACCCACACTCCGCCTGCTGAGTCCACCAGGAGCATTTGGCCTGATATCATTCATACACTCTGCGGTCAGTGGAGGAAGTTATAGGAAGGTTCTGACCACATGCAGAAGCGGCGGGAAGCTTTCTTGAGACTCTGCAAGCCTGGCCCTTTCCTCACACATCGAGGTGGTGACCCCACCTGGCTTTACAGACCACCTGTGAGGTGTTGCCCCCCCCCCCCCCCCCCACCTATGAGACAGCCTTCTTCTCATAGAGAGGCCAGCCAAAGAAGTGTCTCTTCCCTTATGATCATTTGATTCCCGCCCCATACATGAGGCGAGTTTGTATCTAGCCCATTGTGGCTTTTTTTCATTAAGTAATAGAAGGATCTTTTTCCCAGAAAAAAAAAACTCTTCTAGACTTTCAAGACACCCAAAATCTTCCGGGAGCTCCTCCAGCTCAGTGTAGTGATGCATGTCAAGCTCCATAGCTTTTTCAGCTGCCCGAAGGAAGAAGGGAGCTTCCTGATTGCTGAGCTCCTTGCAGAAAACTCTTCTAGACTTTCAAGATACCCAAAATCTTCCGGTAGCTCCTCCAGCTTATAGAGCACTCATACATGTCAAGCATCCGCTGCTTTTTCAAAGCCCCCCCGAAGGAAGAAGGAAGCTTCATGATTACTGAGCCCCTTGCACAAAACTCTTCTAGACTTTCAAGAGACCTAAAATCTTCTGGTAGCTCCTCCCGCTTAAGGCACCCTCCCATGCCAAGCTCGCGTAGATTTTTCAGCTGACCGAAGGAAAAAGGAAGCTTCGTGATTGATGAGCCCCTACAAACTCTTCTAGACTTTCAAGAAAACCAAAATCTTCCAATAGCTCCTCCAGCTTAAGGCACCCTCCCATGGCAAGCTTCCGTAGCTTTTTCAGCTGCCCGAAGGAATCTTCGTGATTACTAATCCTCATGCATAAAACTCTTCTAGACTTTCAAGGGACCCAAAATATTCCCATAGCTCCTCCAGCTCAGTGCACTGATGCATGTCAAGCTCCAGTAGCTTTTTCAGCTGCCCGAAGGAAGAAGGGAGCTTCCTGATTGTTGAGCTCCTTGCAGAAAACCCTTCTAGACTTCCAAGATACCCAAAATCTTCCGGTAGCTCCTCCAGCTTAGAGCATTCATACATGTCAAGCATCTGTAGCTTTTTCAGCCCCCCGAAGGAAGAAGGAATCTGTGTGATTACTGAGCCCCTTGCAGAAAACTCTTCTAGGCTTTGAAAAGACCCAAAATCTTCTGGTAGCTCCTCCAGCTTAAGGCACCCTCCTGTGCCAAGCTTCCGTAGCTTTTTCAGTTGCCCAAAGGAAGAAGGAAGCTTCGTGATTGATGAGCCCCCTACAAACTCCCATAGTTTTTTCAGCCCCCCAAAGGAAGACGGAAGCTTCTTGATTGCTGAGCCCTTGCAGAAAACTCTTCTAGATTTTAAAGAGACCCAAAATCTTCTGGTAGCTCCTCCAACTTAAGGCACCCTCCCATGCAAAGGTTCCGTAGCTTATTCAGCTGCCCGAAGCTTCATGATTGATGAGCCCCCTACATCAGACTCTACTGAGCCCCCCCCATCAAACTCTTTTAGACCTTCAAGAGACCCAAAATCCTCTGGTAGCTACTCCAGATTAAGGCACCCTTCCATGCCAAGCTTCCGTAGCTTTTTCAGCTTCCCAAAGGAACAAGGAAGCTTCGTGATTGTTGATTCATCTGCATAAAACTCTTCTAGACTTTCAAGAGACTCAAAATCTTCCGGTAGCTCCTCCAGCTCAGTGCACACCTGCATGCCAAGCTTCCGTAGCTTTTTCAGCTGCCCCAAGGAAGAAGGAAGCTTCATGATTGCTGAGCACCCTACATCTCTTCTAGACTTTCAAGAGACACAAAATCTTCCGGTAGCTCCTCCAGATTAAGGCACCCTGCCATGACAAGCTTTCGTAGCTTATTCAGCTGCCTGATTTTAAAAGATCAAATTCTTCTAACAGCTGCAAATCTTCACTAAATATTGTCAAATTTTCAGCTGCTCAAAGGAAGACGGGAGCTTCATCATCAGTGGGCAATCAAGGATTTCTTAAATTGAATTCACTCTTGTAAAATTAAAGTTGACTTTTTAAAGTCAGATCTCATGAAATTACAAAAGTTTGAGGATCAAACATTAAAAAATAAGAATAATGACTATATACCATAATGGACCATAATTCCAGCACGGAAAGAAACTCCAAGTCTAATAATAATTCTTTAGAAGGAGCCGATCTCAGCCACCTTATTTCCAAAGCTTTTAGTCCCTCATCATCATACTCCAGATTTGTTCCATCCAAAAAAGCAATCGTAAAGATCTCATTTGGGAAAGCAAACTTGCATTTAAGTTTTAGAGGGAAGTGCTAAGCCCACAGATTTGATCAAGACCCTGCAACCACAAACCACACCATGATTGCATGGATCATTCTACACAAACCAAACCATCATTGCATGGATCATTCTATCGTTTTATCGCTCATGTACTGTAGTATCGGCATTAGAGGAGCATAATGCAGATGCTTGGTACAGATCTACATTCACTAATGTAGTTCCCATCCACTCCATAACCCAGACACTCATTAAATATATGGATATTGCACAAACATTGTGAGATCAGTGTAGAGCAACTGGAATGGAAAATACAGGGAGAGCCACCCACCCTCCACACTACAAACAAGCTTCAAAACGACAAGTGAAAGTGCGTCAAAGATGGAAAAAAGGAAAGAGCTAAGAGTTCAGGATGAACAGTAGAACAAGTTTCTTGCTGGGCATTCACAACAGCTAATTTGAATCTCTTTAGTCTTTTGTTTTTGTATTGCCTTCCCTTCCTACGGCATTGTTTGCATACATGAATGCGTGCCGAAAAAAGAGAAGTAAATAGAGAACTGAATACGCACCTGCTTACGTCACAGCACTTGCATCAAGTCGATATCATCCCACACCCTACTCCCCTTGCCTGACAGTTTGACAATGCCTCTAGCCAAATCCTTCAAGTGATCGTGCATTGTCAGGCACTCATTTTCGTCCACCTTCACTAGACAGAGATCTACCAAGCTCTCTAGAACACTTCTCCACCCCTCTACCAAATCATCGCTATCCCCAAAGTATTCGGCACTCTGCCTGCTTTCACCAATCAATAAGCAAGCCCCAACTAGAAACATTTCCTGCTCATGCTTACTAAGAGCCTCATAGCTAACCTTCAAACGAGTCTCTATGGGTTTGTATGAGTAGCGTTACTACTGAAAATCTTGATTGCTTCTTCCCAGAATTTATTTTCCTTCCTCACCCTAAGATGACAACCAAGCACCTCCAGCGAAAGGGGAAGACCAGCACATGCTTCACTTACTTTCTCTGCTAGCAATTCAAAACCTAGATCTGGTGAAGGCTTCTTGAAAGCGTTCAGACACAAACGTCACAATGACTCACCACTGTCTATGCCTTGTACCTTGTAGCGTTCACTCTTGAAGACATCAGAGAAATCATTGCCGAGAGGAAATACTTTTTGGTTCCTGCAAGTTACAACCATTGGACTTCCCAGGAGAAAGGATGTCAGACCCATGGTTTTCTCAATGGATTCAAAGCTTTTTGCATCATCCAATATGATCAAGACCTCCTTCCGCCTTAATCCAGCTTTTAAACGCACTTTCTTCTTTCCAGCATCGTTCCCTTGGAACATCTTTTCATGCAGCAAATCTTCGAGGAGCTGATTCTGTAATTGACTCAGTGTCTTAGCCCGACAATTTTCCACAAAGCTTGGTGCTTGAAACTCCTTTCTAAGTCTCCTGTAAATAGCGCGAGCAAGAGAGGTCTTGCCAATGCCATCCATGCCCCAAAGCAGCACAAAATACACATTTTCCTTTTCTTTCAAATGAAACACAGCTCGACCACATCATGGACCCTCTTGTCCAAACCAACTGCTTTGAGGTCATCCTCCACGGGAATCCTGCTTTGCATCTCCTGTGCTATCATCTCTACGAGAGCTTGGAGAAAGTCTCCTTCACATCTGCACACTGGTAATATCGTATAGATTAGTGATAAGTGAGAAGATTAACTACAAAAAACGGATACAAAACAAAGGTTTCGTACTTGTTAAAGGTGTCCAGGCGGAAACCCTCATGCCATGAGAAAGGGTGAACATCATCTCCTTGAGGGAGCTCCTCCATGTCCAGAAATGCTTTGATCCCACGGCATTCTAGGACATGGTAAAGTATATTCGCAAATCCACGCTTTATACAAAGTAATCTTAAGGAATCCTCCACGTTTTGAGTTAACTCATGTACAAAATCGAAAATAAGAAATAGTGCTGTGTTGTACACCAGCTCTTTCCAAAAAAAAAGGATGTGCCATTTTGTATAAGCATTCTCTTTTCAGATTTGGACCTAGAAGCAGGCTTGCGCTAGGTTTTGAGGCCTATGCCCACTATGCACACACTAATCACGTTCATGGGGGGACGACGACCGCAAATTTAGCTCACAGGATGCCATCAAGATTCCAGCATTGGTGGCATCAATCCCACTAGTTCTAAATCAGGTGCCCTCTCTAGATGCAAACACTTTGAATCTATTTAACAACCTAGGAAGGGGGGTTTCACACGGATCAATGGGGGCACATGATCACATTTGGCTGTCAAAAAACCTAGTGGTTGCCTAAATTTGATGGATCTATAGGTGTGTGCATAAATGATATGTGTGACGCAACTACATGAAGTGAATACATTGAATTTATGTGTTCAAGGAAAATCATGGCTGTGGTTTCAAACACTAGCGTGTGCCATCAAAGTGAATTTTCAGACAATCAAAAAAGCTTTTGTCGGTGGGGTTTCAAGGATTGGACTGAAATGGAGTGCATTACACATACATACTTAATGAAACAATGGAGTCCTGCAAGTCCAGGAGAGATTTTATCCAACAAATCAAAGTCTTAAAATTATAATGCTAGGTGTGGGAGAAATTAGATGATTCACAGATGAAAGATTATTTCATAGGGGATTATATCAAATCACTTTGCACAATTTGCTTATCCTCTCAAACCCAATGACATTTGGATGGAAATCTCTTAGAGGATTGTACGGGCCACCCTCTTTTTTTTTCAAGAAAAAGATACTTCAATTAGTAAAAGAAAAAACAGCCACAAAGGGCTAAACAACCACCACACGCTACATACAAACTCTCCTCATTTAAGGGCGGGAGTCAAATGATCATGAGGGGAAGAGACGCTTCTCCTCCGGCTGGCCGCTCTCTGAGGAGAAGGCTATCTCATTCAGGGGGAGGGGGTGGGAACAACCACACAGGTGGTTTGTAGTGCCCAGTGGGGTCTCCTCCTCTATCTATGAGGAAAGGGCCGGACCTCCAAAGTCGCAGGAAAGCTTCTCGCCACTTCCGCATGCGGTCTGCACCTCCCTGTAACTTCCCCCACTAACCGCAGAGGGTGGTAATGATATCAAGCCATATGCTCTTGATGGTCTCCACCGGAGGAGTGTGGGTACCTTCGATGGCATCGCTACATCTAGCAGGCCAAATGTGCCATGCTACTATGCTACTCCAAATCTCCCATCTCTGGCATGAGCCTGGCCGCCAATCACTTGAGGGACTGTGACTGATACTACTTCAATACGATGGTGAGAGATCTCAAGGCCTAGCCCTCCCCCATCCTCGTCATAAGCCCTGGCCACTCCAACCTCTATGGCCCAAGTGACAGTGCCCCATGTGATGATCGAAGTCGATGTCGTATCCATAGCAAAGATGCGGAGAATCCCCTACCAAATCTATGGAGCCTTCGGGCAATCCCAAAGGCAATGTCTCTGAGTCTCCTTGGGGTGGCCACATCATGGGCAATCCACTGGTCGACCACCAACTGCCAGTCAAGTGCCGACCGCTAAACTCCTATGTGCCATCAACCAAAGAAAGAGGGTGATCTTTCTTGGCCGAAACTTTCCCACAGTTTCTTCCAAAAATCTGAGAGGAAATGCTATGATAGGCCCTGAGACTGCCAATGTGTTGCTGCTGTCTGTCAGTGTGCCATCTATCTCGGGCATCTGGATCCTGCGGCTTAGCCGTGCAGTATATGCGAAGAAGGGGGCATCCAGAGTCTCCTCCTGATCTGATGCATCATACCAAGTCCACTCTCCCGGATCCCACTGCAAGCATGTGAGAGGGCGGCACTCCCATATCCATAGCTGCCATAATCTCTCCCTTGCCACCGTGGCCAGTGCTGGATCAATATGCCATTCCTGTGCCCGAAAACCAATCACTCTCACTCTCTGCAAGGTGCAGCCACTAAAATCCTCCAAAGGAAGCAGTTCTCTCTAGTCTACCATGGGATCCAGTAGAGAGTGAGTAGACCACTATCCTCATCTGCTCCATGGATCGCCACTACGATATCGTGCCAGGTAAACACGCCTAGCCACACTGGGGCAGTCGAGTTTGGGAGAGTCAGCCACTCTTGAGGGATAGCTGATGAGCCGATGTCGATGCTGAGCCTATCTCTACCCCGGATCCCTGTTAGGCCTCTCTCCTACACCTTCGGGAGTAATTGCCTATGGGTGATCCAATCTCCGAGAGACCTGGCTGGTCCCATGCTCAAGGCGCCCCAAGAAATGTGCGGTCGCGGGCCCCTAGCATGTAGCCACTGGGTAAACGGATCAAGGGGTTCCAGACCAAAGGCTGCCAAAGCCGCTCCTCTGATGCAACTGGGGCTATCCACGAGCTCGCATCTCTCTGAAGATCCATCGGGTACTCTGTAGCCAAGGGACCCCAAAACTCGGAGTGCGGGCTGAAATCTAGGTCAATAGAAAATCCTTCCAGGGCTCACCACCGGAAACATAGTTGTTATGAGGCGCACCTCTAACCGTTAGAGGTGTTCGAGGGGTATGAGTCTTCTGAGGCGTCTGGGCATAGTTGATTTTTTTTTATACTGTTTTGGATTCTGCCCATTTCTGACCATTTGGGATTTACCCATTTCTACCCGTTTGAGTCTCTAGACGGGAGCTATAAGGGCCCCTCTAAGCTCTCAAGACTCACATGGGAGGAGGATCTACTGTGGCTTTGTGGATTTCCGCAAGGCCTTTGACACAGTGCCCAGAGCTAGACTGATGCGCAGGCTGCAAGACTTGGGGGTTCCATGTGAGCTCATTTGGGGTATTATGGCACTTTATGAGACAGTAGTTGGGCAGGTGCGGACTTCAGAGGGTCTCTCTCAACTAGTACACTCTAGTATAGGGGTGAAACAGGGCTGCCCGCTCTCTCTGACTCTATTTGGACTATACATTGATGAGATCTCTGATTATATTGGGACACGAGGGGATAGAGGAGCACAGTTGGCTGGCACTTGGATACCTCTGCTCTTATATGCTGATTCACACAACCATGCATATACTCGTCCACAGTGTCAAACCATTGGCAAGTGACCTTTTGATCATTTCTTGAAATCGAATTGTGTGCCTTATCCTTCTTGTACTCAGAGGTGTACACACGGCCCCATCCCTTTGCGACAACTTTCAGTGTCTTTATCACATTCTAGAAAAAGCGAAGCAAGTTGTGTTGCAACTTTTGACTAAAGGTCCACTCCCTGCTTCAGAGTTTTCCCAAATTCATCAGCCACCATGGATCCACGAATGTGGATGAGTTGTGCCACCCATGGCTCTTTCCCTAGTTGTCTGCTCATCCACACAAGCGCTATTGGTAGCACCCTTTTTCGTCTTCTTTATATTGCCTTTCTCCTGTGTCTCGAATCCCTCCAAGCTAGCATCTATAGCTTTCATGTATTTCCTCTTTGTTGGCTTTTTCTGAGGCACTAATGGTGGCTGCCCACTTTCCTCAAATTGCATTCCAGCATGCTATCCTTAGATGGCATAATTGGGAGGTTGTATGACTTGATGGGCTAGTGTGGTAGGCAAACCTGGCCTTTGGTATGACCTAAATGAGAAAGGAGATCCCATTCTCAGTCCAGTTAACATGCTGTGAAAGTGAGTGATTGGATGGGAGGACGCACATGGAATGAATGTCCATTGTGAGAAGACACGGTACTTGGCATTGCAATAGTTTGGAATTTCAGACTCTTACGTGCCTACATAGAATGTTGGCTATGGGAATGGTGTGAGTATTATGTGTAGCAATCAGTGTCATGAAGTTCTTCTTCGGAGTCCATCTTGTATGTTGTAAATTATATAAGCATGTCAATAAAATTAGTTTATTAGAATGCATTTCTTTATGGACATGAAAAACCAATTTTACAATTGCAATATAACCTGTTGAGAGAGAGAGAGAGAGAGACAGAGAGACAGAGAGAACATGGTCTCAACAAATCATTCAGACAACGGTTGCCAACCATTCCGTTCGATAAGAAGTTTGCAGTCTCCAGTGAAGAAAATCAGTGAGTCTCACACGTTTGCAATAATCAAGTCTTTTTGTGTATCTACTGAGTGTAATTCAGAGCTAATTTGTATGTTTATGATGGTAGGCTGAACGTAGGGAAGGCAGATGCATCTATCACTTCACAACGTTGACATTACAGAATCCATGCCCTAAGGATTTCAAAAACTATAGGAGTGGTGTCAATACATATGGACTTTGCTTGATTTATTGTTGGGAGGAATGATTGTTTTGAACCCTACCTAGACAACTAGCTAGTTTTCAACATAAAGATGTACTTTTTCATGTATCTTTGTAGGCACCGATGTTATTTGAGGTGTCTCTCCTATATAGCTAATAGAGGCCACTATTAGTGACAACTTGTAATCACGTTGTTTATTTGTTGTTATGCTATGAAGTGGTTGGGTTTCAGAGACTACTTCAAGCATTAACAAGTCAATAAAATTAGTTTATAAGAACGTATTTCTTTATAGAAATTTCAACAGCAACATGTTCCTTTATGAACATGAAAAGAAACCCAATTTTACAATTTCAATGTAACCTACTGAGAGAGAGAGAGAGAGAGAGAGAGAGAGAGAGAGAGATCTGCCCAACAAATATGAATTGTTGGAGGTCATGCTCAGTTCATGGTGTTGTAGTAGCTCGTGAGATTCTTGTTACCTCCACAAACCAAAATCTAGGAACCAAATAGTAACATGCATGGGAATACTTCATCTGGACTTTGACATGCAGGAGTACAAAACATTAATCGGTGCATTAATATGCATAAGGAAGTCGACAAGATCCAACAACAACAGAGCAGGTTGAAAACTACATCAGTCTTAAAGAAGGTACTTGTATTAGGGTTGCAGCTTATAGAAGGCGGATCACACTCCAACAAACCAGGACCAGAGGTGCGCAAGCCAGTGTCAAAATATTGGACATGAATCCTCAAGCATACATAGCTATGGTGTGCTCAATCCTAATCATGTGATTAAGAAATACTAATCTTATGGTGGGTTGGGGCTAATTAACAACATAATGAAACTCCTAATGACAACCAAGCTTGAGTCATGCACAATTAGGTTATAAGATGGAAACTTCTACTCATAATAAAGAGGCTTGAGAGCTGCTTGCATTCATTGCTTGGAAATAACCCTTTTTATATGAGGAGGGTATGCAGAGGCACTTGGATACTTTACATGCTTATGCACTTGGATACTTTACATGCTTATGCACAGGACAGTGGGCTCTCAGTTAACCTTGGTAAGACCAAGGTTATGGTGTTTAACACTATAGCTCAGTGGGTTTGGAGATCAGCGCCTATTTTCACATATGGGCAGGAGATAGTAGAGTATGTTGACTCATACACATATCTTGGAGTGGTGTTCACTGGGCCCACATTTTCCATGAGGGGGGCAGCAGAGGCCAGATTGACTAGAGGATATGCAGCACTAGGAGGTCTAGAGAGGATGTGCTCACAGGTATAGTTTCAAGAGCCACGCACTAAGCTGTGGCTTTTTGACTTAGTGTGGCTTTTTGACACGTTGGTCACATCGGCTATGCCATATGGAGTACAGATCTGGGGGCCTATCCTAGATCGTCACAGTCGATCAGGATGCACATACGATGGATGGAGATCGATGGAGAGACCACTTGTGTCCATGATCTCCAGAATGATTCGGGCTAAGGCCTCGATACCCCATGAGAGTATTAGAGCCGAGATGGGAGCACCACCGAGTCGAGGCTCTTGCCAGATCAGTGTCCTTCATTCATAGCACCTGGGAGCTTCCTCGACACCGGTATGCACGACTTGCTTTAGAGTCCTCTCATCAGCTAGCCATGGAGGGAGACACTTCATGTTGGTATGCGCAGATAGCATCCTGGTTTGAGCTCCAAGGGTTCAGTTTAGACAGACTTCCACCCTTCCAGTACTCTCTGGAGGCACCCTCTCTCACCTTGACACATTCTGAGATTAGTAGAGTCATCAGACAGGACCTCATTCAGTTGGACACTAGGAGGACATGGCTAGAGCCCTCACAGGAGTTGGGGACGAAGATGGCTTTCTATAGAGACCATCTTCTCCACACCACTGAGGATGGCTTTATACTTAGACCGAGCTACATGGATACCCATTTGTCTCATGGATTGAGGTGCGCCATTGGGCAGATCCGCACCTCCTCACATCAGTTAGAGATAGAGACAGGCAGATTTAGAGGCATACCTCCAGGGGACAGGATTTGTCAGATTTGTTGGATATAGAGCCAGAGACGGAGGAGCACTACATCTGTCTCACTACACAGCATATTATGAGATTCGAGGGCGCTACCATTGCCTTTTCAGAGAGGGATTTGGACCACTTGCTAGAGTCATGGACTATTGTGATCAGCGATGCTTGGGTTTTTATCTCCTGGAGATCCGCAAGCTCAGAGAGTCCATTATCAGGAGAACAGACGCCCAACTGGCAGGGAGTCCACACAGAGACAGATTACTGACTTCTTTAGAGGGACTACCCGGGAGGACACACAGCCGACAGCCCAGCAGCGGGCACCCCGTGGGACTCTAGTTGAGAGAGCTATCAAGTTGGCCAGATCTGGACGCCCGAGGGTTCGCGGATCCTCACATTGGAGACGGTGCCTACACCGGAGGATTCAGAGCATCATTGCGAGACATCGGGCTCGCCCGACCAGGCATCTCACTATGGCAGATATCCAGGCCATCCGGCAAAGACCCATGCTAGAGCTCCTAGGATGATTACGACTCCAGCCATATATTGTTGTACTCACTGTCACTTTTGTACTCCCCCATATTCATGTATTCATGTATCCATGTACTCATGTACCCCATTTTGACTAGTAGCATTAGCTTCCCACTCTCCAGGTCACTTTGGCCTTTTGAAGACGTTAATATAACATTTCATTTCTCCCTCTCTCATGCACACCCAAGTGACACCCTCCCTCTCTCTCTCTCTCTCTCTAATAATCTATCTATCTATCACTATATACATATATCTATATATAACAAATGCCTCTAACACGCCTCAACGTCTCTAAAAAAATACGAGTCTTTCGAGGCGCATACCATACCCACCTTGTACCAAGCGCCTCTGAGGCCTCTAACAACCCTGACCAGGAAGGAGGCCTCTAACAATCAACTTGCCCAGCAGGGTGCGGCTCCGAATAGCCGGGTCAATGAGGCCTAGCCCCCTCTGCGAGACGAGGCTGAATAATCACTCTCCATGCCACCTTGGCCTGGTTGGCCTGCCATCACTTCCGGCCTATAAGAAATTCCGAATCAATTGCTGTACACATGACCAATACAAACCTGAGAAAAGGCCCAGCACAAAGTGATGTACCACATGGCGGCCATAAGTACCTAGTTCGCCACCACCACCCTACTTGCTAGGGATAGCCTCACCGAGCTCCAATAAAGAAGCTTGTTCCGAATACTCAGAAGAAGTGGGGAGATCTGCTGCTCAGGAGAGAGATATCAATGCCAACTTGGTAGCCGAGATATCAAACTGGAGTGCCCCTCGGGATCCACTGGAAATCCTCAACTGGTCGCCAGTTGGGGCAGGTGATGAGCTACCCAAAAACCGCACGACTTGTGCAAGTTGATTTGTGCTCCTCATGCACGGCAAAAAACCGCAATCGCCTTCGCAAATCTCTGTAGATTCCCCACATCTCCTACTAGGAAAGCTGCTGTGTTTTCTGCAAACTCTGAGTCCAACAGCTCCTCCTGTGTGCGAAGGGGAAGACACAATCCCTGAAGCTCGGTCTCCTGGGCAGAAAGAAAACTACTCATGGCCTCGACGACGAATAGAAAGAGGTAAGGTGCCAGAGGACAGCCCTGTCTAACTGAGCGGGACAGGGGAAACTTGTCGCCACGGGCTCCCTATATGAGAACCTGGCTGTGTGAGGCTAAGTCCTGAGACTCCACGAATCCACTCCATGGGAATCCCATCTGGCACTTAGTACCCTCCAGAAAGCTCCAATCATAAGCTTTCTCAAAGTCTAGGAGTAGCAAAATGAGGTGCTGCTGCCGCATCCTAGCCAAAGCTATTGCCTCCCAGAAGGTAAAGATGTCCAGAATACTCTGATCCTGAAGAAAGCTGGTCTGAGTATCGTGGATCCCGAAAAGCGGTGAATCAAGCGATGGACTGATCCCGCCAGTTGCCTCCGCTTCGGGTCATGGGCCGCTGGGGGGCAACGAGAGTGCTCTCAAGAGACAGAATGGGGTGTGAAGGCCGAGGTAGCGGTGGGGGGGACTCCATCACTCTCCGGATGGCACCATCGATCACCGAGAGAAGAGGAAGGTACTCCTTCCTAAGGCCTGGGAGAAAACTGTCACTGGGAAGCCCGAAACGCCAGCCAATGGGTCAAACGTTGGATTGAAGCCGTGTTGCCACTGTGCAAAGAAGACTTGCGCCGTACGCAATGCAAGGAGACTTAGCTACATGACTCGATCTGACGCCGATGGGTGAGTCGAACTCCACATGGTAGTATCCGTACCCCAGATGGTGAATATCGGGGTGAATATCGGTGATCTTGCCAGGTTCGCGGATGAGGCTGGCTTGAAAAAGATCCCTGAACTGTCCGCATGCAGGGCGGCTACCAACAATTTTGCAGACCAGGGTGGAGGCCTGAAGTGAGGCAATAGTCGTGGCAAGAACCTGTAGATTTGTTTCGGAGAAGGTAATGCAAGCAACGGCGGCTTCAGTCGAGGATGACGGGGCGGCTGCCATGGAGTCCTCCTGAGAGTGAAGACCAGAATAGGCTGACGCTTGCCGAAAAAGCTGAAAACCCCAAAAAGAAAGCACCAACCTGCACTGAATGCACGGGCCATGTAACTATTTGGTTCTCCTAGCTCTATTTCACATGATGAAACCCATGCTCGGACACCAGACAGGTGGAAGAAGACATGGGGACAGGGTCCATAAGGTTTGATTTTAAAAAAAGCACCATTCTTGGTCAAAAAGCAGGAAAAAACAAAAAGTCAAACAAGGTTGATCGCGAGCCAAGGGCACCATTGGAAAGTGAGATTGAGCCGGACCAAAAGCCTAAAAGACGCTTTCTCAAAAAGAAGCTCTAAGGCCAAAAGGCAAGGCCCTAAAGCCAAAAAAGAAAAGCACCAAAAGTTGAGTAATATTTTATTAATAAAAGTAAAAAGAGCAAAAGTAAAGGCAAAAAGAGAAAAGCAAAGCATAAGAAGGCAATGCAAAAGCACGATGGCTTTTTGGCAAAAAGCAAGGCCCTCCCCAAGTATAAAAGAAGCTAGAGCCTTTGTTTTGGGCATCAAGCTTGTGGAGAGCAAGGAGACCCTCATCTTCATCCACTCGCCCGCCGCCGCCGCCGCCACTGCTCAGCTCAGCCTGCAGCCACCCCAGAGCCACCGCTGCTCAACTCAGCCTGGCCGCCGCCCCCCAGCGACCACCCAGCTCAACCACCCCAGAGCCACTACCACTCAGCTCAGCTTGGCCGCCACCAAGCCACCGCCCAGTTCCGCCCATCTTTGGAAGCTTGAACTTGGACTTGAAGCTTGGGCATGAAGCTTGGACATGAACATGGTGATGGAACATATAGCTTGGGCATGAAGCTTGGACATAAACATGGAACATAGAGCTTATACATGGAGCTTGGTCATGAACATGAAACTTGGACATGAACATGGAACATAGAGCTTATACATGGAGCTTGGTCATGAACATGAAACTTGGACATGAACATGGAACTTCGACATAGAGCTTGGACATGGAGCACATAGCTTGGGTCTGAAGCTTGGACATAAACATGGAACTTGGAACACAAAACTTAGACATGGAGCTTGGATATTGGACTTGAACCTGGATTTGGATCTGGACTTGGACTTGGACGTGGATTTGAATATTGGATTTGGTACTAGCCCGGTGAGAGATACTTGTGGGTCATCCCCATGGTGTGTTCGGCATCAGAGATCTCGTGCCTCGACATCGATATCGACTTGGATATCCTACATCGACATATCTGTTTGTTTTGTAGTCATTGATTGTATTGATCCTGGCCAGTGTGCCCGTGGATTTTTCCTGAATAAATTCTTGAAAGAGGGTGGGGCTTGTTCCCCGCTCAGTGTGGTGTCCTGTGCAAGATCCCCATTCCCTTCTCTCTCTCCCCTCTCTCTCTATATATCTTTATCTCTTGGACACGTGGTTGAGTCTGTCATTGCACACCCCGTTGGGCTTACAGGCCACCCTCTATCCAAGCTAATGCTTGCAAAACTCCAGAATAAGGCCAATGAGGTGATAGCTCAAGTGGTGAAGGTGTTTGCCTGGACCAAGAGGTCCTAGGTTCAAAACCCCCCTTGGTGCTTCCTCGGCGGCATTGCCTACGGGCGGATAATTAAGCGCCTACGTGCAGTGAAAAATTGATAACTACGGGAGGATCTTGGGCCTAAGGCCAATCGAAAAAAAAAACTCGAGAATAAGATCCATGGGTATAACCGATTGTCCAAATCCCTCAAGACCCGTGCTCAGGGTTTTGTCCCAAGAGGACAAATTGGATGGCAGTAATTACTCTCTCTGGAGTTTCATGGTCCGAAATCTTTTTGTGGCCAAAGAATTATGGGGTAATGTGTCATGTGACGATGTATGACCTGTTGACATAGCACCTAACACGCCTGGCCGTGGTGCTCGACAAGCTGCACTACCTACTCCTCTGTCACAAGAGTAAGAGAGATGGGATACTCGCGATGCCCAAGCGATGGCTTTGATTGCTCTGTCAATAAAAGAGATCAATCATACTGTCAATAAAAGAGATCAATCATACTGCATATCCAAATGTTGTTAGGGTTAGGGTTCCACATAGACAGAGACAAACAAAGAAGCAACATCAGCATCAAGCATATAGAGAAGATGGTGATTGATGCTCACATGAAGGATTGCATAGAATTGTGTGGAGCTAGTGAGTTGACTCAATATCAAAAATACAATAATAATATGGTGGTGTCCAAGGCGACGAAGCTGTCCAATGCAGCCCTTATGAAAAATCCAGCACGAAGCGATAAACCAAGTCGTGGCTAGCAAAACTTGGTTAACCACCAAAGCTCTAGAGGCCAAGTCGAGCTTCCTCCTACTCTAGTGATGAAGTTTGCTTTTAATGCTTAAGAGCACTGGAGCAAACTGTTGTGCAGGGGAGATGTCAACACCCACCTGACAACCAAGGTATCTAGCAGAGCATCCTCTCTCAATCCAAGTAAAACCAACATCTGTACCCCAATCTGCAAGAGGAGAATCACTGATCCAAAAACCAACTGACTTATGCCAATTGATAGTAGCTCTTTCTGCCAAACAAAGGCCTCCCAAGGCTGTCCGGAAAGCACATAAACAAGCATGTGAAGCCTCAAGGAACAACGCCGTATCATCTGCTAACTCAGAGTCCAATAACTCTTCCTCCGTACATAAAGGCAGCCTGAGACCCACAACACAAGGGGCAGCCCGAAGAAACCTGCTCATAGCCTCAGCTACAATGAGGTACAATAAAGGGGCGAGGCGACAGCCCTGCCTCACTGAACGGGAAATCTGAAAACGCTCACCACGCCCCCCACAGGCTAAAACAGTGCTATGAGCCTCCCTGTATAGGCAAGACACACCTCTGATCTAGTTTTGGGAAAACCCCATGTGTGCCATAGTGCCCTCCAAAAAATCCCAATCCACTCTAAGCTTTTTCAAAATCAAGCAAAAGAATGGCAAGAGGCTGCTGACTAGCCTTTGCCCACTCGACAGCTTCCCAGAAAGAAAAGATGTTATCAAATATACTCCTTCCTTGGAGGAACCCATTCTGGGTATCATGGATAGTCCTTTGGAGAATCAGCTGCAACCTTATACTCAAGGCTTTAGATAGGCCAATATGCGCGCGGAAGACCTGGAAATCTGAGAGTAATCGGGAAACGGTTCCGGTCTTCCCCAAGTAGCTGGAGTAGGAAAGAAAGAATATGTTCCTCGGGCCCAATGGCAAAGGGCTGCCCTTCAAAACCTCTGAGGTTGTGTCCTCAGAATCAAAATCCACTTGGAAGAAACCTCTTCCAAGCAACCTGACATCTCGAAAGTGTAGAGCGGGGTCAGAGGGCAGAGCCGTCAGGACCCAATCCCGAGCCTGGAGACGGGACGGTGAGATCCAAAGATTCTGGCAATGAGGGTCGTTTTGGAGTCTTTCTCTATTTCGGCGTAGAGGACCGCGAGCTCGGCTTTGGAGAAAACAATGGTTTGCCCGGCCGAGGAAGAATGATTAGCCATGATGCTAATCGAAGAAAAAGGCCGACTTGAACCCGGATGAGGAGCAATCCAAACCAAGGGGAAGAGGAAGGCGATGCGGCGGAGGAAAGGAAAGGAGGGTGGAAAAGGGAACAGCAAAAAGGAAAAGGGAAGCAAGGGGAAGAGGCTGGACACAAAGGCGAAGAGGGGCGGGGGAGGGGCAGCACAACAGCGCTGCGCTGAGGGAAGAGGCAGAGGAAGGATGGGAGGCAATTAGGGGAGGGGAGGTGAAACGATCAACAGGAGGGCTAGGGCGGTCAAAGGCAAGGAGGGGAGGCAGAGGAGGAAAGGGGGCGAAGCAGGAAGAAAAGCGAATGGGCGCAGCAAAGGAGGAAGGAAACGAGGAAGGAGAAGGGGGCAGCGAAGAAGGAAGGAAGCGAAGGCAGAGAGTATCAGAGGAGGAAGGGAACAATTCAGGCAGGGATGGAGGAAGGAGGGGCGCAGCGATGGAGGAAGGAAGCGATTCAAGGTTCGGGGAGCTCGCGGTCGTCTCTACTTCTCAGGTTTTTGCTAGCATCCCCTTCCCTCTTGGCACTAGGAAGATTTTCTTTTTTCAGTACCAGGTGGGCTTTCATCCAATGATGGAGGATCGACGCCTTACCCTGGTCTCACTGCGGTTCCCTGCTCTTCCTCAGTCTTATTGGAAGCTTTTAGCTTCCATAGCAGCATGCTTTGGCCAGGTTCTAGAGGTACCGGCCCTTCCAAGCTCTCCCACCTCAACTTCTGCGGCTGTTACCGCCACTTGTGATGGTGTATCCCAGGTCCTTCTGCTTGTTTTTGATCCATCGATTACTGACGACCATATTATGCTTCAAAGACCTCATGGCTCTCATTTCCGCCAGAGGATGGAGATTGTAGTAGGCAAACCTGACCAATGTTGGATTTGTCATCGACAAGGCCACATTGCTAGAGATTATCCCAGATCGAGGGGCCATGCTAAGAGGTGGCGTGGTCCTACCCATCAGATGCCTTCTACAGTTGCCCCTATGCCACAGGGGACCACACAATGTTAAACTAGATGCTAGTCAATGTATCTCTGTTTCAGCTTTGGTCTTGCCTTGCACCATTGGACACGGTGTCATTTTGCCTATGAAAGCACAGTGGATCCTTCTTATGCAGGGTACTACACACATTGGTATTCTCAAAATCTATGCTCCTAACCATACAGGTGAGAGGATTGTCTTTTGGAAATCTCTCACTACGTTGATGCCTCTTGCTGACCATTGGATTATTGGTGGGGACTTTAACATGGTTGAGATGCCAATGGATAAAAGAGGTGGACATGAGGGCTTGGTGCATCCTCTTTAAAGAGCGTCTTGGGAGAGGTTTATACTCTCCATTCATGGCAGAGATTGTTCGCATGAGGATGACATTTCGAGGAGACAATCCACTCTTCTTTATTGGAGAAGAGTGGAGAGGTTTATACTCTCCATTCATGGCAGAGATTGTTCGCATGAGGATGACATTTCGAGGAGACAATCCACTCTTCTTTATTGGAGAAGGGATGCAAGATGTATTTATGCACGGTTAGATAGATTTTATGTGGATGATTGGGTGCTCAACAAAGGGGGGCATACTTTTATTGTTGCAGACACCTCTACATCGGATCATTGCACAGTGGTTTTATGCATTAGAGATCCGATTCGCCATGGATCAGCACCCCATGTACGCATCCCTGATCATTTGTTTTCAGATGTAGTGCTATCACATTGTATGCTTGATATTTGGAGATCTCATGATTTTTTGCAGGCCTCGCAAAGCCTGTTGCTCTCTGTGATATTAGTGACTTTATCACACATGTTCCCTTTCTAAGAGGCAAGAGGCCTTAGATTTAGAAATGGCTATTAGATGTAGACTAGCTGCCTTACAGAAAGAGCACGAGAAACATCCTCAGGCTCAATGGGTTGCAAATTCTTTATGTGTTATTAGGGAAGAACTTCATCACTCTCTTGAGCAACGTGCGGAGTACTGTTACAATGCCCAGGAATCCTTTTGGACCCAAATTAGTTGCAGATGCAACAAACATTTCTTTACTACTCATGGCCCATCTCATACCAGAGATAGTGTCAAGCAATTGCAGGATTCACATGGCACTCTTCACGTAGATCCTCTTATGGTTAGACAAATTGCCACTGACTTCTATTGCCAGCTTCTTAGTGTTGAGCCGTAAGCTGATTTGAGACATAGGGCACAGAGAAAGTTTTGGAATGCATTGCCACATTTGATCACTAAGGAGATGTGTGCCATTCTGGATGCCCCTTTTTCTATGCACGAGTTCAGTCATGCTCTTCATGCCTTACCTCATGGTAAGTGTCTAGGGGAGGATGGCCTCTCCCCTGTTTTTTTCATTACTTTTTGGGATGAGCTTGGGATTGAGATCACATCGGCTCTCTAGGAGATGTGGGACACAGGTTCTATGCCTTCTTCTCTCGCTGAGGGGCTTATCTATCTTATCCCTAAGAGTGGGGATAAGACATTGATTGGCCAGTGATTGAGAACCTATCACCTTACTTGGGACTGCATATAAGATTCTTGCTAAGGTAGTGAGCATCAGGATTGCAACCAATTTTGTAGAATGTCATTCATGATACTCAGAATGGGTTCTTACATGGAAGGAGCATCTTTGATAACATTTTCTTGTCCCCCACCTTGAGAAAAAAAATTCCAAATGCTCAAAAAAAATAGAAATCCTACTCAACGAAGATCCCAAATGCCCGCAATACTTTGCAACTTTCGTGTCCACTCAGTATTCCATATAGGGTTGCTGAGAGACCTAAAAAATCTAGCAAGGTAGACTAGTAGTGTACACTTGATTGGTAGGATGAGAGAATCTTGCTACATCACTTTGAGATCCCTAGTATAGGTAGGCTAGTATAGGTAGGCTAGACAGTCAAATACTCAGGTTATGTAAGAGGGAGAAGATTTGAACGAGACCGTTTTGATCTACAGAGGAGTCCCTAACCTATCACCCTAGATGCACTGCCTGTATCTGTGCAAGGATAGTCCCTTAGTCATAAACACTACACTGGGAGACCTTTGGTATCGCATTAGCCATGCAGGCTCTTTTTTGGAGACAACTGCGAGATCCAACTAGGAGAGACACATCTCCATGTTTTGGTTCCTCAAGCACTGTGGACTGACTCCTCCCCCCCCCCCCAACCTTTCCTCACATTCAAGCTTGAAGCTCCATAGTTTATAAGTGTTTTAAAAAAACCGTATTTTATCGTACGATATCCCAAAAATTCCCGTACGGTATCATATTTTCGTACCATGACAACTATGACTGACTTTGACTTCTACTTAACTGACTTTGACTTTTACTTTGAACACCTTTACTCCTAATCTCCACTTCCAAGTCTTGCTGAAGAACTAAGCACCTATTCAATTGTTGTCCCCATGCCTCCTTCTCCCTTACGAGTTGCATCCATTCAGCATCTTAGGGACTCTCGCATACGTATTGATCAGACAAATGCAGCTATTCTGCATGAGTGACTCTCTGGGACCTTTCATGAAGACTATCATCCGAGTTAGCTAGGAGTCTTTTCAAGGATAGGCATACCTCTGCAGGTCATTGCTCTCCCAGGCCAAGAGGCTACAGATTGCATCATTTATTCTATCATGCCTGGAGGGAGATTGAGGAGATGTAGTATGGAGGGGATCATCCCAAATAATAGGCTTAGTCCAGTGAGGATTGTTGGTCGTTTGGGAAAGCATTGGTTCATTGACCCTTCTCCTCAGATAGTGACTCATGGCTCTTGGTGTTTGTGGCTATATGGTGGCAGTCCTATCAGATATCTTCAATGGGATCCAGGAGAGTGGGAGTGGATTGATGCCTTCAATTCATTGAAAAGCCTTCCCTTTTTCAGTTTCACGGTCCAGAATGCCACGCTTCTCCTCACTCGACAGATGCATAGGATCCCTAGTCTCGGGCCTCATTGGGAGAGTTATGATATCTCTTGAGCGATACAACGCAGATATTGGCATAGGCTTTGGCATTCATCCAGAAGAAGTCAGATCTCTCGTTTCTTTTGGTTATTTTTACATGGTCTTCCCACCAATCAGTGGAGATCGGTCTTCGGTGTAGCACCTACCTGCCCAAGATGTGCGGAAGATTTTGAGACTATACAACATTGTTTATGGGGATGGAACACCGCACAGCAGATTTGGGGTTCTATAGCCCAACTTATGGGAAAATTGAGTGGACGCGCCATGCATGTGACTTGGGGGATAGTTGCTTGGCTCTCCCACTCCGGTCTGCAGCTTTTTTACGAGGGCAGTGGTACAAACTCTGCTATTTTCATTCGTAGAGGTATTGCCCAACATGGTTTGTTGTAGGATGTCCCTCACTCTAAATATACACCCCCAAAGGATTGACACCAGTTGGGAGATTGTTGCCAGTATTACAACATGGCAGATCTAGAGAGCTAGATGCACGAAGGCTATTGAGGGTGTCCAGATCTTTGGGTCTCAGTGCATTAGTACTATTTGGAGTGATATCATCCATACTCTCATGGCTACTTGGGTTCGTATTCAGGGGTCCTCTCGTTCCATGCCGCAGGCAAAGTGCGTTATATTTATGCGGGAGTGGGACCATGGCATTTTCTTTTCCTCTAGTCCCACAGGTCTCTCATTGCATCTTGATGCTCCTCAGTGTGGTTGAAATCACCTTACATATTGGGGTGATTCTATTCTATTACGGCTTATAGCTATGATTATTGTATGCCTTTTTTCATACTTAATAGAAGTCTCTTTCTTGGCACAAACAACTGGATAAAAACGCAAGAGAGAAGGATAGCGCTCGCTGAAGCTTCCCCCCCCCCCTGCTCGAGCTGCCTTCGCCCTTCCCCGCTTGCTCGCACCCCCCCTCCCCGCCTTCGATCCATCGCCTCTCCCTGCCTGCTCCCACCCCCCCCCCTCCGCGCCCCTGTGCTCTTCGCGCCCCCCGCCCCCCGCCCCCCCCCTTTCACACCCATCGCCCCTGCCCGCCTGCCCCTGTCTCCTTCACGCCCCCCGCTCCCCCCTTCCTTCGCGTCCCGCCCCCTGCCTGCCCCCGCCCCCTTTCGCGCTTTTCCCGCCCCCTTTTCGCTCCCCGCTGCCCGTTTCCCGCCTCTGTCCTCATTCCCTCCCCCTCTGTCTTCCGCCCCTCCTCCTCTGTCTTCCGCCCTTTCCCCCTTTGTCTTCCACCCTTCCCCCTCTTCCCCTCCCCGCTCCGCTTTTTCGTGCAGCTTGGTTCTTGCAGGACCCTCCGTCTTCGCTTCGCCCTCGACTCAGCTTCAGACTCTGATGGAGGTTCCTCCCACCCCACCTCAGAGGGACTCTTCCGCAGCCCCCTTGCCCGCCCCTGAGGATACCCCCATCAGGTTTTCTCTTTCGCCAGAAGAGGAAGCGAGCCTCGCTGCCGCAGAGGTGGAATGCCTCCAGGCACATTCCACCATTTGCCATATAGTTGGCACTCGCCCCAGCAGAGGGGAGATCCGAGATCTTCTCCAGGCCCGCCTTCTTGCAGATGTGGGCAAGATCCTGGACGTTCAGTTACTGGTCCGTGGAAACTACCAGATTGAGTTTGAGACAGCCCAGAGCATGGCCCAGGTCCTAGCCATGAGTTCCCTTGACATCAAGGGCGCTCGGGCCTTCTTCAGACATTGGCAGCATGGTTTCGACCCAGCAGCGGCCGAGCAGGGCGAGCGCCTATTCCATGTCACAGTTTGCTTTCCTGGACTTCGCCGCGAGTACCTTCCGCTCCTTTCTAGGATAGGATCATTGGTGGGCTCGGTGCTTGAGATTGGCCCCACAGCAGCTTCAGTGGAGGCTAGAGCAGCTGGCCTTCCTTTGGTCAGAGTTTTGGTTCCTGACATCTCCTCCCTTCCAAAGGTCATTCAGTTACCTAGGATAGGGGGGGGATGGATCGATCAAAGAGTGGAGTTTTCGGGGCTCCCGAACCAGTGTTTTATATGCAGGCAGGTCTGCCACCTGGCCAAGGCCTGCCCTCGCAAGAGACCCCGACCTTCACCGCAGCAGCAGACCTCTGATGGCCCGCCCACAGATGCGGCTCGGCAGGCAGCCTCTGGGACACCTGCTTAGCCCCCAGAGACCTCTGATTTGGCAGCCTTGATAGGGGCGCCGTAGAGGGAGACAACCACAACAGCATGCCCAAAGACCGACGCAGCAACAGCAGACAGAGCCTCAGCATCATTGGGTTCCAGTGAGGAACAGCTTTGCTCCCCTCCAGGAGGAGACCCCAGCGCAGACTGAGGATCAGGAGATGCCAGCACCCCCCCTTCTCCTCCACCCCCCCTCCCCCGCCCCCCCCCCTCCCGCCTTGCTTCCACCCTCGCCTCCTCCCGTTCCCGCTCCCGCTTTTTCAGCATCTCCTTCCCCACCCCCTCCTCCCCCTCCACTCGCCTCAGCTCCCCGGGAGGCACTGGAAGTACCCTGGTGCTCACCTGCAGTCCAGCGGGCACTGAGCACCGACTTTGCTCGTGCATCGCAGAGGAGACCTACCATGCCGATTCGTGCTTCACGGATATCCTCTATCAGCAGTCGGCTGAGTAGTCTCAACACTAGACAGCGCTCGGAGGCTTTCGACTACTCCTTTCCACGCCTTTTTGGAGAGGAGGGCTCCCATGAGCCAGCACCCATCAAAGTTCATGTGGTGATACCTCCGGCCCGAGGGGAGGAGGCACTTGATTCAGCGGTGGCCTTCTCCTTCCCTCTTTGCGGCACTAGCGACCGAGAGTGGACTCTGGATCTCGCTCTTAGTATTTTGCAGACACAGGCAGTTGAGTTTTCTCACCATGTGAGCGATTTGGAGATGACAGACGTGATAGGCCGACTCTGGAAGTTGGCACATTTCTTTGATACTAGGAGTGCGGATGCCTCCGGGAATCGACACTTGGTGGTTCGCATAGTGGCAGACCTAGCGCGAGACCCTGGCTATGTATGCATACATGAGGTTTCTCTCTCCAAGCGGGAGGCAGTCGCTGTGGGACACAGCCACTGGCGCCTGGTCCGAGACTCTTGCAGCACACCGGGTGGGCAGATTCGTAGCCGCTCGGATAAGGGATTACTCTCCATCCAAGCCGCTTGCGAAGGCCCGCCGTATGGCTGAGACAGCCTCCACCTCAGTGGGTCATCCATGAGGATCATCTCATGGAATGTACAGGGCCTTGGCGGCGCACACTATATACGTTATCGTGGTTGTTTGAGGCAGGAGCTTCAGAGATGCCTGGTTGGGGCCAGTATTGATATTCTGATGATGCAGGAGCACCATTTGAGTGAGAGCAGGATTCGGAGATATGGTTCGGTGATGCCTGGTAGATGGGACACATTTTGGTCTGCAGGTTTTGGCCCCTTGGGTGGGCAGGGAGGAGTATGTATGGTCATTGCAGATGTATGGTGGCAGGCCATTGTGGATCGTGGAGTCATTGTGCCAAGTAGAGCGTAGTATGTTATTCTGAGGATGCACGATGAGCATTTTGGTGTCCTCAATGTCTATGCACCCAATCATGCTAGTGCCAGAGCAAAGTTCTGGACCCTTGTTACAGATGCATTGCCCGAGGCCGCACATTGGTGTGTCAGGGGAGACTTCAACATGCTTGAGGACCCAGCCGATAGGGTGGGAGGCAGTCATGTTACAGTGCACGGCACGGAGCTTACAGCTTGGGAGCGATTTTGTATGACACTACGGATCACTGATGCATGGCAGCATGAGGCTTTCTCCCGTTCTGAGGACAGCCTTAGTTTTTCTCGGTCGGATCGTCGGCAGGGAGGGACTAATCTATCACGGATTGATCGCTTCTATGTGGGCGACAGATTCCGGGAGCGTGGTGGCTCCGTTGGCATTCTCGCTAGCACCTCTTTTTTAGACCATGCGCCAGTTATTTTGACACTCGAGGAGAGGACACGGGAGACCAGCTTGCAGTTGAGGATCCCAGAGAGGATATTTACAGACCCCGGTCATTGACAAGATATGGTATGATAGCCAAAAACCAACCACACGCGAGAAAATTTTCTGGTTTCTTTGCTGAATCTTTGTACTTGAAGTAGGCTCTGATACCACTGTAATGTGCGGAAGCTTCGGAGAAGAATCGGTAACTTCAAAACTCAGAATTCAGCACTCTTTTCGCGACGGAAATTAACGCACAACTGAAAGGAGAAGTGCAGAAAATAGAGAGAGAGAGAGAGAGAGAGGTGGAGAGGACATAGTATTGGGTCCCAATTACCCTCTGTAGGGCCCCACCACGAATGGTGTATTTGCTTTATTAGAATGATGAGAAAACTGAAAGAAAATACAGCAATCTTGGACCTTTTCTTGGCTGGGAATACCCTGCCCTTGACCTAAATCCTTCACCCCTTTGCGTTAGCAAGCCCTTGGTTGTCTTGGCCCCTTGGATTGCTTGAGCACTTGGTGAAAAATGAGATGAATCATTGGGATTATGGCCTCCCCTATTTATACTTCTCATCAGGAGCAGTCGGCTGGTTTACTGTACCTCCACGACTGGTTTTAATACTATTAAATGCTGAAAGTGCCACGTTTCACACTGGACTGCCCTGGCTGCCCCTATGGGCTGCTGTCCAGTCCAGCGCAGGCTGCTGGGCAGCGCGCCTGGGCACTGGCCGCCTGCAGTCCTAGGCTGCCCTATGGCTAGCCAACTGGCTGGGCCAAGAGCCAGTCGGCTGCTTGGCCAAGCCCTCTTGGGCTGGCCGACAGCTGCCCAGCCCCTCCTTGGGCTGGTGGGCATGTCCTCTTGGGCTGGCCGACAGCCTACTGCCCAGCCCTTCCTTGGGCTGGTGGGCATGTCCTGGGGCTGCTTGGCCCCATTTTTGGGTGGCCCAAAGCCTTCCCTGTGTCCAGATCTGCTGCCTACCTACATCTACACAGCTGTCTGATATTTGGTGGCAGACCAAACATACAGAGCAACTGACATCATTCCAGAGGGAGACTCACAGCGCGGACTAGCACTGTTTCATGTGCAGGACAGTGCACACCTGACCTTGGACTCATGTGCAGGACAATGCACACGTGACCTCGGACGACTGAGATGGATCCCTAGCTGACTCGTCCCAGACTAGGCTCACATGGGACCAGTTCACCATCCCAGGTCCTGCACCTTCTGTACAGAAATGTCTACGTGGCATCCAAGTGCGGGATGCACGTGACATCCTTCGGGCAGCTGAGAAAGCTATGGAGGCTTGGCATGGGGACGTGTGTAATTAGCTGGAGGAGCTACCATAACATTTTGGGTCTCTTGAAAGTCTAGAAGAGCTTTATGCAGATGAATCAATAATCACGAAGCTTCCTTCTTCCTTCAGGCAGCTGAAAAAGTTACGGAAGCTTGGCATGGGAGGGTGCCTTAAGCTGGAGGAGCTACCGAAAGATTTTGGGTCTCTTGAAAGTCTAGAAGAGTTTGATGTGGGGGACGAAGAAGAGTTTGATGTAGGGGGCTCATCAATCATGAACCTTCCTTCTTCCTTTAGGCAGCTGAAAATGCTATGGAAGCTTGGCATGGGAGGGTGCCTTAAGCTGGAGGAGCTACTGGAAGATTTTGGGTCTCTTGAAAGTGTAGAAGAGTTTTCTGCAAGGGGCTCAGCAATCACGAAGTTTCCATCTTTCTTTGGGGGGCTGAAAAAGCTACAGGAGTTTGATGTAGAAGAGTTTTCTGCAAGGGGCTCAGCAATCACGAAGTTTCCATCTTTCTTTGGGGGGCTGAAAAAGCTACAGGAGTTTGATGTAGGGGGCTCATCAATCCCAAAGCTTCCGTCTTCCTTCGGGCAGCTGAAAACGCTACAGAAGCTTGGCATGGGAGGGTGCCTTAAGCTGGAGGAGCTACCGTAAGATTTTGGTCTCTTGAAAGTCTAGAAGAGTTTTCTGCAACGAAGCTTCCTTGTTTCTTCGGGGGCCTGAAAAAGCTACGGAT
The DNA here is from genome assembly GCF_041138505.1 of Cibotium barometz. Classification (NCBI taxonomy): domain Eukaryota; kingdom Viridiplantae; phylum Streptophyta; class Polypodiopsida; order Cyatheales; family Cibotiaceae; genus Cibotium; species Cibotium barometz. The sequence continues at coordinate 1,475,736 of NC_141086.1, forward strand.
GCTTGACATTATGAGTGCTCTAAGCTGGCGGACCTACCAGAAGATTTTGGGTATCTTGTAAGTCTAGAAGAGTTTTCTGTAAGGATCTCAGAAATCAGGAAGCTCCTTTCTTCCTTCGGGCAGCTGAAAAAGCTATGGGAGCTTGACATACATCACTGCACTAAGCTGGAGGAGCTACCGAAAGATTTTGGGTCCTTTGAAAGTGTAGAAGAGTTTTACTAATGAGACTTAGAAATCATGAAGCTTCCTTCTTCCTTCAGGCAGCTGAAAAAGCTACAGAAGCTTGGCATGGGAGGGTGCATTCAGGAGCTGCCGGAAGATTTTCTCTCTCTTGAAAGTCTAGAAGTGTTTGATGTAGGGTGCTCAGCAATCATGAAGCTTCCTTCTTCCTTCGGGTAGCTGAAAAAGTTATGGAAGCTTGGCAAGGAGAGGTGTGTTGTCCTAGAGATTTTGGGTCTCTTGAAAGTCTAGAAGAGTTTTCTGCAAATGAATCAGCAATCACGAAGCTTCCGTCTTCCTTCGAGTAGCTTAAAAAGCTACAGAAGGTTGGCATGGGAGGGTGCCTTAATTTGGAAGAGCTACCGGAAGATTTTGGGTCTCTTGAAAGTCTAGAAGAGTTTGATGTGGGGAACGTAGAAGAGTTTGATATAGGGGGGCCATCAATCAGGAAGCTTCCTTCCTCCTTCCAGCAGCTTCAAAAGCTATGGAAGCTTGGCATGGGAGGGTGCCTTAAGCTGGAGGAGCTACTGGAAGATTTTGGGCTCTTGAAAGTCTAGAAGAGTTTTCTACAAGGGGCTCGGCAATCACCAAGCTTCCTTCTTTCTTTGGGAGGCTGAAAAAGCTACAGGAGTTTGATGTAGGGGGCTTATCAATCCCAAAGCTTCCTTCTTCCTTTGGGCAGCTGAAAACGCTACGGAAGCTTGGCATGGGAGGGTGCCTTAAGCTGGAGGAGCTACCATAAGATTTTGGGTCTCTTGAAAGTCTAGAAGAGTTTTCTGCAAGGAGCTCAGTAATCACGAAGCTTCCTTGTTCCTTCGAGGGGGCTGAAAAAGCTACGGATGCTTGGCATGTATTGAGTGCTGTAAGCTGGCGGAGCTACCGGAAGATTTTGGGTATCTTGTGAGTCTAGAAGAGTTTTCTGTAAGGAGCTCAGAAATTAGGAAGCTCCTTTCTTCCTTCGGGCAGCTGAAAAAGCTACGGGAGCTTGACATGCATCACTGCACTGAGCTGGAGGAGCTACCAGAAGATTTTGGGTCTTTGAAAGTGTAGAAGAGTTTTATTAATGCGACTTAGAACTCATGAAGCTTCCTTCTTCCTTCGGGCAGCTGAAAAAGCTATGGAAGCTTAGCATGGAAGGGTGCATTAAGGAGCTGCCGGAAGATTCTCTCTTGAAAGTCTAGAAGAGTTTGATGTAGGGTGCTCAGCAAATCACGAAGCTTCCTTCTTCCTTCAGGTAGCTGAAAAAGCTATGGAAGCTTGGCAAGGAGGTGTGCATTGTGCTAGAGGAGCTACCATAAGATTTTGGGTCTCTTGAGTCTCTTGAAAGTCTAGAAGAGTTTTCTGCAAATGAGTCAGCAATCACGAAGCTTCCTTCCTCCTTCCAGCAGCTTCAAAAGCTATGGAAGCTTGGCATGGGAGGGTGCCTTAAGTTGGAGGAGCTACCGAAAGATTTTGGGTCTCTTGAAAGTCTAGAAGAGTTCATCAATCACGAGGCTTCCTTCTTCCTTCCAGCATCTGAAAAAGCTACCGAAGCTTGGCATGGGAGGATGCCTTAAGCTGGAGGAACTACCGTAAGATTTTGGGTCTCTTGAAAGTCTAGAAGAGTTTTCTGCAAGGGGCTTCGTAATCACGAAGCTTCCTTCTTCCTTCCGGGGCCTGAAAAAGCTACGGATGCTTGACATGTATGAGTGCTCTAAGCTGGAGGAGCTACCGGAAGATTTTGGGTATCTTGAAAGTCTAGAAGAATTTTCTGTAAGGAGCTCATCCATCAGGAAGCTCCCTTCTTCCCTTCGGGCAGTTGAAAAAGCTACGGGAGCTTGACATGCATCACTGTACTGAGGTGGAGGAGCTACCTGAAGATTTTGGGTCTCTTGAAAGTCTAGAAGAGTTTTATGCATGGGGTTTAACAATCACGAAGCTTTTTTCTTCTTTTGGGCAGCTGAAAAAGCTACGGAAGCTCAGCATGGGAGTGTGCCTTAAGCTGGAGGAGATACCGGAAGATTTTGGGTCTCTTGAAAGTCTAGAAGAGTTTGATGTAGGGGGCTCATCAATCATGAAGCTTCCTTCTCCCTTCAGGCAGCTGAAACAACTACACAAGCTTGGCATGGGAGGGTGCCTAGCTACTAGAAGAATGCAGAGGAAAATGAGAACTGCTATGAGAAAGAAAACGCAGAAGAGTAGAGATATAAAAGCTGTATAAACTCTGTTATATACACAAGATCCGGTACAAACTGGAAGTAAGGGGCTATTCTGCTGGTCGGCCAGCCCAAAAACAGTCGACAGCAGCAAACATGTCCACAACTCGGTAAAAGACCAATCGGCCAGGATAGAGACAAGTCGACCATAACCAGACAGCCCCCTAACCAAAAATAGGAAAAAACATGGAAAAAATAGGGAGAAATGGAGAGAACTCTTGGGCAAGCACACCCACAACAGCGGCCCTCACTGAGTAATATGGTCCAGATAGGGATTGCTAATACCCCCTCTCAACTCCTGGATGTGGAACCAACCCCAGTGAGCTAGAGTGCTATCGGAGAATCGCCTGAGGTAGAGACTTTGTGAAGAGGTCCACCGCATTGTCCTCCGTCGAACAAAACTCTAGCAAGATGTCATCAACCAAAATCTTTTCACGAACAAAATAGATGACCGTGGGTACCACCTGTGGAAACCCAATTAACCTCCGCAACCACGCCACCTCGCAAGGAGCACTATAAGCAGCCCAATACTCTGCCTCTGTAGAAGACAAGGCAATAGTTGGCTGCCTCTTGCTACTCCAAGAAATAGCTCTTGAGCCAAGGGTAAATCCATAGTCTAATGTAGATCTCCTCGTGTATGAATCTACTCCCCAATCTAAGTCACTCCAACCTTGAAGTTTGACTCGTTCCTTCGTTCCCCCTTTAGTGTCGTAGAAGAGTCCAAGATCCTTCATACCCTGCAGATACTGCAAGATCCGCAATCCTGCATCCCAATGAGTCTTCAGAGGTATCTGCATGAAATGAGTTCAACAACCCCACTGAAAAGCTCAAGTCCAATCTGGTGTTCAACAACCAAATCAATGAACCAACAAGCTTCCAATACAAGGAGGCATCAACCTACTCAATAGAATCATTAACTGTAAGTTTGATATTCGGGTCCATCGGTGAAGAAATAGGTTTGCAATTCTCCATTCCAAAGGCCTCCACCAACTCATGAACATACCACTGTTGAGAAACAAAGAGCCCCCTCTGGGTCTGCTAAATCTCTAATCCCAAAAAGAAATGGAGTAAGCCTAAGTCGGTCATCTCAAACTCGTTTGACAAGGCAGCCTTCGTCACAGCTAAGTGCTCCACATGACTGCCGGTGAGAATAAGATCATCCACATAAAGAATAATCAAAGTGACCATATCACGTTCCTGAAAGAGATATAAGTTATGATCTGCAACAACTGATCTCTGAAAACCTTTCTATAGAAAGAAGGAATCAATCTTCTAATTCCATGTCTCCTGGGAGCCTGCTTAAGACCATACAAGGCCTTCCATGACCTGTAAACCATCCTCTTTGATCCCGGAATCTCAAAGCTTGGAGGTTGCTCAACATACACCTCCTCCTGCAAGTCACCATTAAGGAACACAGATTTTACATCCATCTGATACATTGACCACCGCTGAGAAGAGGCAAGGGCAAGAACTGCCAGAATCGTGGTCATCCTCGCTGTCGGTGCAAAGGTATCCTTATAGTCGATGCTAGGCCTTTGAGCATAGCCCTTAGCCACAAGTCTGACCTTGTGCTTGTGCATCGTCCCATTAGACGTATACTTGGTCTTATAGACCCACTTGACACCAATGACTGACCGTTTTGACGGCCTTGGAACCAACTGCCCAAGTGTTATTCTTGTCAATGGCTTCAAGTTTCACTTGCATGGCTTTCCTCCAAGTCTCCTGGGAAGGAGCTTCCTTAAAGGAAGTGGGCTCTTCATCCCAAATGATACGAGACATCAAAGCATAATTTACCTGTAAAGGCTCCTCTGACTATAACGAACGCAAGAACTGGAATGTCCCTACCTACTACTACCAACATCTGGCAAGCCATCCACCATCTGGTCCCGGAAAGCCCACCGCAACGTATCCACATTCAAGTGGTTATGACGAAACTGCCACAAATCACCTAACTGAGAACCTGTAAGAGAGTGTGCAGGGAGTCTGTAAATCTCATTCTCCACTCCGCCTCCCCATACAACCTAGCATGTTGCTTTGTCCCAAAGAGTAACAAAATGCTCATCAAACTCCACCCATATGCCAGTCTTGCAAACCTCATGCACTGACAAAAGCACTGACAAAAGATGAAAACCAAGGGATGAGGCATAAAGAACCTGTGAGTAATGCTTTCCCCCTCTACCATCGAGAACGATCTCCAGCCTACCCTCACTATGAATACAGATAGTGGACTTGTCGGCAATAAGGATGTGACATGTTTGCCTTTGAAGATCCTATAATAACTCTTGGGAAGGAGTCATGTGCCTGGATGCACCACTGTCTACAATCCAATCCCGAGTATCCCTAGCAGTGAGTCCAACCGCCTCCCTGCTCAAAGAAGATGAAACTCCGGTGTCCATAATCTCCAAGTGCACAAACGTTGGAGTCTTCACGGTTACAGTTGAGAAATCTGCACCTTTCTTGGTGTTCCGCTGAGGACATTTCCTCCAATACTGGCCTTTCTCGCCACAATGGCTACAGGTCCGCTCTGCCTTCAAGGCGTCACGATCCGAGTCAGACTCTTGCTCAGAAGACTTTGCTTGTGAAGACTTCCCTTTGTCCTTGTTGCGGCCTTTCGACCAATTGCCTGTCAAGGCCTCAAAACCTCCGCCCTATGGGGGGTTCGTAAAACGCTCTTCCTGGTCCAAAACCATGGGCACAAGCTCCTCTCATGTGATGGAATAGAAAGCTGAATGCTAAGAGGTCAAATGAGACAGCAAAGTGATGGCCATGTCCTCTGAAGATATCACTCACATCTGCACTTCCAAGGAAATCCGCTTCATGGGTGATACCCTGTTATATAGAGAAGCCAACTGCTGCCAAACCCCACTGGCCAGCCTCATGTGTTTGATATGATTAATCACCTGGGGTGTGCAATTAACGAAGATGAAAGAACGCACACGAGCATTGACACATCCCATAACTGTGTATGAGCCTCCCGTTCTTTCCTATTAGAGGGTAAAAGCTCCCCGTCCTCCGACTCTAGCCGTGGAATACCAACCACAATGAAATCAGTCAAGTCATAAGACTCCAAGACAGACTCCATCATTACCTTCCAGATGCCATAGTTGGTCCCGTCCAACTGTCGATCCACTGGGAATGTGGGGAGAGTGGTGATCTTCAGATGCTTCTCAACCATCTCAAGCAAATCTGCCATCTGAAGGGTTCACAAGGTGGGAAAAAAATGAAGAGATTGCAAACACTATGCAAGGTGGCTGTCCAACAGTGATGGCCGCCTTCTACCCGTTCTCCAAGTCCCACAAAAATTCTCCAATCAGCACCAAAAAAGAGCAAACCCTCAAGCTCTCACTATCTCCAAGCTTCAAGGCACCTGGGGCTCTGATACCATGTCGGAATGCACAAACGGAAAATGAGACAACTGCTGTGAGAAAGAAAACGCAGAAGTGTAGAGAGAGAGAGAAGCTGTATAAACTCTGCTATATACACAAGATCCGGTAAAACTGGAAGTGGGGGGCAAGGGTGGTATAAATACCACCCTATGTTGTTGGTCGGCCAACCCAAAAACAGCCGACAACAATAAACATGTCCACAACTGGGTAAAAGACTAGTCGGCCAGCACATATGCAATCGGCCAAGACAAAGACAATTCGGCCAGAACCAGACAACCCCCACAACCAAGAACAGAGAAAAAACATGGAAAAATGGAAAAAAATGAAGAGAACAACTGGGCAAGCACACCCACAACAAAGGCCCTCACTGAGTAATACGGTACAGACAAGAGATGACTCCTAACAGATTTTGGGTCTCTTGAGCCTCTTGAAAGTGTAGAAGAGTTTTCTGCAAGGGGCTCAGCAATCACGAAGCTTCCTTCTTCCTCCAAGCAGCTGGAAAAGCTACGGATGCTTGACATGTATGACTTCTCTAAGCTAGAGGAGCTAGCTGGAAAAGCTACAGAAGCTTTACACGTATCACTGCACTTTGCTGGAGGAGCTCCTGAAAGATTTTGAGTCTCTTGAGTGTCTAGAAAAGTTTTGTTGTCACGATTTGTGACTAATAATATTATTATACATTAGTGAAGAGTTGTGCCTTCTCGAGTGGTCATTAGTCACGGGACCCATCCTCTTGAAGGGTCACACCAATTCACTTGGGACACGACTATTAGTCTAAAGACACATCTATTCATGATCCTGCACAGTGACATGACTCTTCGATTGTAACTCTTCAACCCCTATTTAAAGAGGCCTCCCGTGTTCCATTCAATCAACTCAAGTTCTTTGGCTTAATCTTGCAAGCCTTGGCATTTTGTTCTTAATCATGTGATTAGAATAGTTAATAGAGGGATTAGAAGATAGAAATCCTCACAGTGGTATCAGAGCAAAAAAGTTCCAACCTATAGGATGCCCACATTAAAAAAAAACTAACTCTAACCTTAAAAATCAAAAACCCTAAATCAGTAAATTGACCTTAGAATTAGGTATAGCAAGTGTTGTATGGAAGAGCAGGAGAGAATGCCCCATCAATTTCCCCTAATTTTTAAAATTTTGCCTAATTTATGAATTCTGCCAAAATTCTATAAAAGCCTCATGAAAAAAAAATGGTGTGCTGTAGACAGACCCGGGTACCCATGGCCACACCAAATGAGCAATTCAGCACCTTCACACCTCTCCTCTAGCTTTCGGTTGGCATCCACGGCAATTTTGGGGCTGAATCGGCACCTTCCTACTACTAGAGAGTCACGACTTATGTTATAAAATTTTAACTTTTTTTTTTTAACATCAGCCTTAGGCCTATGATGTAAGGCTTTAAATAGCCTTTGTTATAAAATTTGAACTTTTTTTTTTAAACATCAGCCTTAGGCCTATGATGTAAGGCTTTAAATAGCCTTTGTCTAGCCACGTAGGCCAGCCCGACCACCTTACACATTAAGAAAAAAAAATTAAAAAAAATAACAACAAACACAATGAAGTGTACCTGTTCGTTCGCCGCTCCTCCATGCTTGCGCGCAGTGGGTGCCCCCTGCTCGGAATCTTCTATGAAACACGTGTGGTTCCCGACTTCTCTCTCGCGCACATTATGGCTGATGACCAGCCGTATCTAAGCTTCTTGGATGAACCTGATTTTCTCATCAACCTTGGATTGACTCCTGAGCACACACCGTTGGCCCCCGACTTGGTCCAACAAGAAGCCCCAACTCTTATTGCTAAGGACGATTCCGGTGGACTCTCTCCCGTGCCTTCTCTCCGAATCCCCGCCTCATGCACAATCGGTGTTTGAACAAACCCATAATAATGTATCGGATTACGCAATGCACTTTTCTTCGCCTTTTGGAGATGATGCTGCTGAACCAACAGCAAAATACCATTTGTCCTTAGCCTTTCCCCTTCCCGGAGTTGATCTTTGGGGACTTTGGGACATATTTATCCTCTCCAACCAAGCTACCTCGAACACTACACCCATATCCTCGCCAGACAGCCACATCTGTGCTCGGTTATCAACGGGTGTGGTTTGGGCAGCTATCAGGAGCATCATCTTTCGGAACCTCCTCGCGCCTACCTGCTACTCCTGAATACACATCACGGTCTATAGCCCCCTCTCCAGTGGCCTCTGTTAGAATTTGTGCATCTCTCTGTGTGTGGGGACCGTGCCTTTTATTGGCACACATGTATTTATCTCATTTGTGCTGGTCGTGGGATTATTTGCTGCAGCCGGCCAGCTCCATAGGGCAGTCGGCCAGCTTCACTCCTTTCCTATATAAAGGCCACTTCCCTTCTCACTTATTAACTCAGTTCAGTTATTCATAGGCACATGCTTTACTCCATCTCCTTACTGGTATTGCCATTGTAAAATCCTCTTGCTACATAACATGATGTTCATTGTCTGATGTCTCTCTCTTTCTATGTTTTCTTTCTGTTTTATTTTTTATTTTCCATTCCATGATGAGATATGCCATGGACATTATTGTATCACTTTGCTCTCATAGGCTTATTGGGTCTTTAGTAGATGCTTAATATCAGATATCACATGGTTGTAACTTTGGTCTCATAGGTCACTTTGGCCTTTTGAAAATGTTAATATAACATTTCATTTCTCTCGGCCATACTCATTAGCACCATGCTTGATATTTTGGAGAGTGGTATACCATCTACTCGGAGCTAGTGATGCCCTCATGTTTCTATGTTCTTAGTATTTCCATGATGAGTGTCCATGGACAAATTTGTATCACCCAAGTGAGATAGCTATGTTTATGTTTTCTTCCTGTTTTATTTTTTCCATTCCATGATGAGATATGCCATGGACATTATTGTATCACTTTGGTCTCATAGGCCCAAGAAATATGAGATATGCCATGGACATTACTGTATCACTTTGGGCTCATAACCCTAAACCGGAGTTCATGCTCAAAGGTATTTTTGCCTCGCCATCGCCTATGTATCACATATTACACCCCCATTATGGTACTGGTTGGAGCTAGACAGACCTGCATTGCATTCTTGTATACCCTACTCATATACGTTACATAATACTGAGCCTCTAGCAGTCCATCACACCCTCCCACTAGCTCAGTACTTTCATAGTTTATTTCATGTTCATTTTGTCCTTTTTTTTCTAGACATCCAAAGGACATTGATAGTTGTACATTGACTTGTCTCATAGGTCGAGTTCGGCCTCTAGTAGACGTTAATACACCATGGAGGACATTGAGGATTTCCACCATCGACCGATGAGAGACATCTTTGGATGGTGATGTATATGATGCTTACCTTTGTTGTTGGAGTTTTCCTTCCCAAATGCTATCCATTAGGATCTCCTAGTACCTTACTTTTCCTCATAGTTGTTGTTTCAGTTTCAGTTAGTTGTTTAGTTGTTTTAGCTTTTCTTACGTAGACATTATATCAGATCCACCAATTGTTGTAACCTTTTTGGTCTCATAGGTCATTTTGGCCTTTTGAGGACGTTAATATACATTTCATTTCATTCTCTCTCTCTCTCTCTCTCTCTCTCTCTCTCTTTATCTCTCTCTCTCTCTCTCTACTTTATCTCTCTCTCTCTCTCTTTCTCTCTCTTTCTCTCTCTCTACTTTATTTCATGTTCATTTTGTCCTTTTTTTTTCTAGACATCCAGAAGACATTGACAATTGTACATTGATTTGTCTCATAGGTCGAGTTCGGCCTCTAGTAGACGTTAATACAGCTTTCTTTCTTTCTCTCTCAATGGGAGTTTACATACAAGGGGGACCACACGGCAGAGCACATCGAGAGGATCTAGAGGTATAGCAATAATCTTCAAGCGAGAGCTACAAGAGCGCCTACAGGTGGTAGCATGTGACCAGGAGGCTAGATACATGTGGATCAGATTATAGCTCTCGGCAGATAGGGTGTTATACATTGCTCTATGCAACTTCTCTCCTAGAGGATCAAGATATGCCATGACAGCAGAGGAGGAGAGTAGAGGGGAGGAGGAGGAGGACATAGGGCCATTGGGAGAATCACCATATGCAACCCTTTTAGATGAGATCATACACTACTCCAACCTGGGGGATGTCCTCCTTATGGGGGACTTCAATGCACGGACACATAGCTGACAGTCCGGCATTTATGATTTCGAGCACCCCAAGGTGATGCACACACTAGAGGTGGAGAACACGGGAGCTTGCAGGGTGTCCAAGGACATGGGGCCGGATAACACCAGATATGGTCATCATCACTTACTTGAGCTGGGAGCCCGACACCATCTCGTTATTTATAACGGGATGAGACAGTGGCAGGATTCAGGAGCACTGACATGCTTTCCACGATCGGTGGGGGGGGGTGCACAGTGGACTACATCATGGGGTGTCCATGGAGACCACACAAGCAGTGACATCTTTCACCATCCACCCTTGTCCTATTGGTGCGGATCACACGTACCCCCCCTTACTGTCACTGGCGAACTGCACACTAGCACCCAAACAGCCCACACAGGCATCGCATACAACTTTCTACTTCACCCATGACTTGGCAGACATATATGAGCATCATGTATATGACGGGCTACTCTAGATGGATCCCCTGTCACCTCTAGACACACTCACCACCCAGTTGTCATCTCTACTACATACGGCTACCATACATACATTGCATGCACAGATAGATCTAGGAGCATGCCCCAGAATCGGTGGTATGATGATGAGTGCAGAGAGCTATATAGACACCTCCGTGCCCAGAGAGCACTGGCGACCATTACATAGAGACACGCGAGCCAGTAGATGAGGACCCTCACATGCCGTAAGTCGCGTGCATATGAGGAGGCAGGTACTGGGATATAAACCACCTACTCATGAGCAGAGATGTAGCCACTGCATGGCACATGATGAGAGAGCCTCGCCCTCGTACCCCGATTGAGGATCCACACACATGGCACACATAGCAAAGAGCCTCTACCATATCCCTCAGCAGACAGCCGCCCATACCACAGCCATAAGAGTCCCGCCCTACCACCTCTACTTTCTTTACCACCTCGATGGTAGAGAGAGCTATCGGCCGATTACAGCATGGGAGATCGGCTGAGCACACATTTTTACAGAGTGAGCATCTTATTTATGCAGTTGACACACTGGGACCCTTTGTTGCTCACCTCTTTAATAGGGCACTAGTGGAGGGCCTACCAGAGGTGAGTGGACTATGCACACCATCATGCCTCTCCACAAAGCGGGAGACATGCTAGACCCAGCAACTACAGGACTATCATGATTGGTCATACATTGGCCAACCTTTATGGCACAGTGCTCGAGGCAGAGTTGAGCTCATATGCAGAGGAGGAGGGACTGTGAGCACCAGGGCAAGCTGGATTCCGAGATGAGCTTTCTCCACTATTGACCGTATATTCACTCTGAGATATCTGATTGACCAGGCTAGGGCCCGGGAGGAGATTATACTTCTGCTTTGTGGATTTTCGCAAAGCATTTGACGACACGGTGCCACGAGAGAGACTCTTCCAGCGCCTACAGTCATTGGGGATCCCATCTGAGATGGTTTGGGGCATCTATGCTTTATATGAGCAGGTCCTGGGTGCATACGATGCCCCGGGGAGCTATCTGATGTTATTGCTAGCACCATAGGTGTGAAGCAAGGATGCCCACTCTCACCTACACTATTTGGGCTATACATCGATGAGGTGGCTGACTTCATTTGTCACGGTGGTGGGGACGGGGTAGACATCTTAGGTACCACAGTCCACATTATGCTATATGGTTGGCGAATGATATTATTCTGGTCTCTGAGTTGCAGATGGGACTCCAGCACCATCTCCATGCACTCGATGACTTCTGCACACAGAGGGGGTTTACAGTGAACCTTGGGAAAACCAAGGCCATGATTTGCCACACCTCAGGGCCGGTTCGATGATAGGCCATCTTCACACTAGCAGGAGGACAAGTAGAGGTGGTAGACTCATATGTGTACCTGGGGATTACATTTACGACTCCACCAGGAAGATTTACTATGGCGCAGCCAGCCAGGGATAGACTCACACGAGGGTATGCAGCTCTGGCCATGCTAGAGTGACAGTGTCACTAGGCACACTTCCAGGAGCCCCGCATGAAGGGGTGGTTGTTTGACACAGTAGTCACCCCTGCTTTGATGTATGCTACAGCAGTATGGGCACCTGGGCTCGCCACCTCCACATGGTCTCAGATAGAAAGGCCTCAGATTCTCATGCTCTCACCGAATGATTCGTAGCAAACCCTACGTCCCACATGACATTGTCTGGACGAAGTTTGCTGCACCTCCTATGCTAGTAGAGGCCCTCTTCTAGACGATCTGCTTCATATAGAGGATCAAAGATATGCCATCAGATCGACTCTCGCATAGAGCTTTTGTTGAGGCGTCCAGGCAGCTCCTAGAGAGTGGAGATAGGAGATCATGGTATTCACAGATGATACAGTGGCTCACTCAGCATGGTCTCGACATAGATCACCTGCCACCTTTCCAGTATGATATACATGCACCACACATCCAGCTCTCTCACAGTGAGGAACAAAGTCCTTCGGTAAGATTTATGGCAACGATACACTCAATAGACTTGGATTACACCCAGTCAACCTCTACCGCCGAAGATGCTATACTACTACAGAGATCAGTTTATGCGTATCTCAGCAGATGGATTCATATAGAGACATGGATACATGGATGTGTACATGCCTCACAGTGCCCAAGTGGCGATTGGCCAATTCAGAGTGTCATCACACCAGCTTGAGATTAAGGCAGGTAGGGCAGCACAGATACCTAGAGCAGAGAGGATATGCAGACTATGCCAGGAGGAGGTTCAGAGTGAGGAGCATTATGTATGCAGATGCAGAGCATATAGTGTCATTAGAGAGAGATACACCACCATCTTCAGAGGTGGACATCCCTCACTCCACCAAATCATGGAGTCCATAGACCAGCGCAGATTTGGCCAGTTCTTGCTAGAGACACAGTGCCACAGAGAGACACTGCTACGGACTCATACCACAGGGAGAGGTGGGCGATAGCTCAAGCTCACTGATTTCTTCCAGAGATCTATCCCAGTGCCTACCCTGACATAGGAGGGGGTTACACTTCAGCACGTTGCGGACCTCCGAGCCAGACGGAGACCAAGAGCACCACGCTACCAAACTCCCAGACTACATCAGAGGGAGATCACAGAGATACGGGCTCGACATCAGCACCATATCCAGGAGCGGCTAGCTCACTTACACTCACACCCGGAGATCATGCTCTGAGGTATTTTTGCCTCGCCATCGCCTATGTATCACATATTACACCCCCATTATGGTACTGGTTGGAGCTAGATAAATCTGCATTGCATTCTTGTATACCCTACGCATATAGGTTGCATACTGAGCCTCTAGCGGTAGTGCTCCATCCATCACACCCCCACACTACCTCAGTACTTTCATAGTTTATTTCATGTTCATTTTATCCTTTTTTTTCTGGACATCCAGAAGACATTGACAGTTGTACATTGATTTGTCTCATAGGTCGAGTTCGGCCTCTAGTATACTAGCACATGACATAATCTTGGGACCTATGGGTTATGGGCCCACATGTTTTTTTTAAAAAGAAAAAAAAAACAAAGCCTAGCATGGTTTTTTTTAATAAGAAATAAAAAAAAGCATGGCTTTTATGTGTGGCCTATGTTTTTTTTTAGTGTGGTTTTTATAAGCTTTATGTGTGGTTTTTATAAAAGCCCTGAAGCATGGTCTTTTTAAATTTTTTTTAAAAAAAAACACAAAAGCAACACATAAAAACACATGCTTTTTTTGGGGAGGCCTATAAAATACGCTTAAAGTGGGCTTTTTGCCACACTTCTCCTCATACTCTCTAGCACTCTTCCTTGTTCAAAGCCAAGCTTTTCTCTCATTTTGCCCTCTTCAAGATGTCGACCCAAGAATCCGAGATGGAACCCATTCGATCTTTTCGACGATTTTGTATCCAAATTTGATTTTCAGGAGTTAAAAGTTGCTTTTGAAGCTTCTTTCTCGGAACACTAGGCACACGTCGCCATGCAGATGCAGGCTTTACAGAATTCCATCCCTTTATTGACCACTACCCTATCTACTATCTCAGGTATGGATACCTTGGTATCTGCTTTAGGCCCAAATTACTCCGGAATAGTTTGGGAGCGAGCAAAAGTAGCGTACCAAGGAGATTGTGGACACATGGCTACATAAGTGGCAAGTCCATTTCCAATTTCATCCATATGACGATGGCAAAAAGATTCAGTTAGCAGACAGCAGGTTTCCTCTCAAGGCAAAGTTTTGCTTTGGTGGAAAGAACTCAAACCTAAACCAACAACCTAGGCACAGTTTGAAGAAGTCTTCAAGAAAGAATTCTTCATCAAGAAGGAGAATGACTACGATATCATTGCTCAGTTTGCTAATTTGACCATGACCTCACAAAACTTCATTTATGAGGTCTACCTCTAGAAATTTAGAGACATGTAGATGAAAGCTATGAAGATGGATTCTACTACTCTTTTGGGTTTCTTCATAGCCGGTTTACCTGACTCGTACCGTTTACAGATAAAAAACAACAATTGTAAAACTTTGGATGAGGCTATTCATTCTGCTCATATTTATAATGATACAATTGTCTCTTCCAAATCTAAACCCGTGTGACCGAGCAGGGAAACAAGCACAAAAGGAAGTTCTCCGCACCGATAGCTAGCACGACAGAAGGAAAGTCTTTGGACCAACCTTCGAAGAATTCTACTTCAACCATGTGCAACAAAGAAAAACCGTCTCCTGAAGGCTTTGAAGCTCAAGAAGGAGGGACAATGCTTCATCTGCGAAGAAAAAGGACATATGCGTAAGGAGTGCCCGAAGAAGAAGGGTGCAAAGACCAACACACGACCCAAGCCAAAGGCAGCCAACCAGTTGTCTTCAACAGGTACTTCAGTCAGTGTACTTTCTCACCCTAGTTCCTGTTCTGATTGTATGTTCAACTCTAAAGTTTTTGGCTTGCATGATCTTCTCCGAGATTATGGAGAAGTGAATGGCCATAAAATCCACATTCTTCTAGATCCTGGCAGCTCACAAAACTTTAGTAACTACAAACTTGTGCAGAAATTAGGTGAGGTACGCCTACAGCCACAAGCTGAGGAAGATGAGTTGACCAAACAACTTGCAGATTATTTGAGAATGGGCCAGATCCATCCAAGTAAATCACCTTGGGGTGCACCTGTGTCACTTAGGAGAAAGAAGGACAACACCTGGAGAATGTGTGTAGATTACAAGGGATTGAACAAGCTGACAATCAAGAACCGTTATCCTCTCCCTAGATCAAATGACCTAATTGACCGTTTAGTCGGAGCGAAGTATTTCACAAAGATAGCTTTACATACTGGCTATCACCAGATACGTATTCATGAAAGGCATGTCGAAAGAACCGCCTTTCGGACTAGGTATGGCCATTACGAGTTTCTCGTATTACCTTTTGGGTTAACCAATGCTCTAGCCACTTTCCAGCAAATGATGAATGATTTTTTTTGTAAATATTTGGAAAGATTCGTGGTTGTGTTCTTGGATGATATTTTAGTATATAGTCGTACTCTTGAGGATCACATTAAACACCTCACGATTGTCTTAACTATTTTAAGACAAAATCGATTGTATGCTAAATTAAGTAAATGTGAGTTTTTTATGACAGAAATCATTTACTAGGGACACAAGATCACTAGAGACAGGTTGAGCATTGACTATGACCGAACTCAGAAGGTTCTAGCCTGACCTATACCACACAAAGGCAGTGAGACAACTTCATTCTTTTCTCGGTTTTGTTGTTTTTCTTTGGAAATCTGTGCGGGAGTACTCTCAGCTCACACTACCGATGACCGACTTGTTGAAAGGTCGTGGACGTACGTCGAATCAGCCTATCACTTGGAATAACAATCTGGATATGGCCTTCAGACTTTTGAAAGATAAAGTCAAGGAAGCACCTATCTTAGCACTACCCGATCCTAGTAGGCCTTATGTTCTTGAGACTTATGCCAGTGACTATGCAATCGAGGCTGCTCTATTCCAAGATGGTAGACCTGTTGCTTTCGAGAGTAGAAAGCTCGACAACACTCAATCTCATTGGTGGCCAACCCTTGACAAGGAGCTTTATACTGTCATTCACGCTCTCAAGTTTTGGACATTTGCAACCTCCACTTTTAGAGGCTTCATCATCTCTATTGGGCATAGCTTCAAAGAATTTATTGATTTAGAGTTCACAAAACTATGTATGCTCCCCGAATTAACAAGTATGTGAATGAATCTGCCCCCAATCTTCCCCACAAGCCTCAAAGTGTTGGAACCTTTGCATCCCTCTTTAGCTTCTTGTGAAATGGCACATAGCATGGATGTCCTTTCTTTTGTTTTAAATTCTACCCAATCCTCTCCACCCGGATCAAATGGAAACTCTTGAGAAGGATCAAGAGTAGGCTCTTCTATCACCTCATTTGCACAATCTTGAAATTCAACCTCATCCATATAATCCAATCGTGCCTCTTCATCTTCAACCACCTCAAAGATCATCTTAGCTCTTACCTCTTTTGCCTTGCAAATCTTTTTATGCTTGGGACTCCATTTCTCATTGCAAAGGAAGCAAACCCCTTTCTTCCTCTTCTCATCCATCTTTGCTTTGTGACAATCGCTTAATCACTTTGCCTTGAAGGGAAGAGGATTTAGCATCACTCTTGAGAGGAGGTTTGGCCATAGAACCACTTCTTTGACCCTTAGTGACTCCAATGTAGAACATCCATGGGTAGTGTGTGGTATATCCCATCTCCCACACTCACATTGTACACACCCCTTGAAGAGCCCTTCATGGGATCCAAAAATATGGGCTACTTTCCAAGATTAGAACCCACACAAGGACCAAAGGTCAACCACCCTAGCGTATGATCCACACAGATCACCGTGTGGATGCCCATGCTGTCTCTTACCTGAAAGGTACATGTGTACCACAACTTTTGCCCATGCACAGGCACCATTTCTTTCCCCAGGCCCATGCAAGCCATAGGTCAGTGTAATTTCACCGTGCACTGTCCTTTGGACCCACGCTTTGCTCTTCCTTTCCCTGCACCCCGTACCTGCACCTATATAAACCCCCCAGCACCCCGTGGTAGAGACACTCAACACTCTGTTCTGCCCATGCCCGACACTTTGTGTAGTGACTGTACCTGAGAGTCTATACCTAACACTTTGCACAGGACTGTACTCGGCAGCCCTCTGTACCCTCTTCTAGCAAGCCATTTTTACCCATCTCCAAGTAATCCCTTTTGCAAAAAATTTCTTGCCTCATCTCACCCTTGTGAGTAGAGTGTCCTTAGCTGCTCTCTCCCCCCCGCATGTGAATAGACTTAAGGGAGGACTCCCCTTTCTCTCCCTCTAGTTGCAACCTCCTTCCTTGAAAATTCAGTTTAAGGACACCTTCCCCCCCATTAGTAGTGACTTTAGTAAGGGCTTTTTGGCTCTTAAGAGGTGGTTCCGACCTAGGAGTTTTTTGCTCATAACTTGAGAAAATGAGCTTGGATTTGTGATCCCACTGAAGCATTGGATTCGGAGCAAGGTGGGCTATAAGAAGGCGCGTAGAATGACTCCTTCACAAAAGCGTCAAAATATCACCTCGAGAGACGTGCACAACGGGGAGTTTAGAGAGAGGTCACTCTAGATGTAGCCCCAACTCTCCCCTTGGGGACCCCACAAGGAATTAATGACCAGGCTAGCTTGGTCATCATTTAAAAAAGAGTTTTCTCATTAATCTTTAATGATAAAAATTAATAAATTAAGAAAGAAGATGCCACTTTCCTTTATATTAAAAATTCTATGAAATTATTGTTTTCTCATAAAAGTGATGTTGTCTATCATGTTCCATGGTTTAGTTTAGAAACTGTTATCTTGATTAAGTTAAAAAGTATAGGTACATCTTCTCCTCGCCTTAATGCTAACCCCGTTTCCATGCTTGTGTAGCCGAGCAACGACGTTAGCAAGGCTCAGAGTCGGCCCAAGGTATCCCTCATACCATTGGGAAAATGAGGTTTGCCGATGGAGTCGAGTATTATGATGCTGCCTAGTTCTGCGGGCCCAGGCTA
Source organism: Cibotium barometz (assembly GCF_041138505.1). NCBI lineage: Eukaryota > Viridiplantae > Streptophyta > Polypodiopsida > Cyatheales > Cibotiaceae > Cibotium > Cibotium barometz. The sequence continues at coordinate 1,493,744 of NC_141086.1, forward strand.
GTGCGGTGAATAAGCCCTCCTTAGCACGTAGACATCCCTTTGAGGGATGGGAGGATCGAGCGATGGATCTTGAGAGGGCGACAGGCCGCCGACTTGGGTCCTCCGCCAGCTGTCGAGACGATTAGGTGTATGGTCCCATAGGGATTGCCCAGTCTATAGAGGTTGGAAGGCTGAATTCTAGATCATTCGTGGCAGCAGAATAAAATAAAGAGCCTAGATTTGGCTATGAATAATTTTGAACATTGTATCTAATTTTTTTAAATCAAATCCTTTGTTTGCAAGAATTGTTGTATTATTGATAAAGACATTGATAAATACTATTTAAACGAACAATGTGCAAGGTCATTAATTAAGAAACTTGTTTATTTATGTCAAATAGTGTGGTAGGATTAACTAGAAAACAAATGAACGCGTGAATTGGGTGGAGAGGATGGAATGCCTTGATAGAAACATCCTATGGACGAGTGGACCTAATTAGTCGGGTAGCTTTCCAACAAATTAATTGAAGTTCCATATTAGATAAATAGGTCCGTGGGCAACCCTACTCTAGAGAACTAGGTCAGTGGGGTTGTGCCTTGCATATATGAGGAAAAAAGCGTTGTTTCTAGATGTCAAGAATAGAGGTTTCCTAAGTTAAAGTCGATCACTCTATCAATGGTTTGATTTTAGGAATCATTTAGAAAGACCACGCTCCCCCTTGCGCGATAGAACTAGGTCTTATCTACTAATCGTATCCTTGTATCTTTACATGATCAAGGTGTCGATGAGTAGGAAACTTTTCCAAGTTAGACTTAGTAGACTACCTTAAAGGTTTTTCTCTATTTAGAAAGGGGGGGACCTTACAAAAAAATAGGCACATTGTAGAGATAGCACGAGCATTGATGAGACATAGAAGAATATGCCGCATAGCTATTAGATTGAAGCTGTTTCTACAACTGTTTATATCATGACTAGGACTCCTATTGCAGCCATACATGATGTAATACTAGAGGAGAAACTCAATGGCAAGAAACCTAATTTATCCCACTTGAAATATTTTGGATGTATTACCTATGTGCATGTGCCAGATGAGTTGAGTACAAAGCTAGATCCAAAGGTTGAAAAATGTGTGTTTATTGTATATTCCCTTGAGAAAAAGGGATATAGATGCTATAACCCTACTACATGTGGGCTGAGGGTAAGTAGAGATGTTGTGTTTGATGTATTACCTATGTGCATGTGCCAGATGAGTTGAGTACAAAGCTAGATCCAAAGGTTAAAAAATGTGTGTTTATTGTATATTCCCTTGAGAAAAAGGGATATAGATGCTATAACCCTACTACATGTGGGTTGAGGGTAAGTAGAGATGTTGTGTTTGATGAAATGAGTAGCTAGTATTTTGCTAAATAAGATGTTATTGGGGTTGATGTAACTGGAAATGTGATTGCATAGAATGCATGTCAGCAATCACAGAGTCATTGATTGGATTTGGAGAGTTCTCTTCTGTTGGGTCTGTTGATAAACCATGGAGTGGAAGGCTACGTCATAATAATCATCATGGGAATCTGGTTGGTACATCACATAAAGGTAAAGAGAAAGTGGTTGAGCCCCTTGGTATGCTTGATATTTCTGTAGGCCATTCTTTTGTTGATGGAGAGTCTAGTGGCTCAGAGTTGAGCCTTGAAGAGGAGCTTGGCATTCTAGCAATGAGGAAACCTGGTGTAAAGAAGGCTTTGGAAGCCATGAATGCAAAGTTACAAAGATGTGGAAGAGTCAAAAACCATGTGCAAAGGTTGACTTATGATGGTTATGTGTGGCACATCACTATGCTTACATGGAAAAAGTTGTACAAGTTGTAGAGCCCACACGTTTTGATGAGGTGAAACATAATAGTGATGGTAGCATAAGTAGGTACAAGGCTAGATTGGTAGCCAAAGGATATGTACACACACATGGTATTGATTATGAGGAGACATTTGCCATGGTTGCAAAGATGGCAACTATGAGAGTTGTGATTTGCGGTGGTTGCAGCTAAAGGCTACTTTTTACATGAGATAGATGTAAAAAATGTGTTCTTGCATGGTGACTTGCAAGAAGAAGTGTATATGGATCAGCCACCTAGTTTTGACGATACAGGTCACCTAGAGTATGTATGTAAGCTTCATAAGGCTTTGTATAGGGTGAAGAAAGCTCCACGAGCATGGCATGACAAGATTGTTGAGTATCTTTTCACTATTGGTTTTCATATGGCAGATGCAGATCTCTTTGTATGTGCGCAAGAGTGATAAGGGTATTTTTATCATCGCCATCTATGTAGATGATCTTATTGTTGGAAATGACAACTAGGAAGAGATTGAGCATGTGAAATTTCTTCTCAAAACAAAGTTTGACATGAAAGATTTGGGAGATCTACACTACTTTGTGGGCATTGAGTTCATTCGCACACCTAATGGTATTTGGTTGTCATAGAGATAGTATGTATTGGATATGTTGTACAAGCATGGGATGGCTGGATGTAAGCCAATCTTGGTGCCATTAGATCAAAATGGCAAGCTCAGTGTGAATGCAGGTTATTTGTTAGAGGACCCCACTATGTATAGGAAAATTGTGGGGAGTTTGATTTATGTCAGCATGCTAGATTTGATTTACACTGTTGGCTTAGAGAGCTAATTTATGCAGGTTCCACGCAAACCACATCTTGACAGTGTGCGATGTGCGATGTGCACTTCAGTATTTGAGGAAAACTGTTGATTATGCATTGTTTTATGCAGCAGGTGTACCATTGGACCTATATGGGTACACAGATGTAGATTGGCCAGGTAGCATCTCAGACAGGAGATTTACCAATGGATTTATGTTTTCATTGGGGAGTGTTGTTGTGACATGGAGAAACAAGAAGAACCACACTCTAAGATTCCTCCTCAGCCTGAATAATGAAAAAGCTTTTACCTCAATCCCCTGTAATCATTCCCTATTTCAAAATACAAGAAAATATTATTTTTCCTTGTTTTTGCCTAGAGAGAAGAAAAATTCTAGAGAGAGGTAATTCAATATTAAGATATTTTTAGATATAAAAATTCAAGCCACCCTAACAACATGGAGCCTATTGCTTCGATATGGTTTCCCTACCTCTACCCCATCTAATCTCATTGAATTATCCTTACCAGATGGCATGTGCGCCTACCCTTATCTCCCCCTCCTCTCGAGCGAGGCATTGCAGTACCTCCGCACCGCTGGGCTGGCATGTTATCCATGACACCTATACATCTCCCTCCTCAATGATCCTGTACCACCCTACTCTCATCACCCGGCCTCCTCATTCTTTACCACCATTGCTTCACCCAAATCGAGGTCATGGAGGCCACTGGCATATGCCAGTTTTGATGATACACACATCGCTTTTCCATGGGAGTTCAGCGAAGCCGAGGTTGCAATTGCAATTTCTTCTATTCCCACGATCCTCAAGTTGCTGCTTCTGCAGCCCCCGATGACAATGATGATGGCATAGCAAGGCATCTTTCCACCTCCAAACCCACAAACCTCTTCACCACCACCCCCTCCTCCACCATTAGGACCCTCATCTGCATCTCCTCACACACAACCCCCACCCCCACCACCACCCCCACCACCCCCCTCAAGCACCTCCACACTTCCACTTTTGGGTGCCCCAACTTCTTCTCCCCCCCTTCACTTTCCCAATCCACCCCCATCACCCACACCCCCCTTGCCACCTTCACTATCCCTTAACTTGGGAATGCACACAGCATTTAGGGATATCCCCTCCACCTCCACTAGACCCCCACCTTTCCTCGACGCGAGCCTTACCACACCCGACCTTCATCATCGGCCCCCCGTCCACTCTCATCGCTGGCTCCGCCACCCACCAATCCACCACTCGAAGAAGGGGAGATCCTGTCACACCGCCACCATTTGAGCGCAAGGAAGTCAACCCTCCGCCAAACCCCTTGGTGCAATCCCTTGGACCACATGGAGTTCGAGCGGGCCACCATCGCCATCCTGCTGCTCAGTCGACAATTCCAACATCCCTCGCATCACCGACCACCTCGATCTCCATGTCCTCTGCCAATACCTTGATGCCAAGCACACAACATGGAAAGCGTGATCACCCACCCCAAACCCATTGGCACGGTTACCACTGGCCACCTGTTGTTGCTGCTCGTCCCACCACCGTTGATCTCATGGGCGAGCAGCCGGCCTGCTGTGGTGATGGCCTTTCCTCTTAGTAGACCATTTGTTTGGGAGGTCTATTGCAATGCGCCCCGTGCACTGAGGATCAGCCAAAATTACCTCCCCATCCATAGATGGCAGTGGGCTTGGGAAAATTTCCACAACGTACAACAAAAGAACCCAAAGTTGCAATTCAACTTCCCTTGGTTCATGACCCTGTCACCACTGCCGCAAAATCCATGTACAAAAGAAACCATGGTCAGGCGCTTCAACAATTTCATCCACCGTTATACAACCAGGTCTCCCAAACCCACCAGGAGTGATTGCAACCATCCGCTTCTTCAACCTTATCATCACTTTGTTGGAGTCCTTCCCGACATGGGACCACTACTTCAAGGGAGCCAAAGGCATCTCCTTTGACATCAACAAAGGGCCCACACTCAAGCAACTGTTTGGCTACTACGAACGCATCATGTGGATGCCTGTTTGGTGGCTCGACATTGTGGATAAGCTACGGCGTCTTCCATCGTGCCCCACCCGCTCCGACCTCGAGATGGGACTTTGTCCACACATACTCTATCTACTACAGATAGCTTTTTTGACCAGATGGACTTGCAATCGGGAGGGGGGTATGTTAACCACTCTGGTTAACATGACCTTTCATGCGGCTACCACATTACCTTTGTAATCCATCTTTTTTGTAACCACACTAAGCGCCAATTATAAAATGAAACAAGGGATGACCGAGCTTACGGCTTGTGTAATGCCAGTTGTAGGAATTGATGTACATAGAGCTAGTTAAACTAGGAAGACTAGTTTTAGGCCCCCATTTGTAATTGGGCGGCCGGCCATTGTAAAAAGTGAGCTCATGTATATAAGACATTTTATGGAATATGAAAAGGGATAATCCCATTTGTCTCAATTGATTCTTGCCTTCTCTCTCTCTCTCTCTCTCTCTCTCTCTCTCTCTCTCTCTTGATCTTATGGTAGTTTGCTTGTGATTGTTGGTGTGTGTGGATAGGAATGGTATTCCTCTCCCTTCTCTCCTTCTCTCCCTTCTCATTTCTCTCCACCTTACCTTGTTTGCATATACAATTGGAATGAGGTAGAAGTTGAGCTCTCCATAGCTCCTTCCCTCTTGATCCTACCTAGCTTACTTGGATCTCTTTGGGTGACACAAAGAGAGTGTAGAGTGAGCCCCTAGTGGCCTCACATCAGGGAGTTAACCCTAATAGGGTTAGCCAAGTGGAAATCACTAGATTCAACCCTTTGCAAGCACTCTCATCTTCTTCTCTCTTGTGTTTGTGTGAGGTAGCATGTTAAACCATTAACAAATGTGTACATATGCAATACATTTAAAAATAGTGTGAAAATTTTGGTTTTCTACCAATATATTTCTCCTCTAGAGTCAACCATGCACCATTGCTATGGGGGTCGTGTTCATAATGTAAACTATAGTCACAAATTTCTTCAGCCCAATAATGCTGATACATTCTCTTCTTAGCCCCCATCAATGCACAAGAAACCTTTGTAATGTGCCTATTCTTTTTCTTAGCAACACGATTTTGCTTGTGGAGTGTATCTACATGTTAATTGCCTCAAAATTCCATAATTTCTCAAGTACTTACTGAACTCATTTGAGAAGTACTCTCCTCCTCCATCTAACCTTAGACACTTAACCTACAAGCCTATTTTCTTTTCAGTTAATATTTTGAAATTTTGAAAGAGTAAACACTTCACTTTTATCTTTCATGAAATAGGCCCACACCTTCCTTGTGTGGTCATCATCAATGAAAGATAAATAGTAACGATATCCTCCCATTGATACCATCTTTGTCAGCCCCCCATATATTTGAGTGTACCACATTAAGTGCTCTCTTACTTACATTCCTATTGTGTGGAAATACATTATTTGTTTACTTTCCAAACTAACATGCTTCATATACTTTATGTATTCCATCCACCTATTATGTGGAAATACATTCTTTGTTTGCTTTCCAAACTGATATGCTTCACATACTTTATGCATTCCATCCATATTAAATTTTGGCAAACTTGTAAATTATTCTACATAGACTTCAATCACATGACCAATACGTTTGGGCCAGATATCGGCCATAACACCTACACCTTGTGCAAACATAGCAGCTTTTGCCTCATGCATGCTTACATCCAAAGTAAATGTTATGCCCCCTCTTTTTCAACTAGATGACATTTGTTATTAAAGTCGTCAGCATAGCAGCCCTCAGGGTTGAAGCATACCTACAAACCTTGCTCAATAATCTACCTTAACACAAACCAAATTCTTTTTTATATGCTAGGAACATGAAGTATATCAGCCAAGTACCTCATCTTGCCATCCTGCATAGCCAATGGGACATTCCTAATGTGAGAAATAGGATGAGCTTTGTCATCCATGTCTCTACATAACCTAGTTTTTCTAAATTTTTGCCATCTCTAAACCACTCACCTCACGTCTCTCGAGGTGATATTTTGACGCTTTTGTGAAGGAGTCATTCTACCCGCCTTTTTGTAGCCCATCTTGCTCCGAATCTAATGCTTCAGTGGGATCACAAATCCGAGCTCATTTTCTCAAGTTATGAGCAAAAAACTCCTAGGTCGGAACCACCTCTTAAGAGCCAAAAAGCCCTTACTAAAGTCACTACTAATGGGGAGGAAGGTGTCCTTAAACTCATTTTCAAGGAAGGAGGTTGCAACTAGAGGGAGAGAAAGGGGAGTCCTCCCTTAAGTCTATTCACACACGGGGGGGAGAGAGCAGCTAAGGACACTCTACTCACAAGGGTGAGATGAGGCAAGAAAATTTTTGCAAAAGGTCTTATTTGGAGATGGGCAAAAATGGCTTGCCAGAAGAGGGTACAGAGGGCTGCTGAGTACAGTCCTATGCAAAGTGTCAGGTATAGACTCTCACTACACAAAGTATCGGGTGCATGGACAGAACAAAGTGTTGAGTGTCTCTACCATGGGGTGCTGGGGGGTTTATATAGGTGCAGGTACGGGGTGCAGGGAAAGGAAGAGCAAAGCGTGGGTCCAAAGGACGGTGTACGGTGAAAGTACACTGACCTATGGCCTGGATGGGCCTGGGGAAAGGAATGGTGCCTGTGCATGGGCAAAAGCTGTGGTACGCATGTACCTTTCAGGACACCGGTCTTGATATGCATACCAAAGTGCCAGAAGGTGAAAATTTTATTTTTTTGGGCGAAAATATCCAGGGTGTCTTCCTAGTTGTAGGGGTGCAAATTGCCCATTGATCGAACACCCAGTCGTGCACTTATTAAGGTTTACGTTTACCATATGTTAACTGAAAATAACTAAAAATTTGAGTATAGGCTCGATGTGGTGTTTGTTTTAGATGCTGTAAAATCCTATACTAGGGTAAAATCACGCACAAATTCTAAATTTGGACTCATAATTTTAAGATTCTAAGGGAAAACAGCTTGTTTATTAAAAATTTTAATTTTTACACCGCAAAAAAGACCATAAATTCATATATTAAATGGACATATATTATTATTGAAGATGGGCATGTTAGATGTAATAAAGGGAGCTTGGTTTTGAACATAAAGGAAGCCCATGGGAATGGATATGGCTGGGCAAGTAGGGGGCTCAATATTAATAAGTGTGAAAAGGTGGGCAAGTATATAAGTGAACAAATTGTAACTAGGGGCATCTAATCATTTTGACTAATCAAATCATACTTCTTAGAGCTCCAAGCTTCCATGGGTATGGTGGTACTCCCTTGAGTGCATGTGGTAATCCATTATGAGTGCATGTGGTAATCCATTATGAGTGCATTGTCTTTCTTTCTCTCCCCATCATTACAGTGGTATCATAGCCTTATCTTTGATCCATGTCCATCATTACAGTGGTATCAAAGCCTTATCTTTGATCCATGTCCATCTTAGATTCAAGAAAATTTGGAAGTTTCTTGGAATTCTTGATTTTCTTGATCTTTCTTGACCTTCTTGGAAATTTTCTTGACTTTCTTTATTTTCTTGATTTCTTAATCAAGAAATGAAGCATGCTGATCGTGGGATGCTGGAAATTTCCTTGATTTTTGATTTGTTCTAAGTTTTGGGGGCCTATGGGTCACCATGGACCAAAATTTGGGGTAGCCGCTCCAAAATCTAAAGGGCATGACCAGAATTGGAAAACTACTTTGGATGATTGAGGGAAAGCATGAGTACATGCTCATTGTAATGCATAATATGAAAATAGCATGAGTCATGCTAAATACATTGTAAGTGCTCCTACCTTGTCTTTTCAAAGTTACATCCACATACAACTCACTTGTACTCTCACTTTAATTCCTAGCATTTAGTATGCTTGTGAGGGAACCTCGAGCATTGGAGGAGAGACCCAGGGAGCATGGCATAAACTCCCCTTGTCTCGTGAGTGCTTTTGAAAAAGTGGCAAGGAGGGGGATTAGGTACATTGGATGTGAAGACTTGGCCCCAACTTGTGCCTAGATTCAGACTAGGTTGGTATGAGGGTGGAAAGTCTTGGCTAGGAGATCGGCAAGCGTAAAGCACTCTTTCGACACACAACTCGACTACATTGCAAGTATGCCAAGGCTATGGAAGCCAAATATTACTTGATTGAGCATGCCATGGACACTTTTGGTAATGATAAAAGCATAAGAGTGCATGTGCAAGTGTATGATTTTGGTGGTGATTACTTGGGACATTATGTCATGATTGGACATTGGGCAAATGCTAGTAGACTATGATTGAGATTTAGTCCGTATTGCAAGGAGACTATGGCCAAATTTTGGTGATTTTCCTACACTCTCTGCAGCATTGATGATGAGTACAAAAGTGTAATTCAGTCCCCAACCACTCAAGATCTCTCAAGGGCTTTGGGAAGCCTTTAAAGGGAATCTTAAGGCAAATCTAACAAGCTGTCAAGTGGTTGATTTGGATGCCATTTTAGGGTGCAAAGGGGCTAGTTTGGTCAGACTGAAAACCCTAATTCAGTCAAAAATAGTGTGGACTGAATTCAAGGTGTTTACATAGCTTAATATCACTACTACCTAAGAGCTTCTAAATGAGCCAACAAGTTCCCAAATCGGTTACCATTTGGATGGTCAAACTCACATAGTTGAGTTTCAACTAAAAGTTAAAACAGAGAGGTATATGGGTGCTCAAAGTGGTGATTCAGGGTGATAGGAGTGTTCCTCCATCAAGACAAACATGGAAAACTAAAGAACTCCTAATGTGGTTTCTGTTTCCTATACTAACCACTTGGTAGCATGGAAAATCATGGAAGGCCATCAAAAGCTTAAGCACAAGTGCCCATGGAAGAGAACCAAGTTCAAGATGATGCCAATGAGGTCGTTCGTGATGACATGGTATATGTGGGTGATGCTCCATTAGGTGAGGATCTACATGGTCAAAATGTGGCACCACATTCTATTGTTAAACATGGGCAAAACTCAAGGGCAATGCAACAAGAAAGGGTACCTCTACATGACATTAGTGGGAATGAAGGAATACCGGTGCATACTAGTAGACATGATTAAATCTCATTGGGAAACATCACTTTGGATATATTAAGGATTTCTCTCATTGATGCAATCAAGGATGCACAAAGAGATGCCCAAAAGGAGGTGCTCTACATTAGTAGTGAGATTGTGCATCAAGGCAATGAGAATGCCAAGTTGATGCATCAAATGGTGGACAAGATGGATGAAAGGTTTGCAACTCTTAAAGAGCGTATTTTAGGTGTATAAAGAAGTGTGGACAGGTTTGACCATGCACCAAATCCACATGGAAATCTTGGTTGTATGCAAGGAAAGTCAAATCTACCTTCAAGAGTAGGCATGTTTTGGGTTCTAGGCTTGGAAAGCAGCCCATAGTTTTGGATCCCATGAAGGGCTCTTCAAGGGGTGTGTACAACGTGAGTGTGGGAGATGGGACATACCACACACTACCCATGGATGTTCTACATTGGAGTCACTAAGGGTCAAAAAAGTGGTTCTATGGCCAAACCTCCTCCCAAGAGTGATGCTAAATCCTCTTCCCTTCAAGGCAAAGTGATTAAGCGATTGTCACAAGAAAAGATGAATGAGAAGAGGAAGAAAGGGGTTTTCTTCCTTTGCAATGAGAAATGGAGTCCCGAGCATAAAAAGATTTGCAAGGCAAAGTAGGTAAGAGCTAACATGATCTTTGAGGTGGTTGAAGATGAAGAGGCACCATTGGATTATATGGATGAGGTTGAATTTCAAGATTGTGCAAATGAGGTGATGGAAGATCCTAGTCTTGATCCTTCTCAAGAGTTTCCATTTAATCCGGGTGGAGAGGATTGGGTAGAATTTAAAACAAAAGAAAGGACATCCATGCTATGTGCCATTTCACAAGAAGCTAAATAGGGATGCAAAGGTTCCAACACTTTGAGGCTTGTGGGGAAGATTGGGGGCAGATCCATTCACATACTTGTTGATTCGGGGAGCACACATAGTTTTGTGAACTCTAAATCAATAAATTCTTTGAAACTATGCCCAATAGAGATGATGAAGCCTCTAAAAGTGGAGATTAGAAATGGACCACATGAGCTGAGTAAGAGTTGGGTTGCAACTTCCCTATTTGTGTTGGCGACGACTACACCCTTGTCGGGAGCTCTACGGGAGGCACCGGCAAACGATCTCTGATTGAGGAGCTTTCTTTGCGGGAGTAAAGCTATAGGGTAACTATATTGTCCTCTCGGATAGAAATTTTTCGGGCCGAAAACGCGTTTCAAGTGCGTCAGGACCTCCGTTTTTTAGAAAGCAGGCGATTTCGAGCACTGCGGGTAAGTCATCGATTCTCTGTGCAAAACTCTGTTTTAAGAACTGCAAGAAGACAGATTGGCTGTGCAGACACTGTGTGCGCTGCAAGGAGGTCAACAATTGCCATTGGGTGTATGTATGCACATTGAGGTCACTGGTTGTGACATTTGAGTGTACTATAGTACCGCTGCAGAAAATACAGTGTGCAGGACAAACCAGAGTGCTGTTTTTGGTAAATTTATATGTCTGGCAAGATGTCAAATGATGGCATAACCCAGATTGTTACTGAGAAGAAACGAGATAGAGGAGGTCGTGGATGTGGTCAAGGAGGTGGCCGAACAGGTAATCAGAATTATGGCCAGGAGCAGCAACAACAACAGTCCCAGAATTCACAATAACAACAACAACACACAGGTGGAAGAGGCCAATTCAGAGGCAGGGGGAGTCAAAGAGGTCATGGAAATTGGCAAAGGCAGTATAATGATACACGTGGATGCTTTTATTGTGGTAAGCTTGGACATGTGCAGGTAGATTGTTATAAGAAGCAGGCTGACATGCAAAATGGAAAATTGCAGCAAAACAACTATGCATCCTCGAGCAGAAATAATGAGGATAATGAAAGGTTGTTTGTTATGTAGCATGTCGTTAATGCCATGTTGTCTGAAAATGTTGAAGCAGCACATAAAGATGATGTATGGTACATTGATTCAGGTGCTTCGAACCACATGACAAGTCATGGGGAGTGGTTCAAGGAGATGAAGAACCTTGAAAGACCAGGTTTTGTGGAAACAAGGGATGACACTGCTCATCCAATTGCCCATGTTGGAGATGTGCCATTGTCTATGCAGGAGGATGGCAAAGTGAAGTACCTTGCAGATACACTTGCAGATACACTTCATGTTCCAAACATAACAAAGAATCTGGTTTCAGTTGGCCAGATGATTGAGCAGGGTTTGCAGGCTCGGTTTAACCCTGATGGTTGTTATGTTGAAGACTTTAAAGACAAGTGCAGGTTGGTTGCAAAAGGAAACAAAGTGGGCAGAATGTTTACGTTGAATGTAAACATGCCTGAAGTGAGTGCTACGATGTTTGCAAATGGTTCAGGAATTGTTGCAGACACAGACATTTGGCATAAAAGAATTGGACACGTGAATGTATAGAGAATGAAGTCTATGCAGACTAAAGAAATTGTGACAGGGCTGCCCAAGTTTAAAGTTGAAGGTATGCAGAAAATATGTGAAGCATGCCAATTTGGAAAGCAAACAAAGCATGTATTTCCACGTAACAAATATGTGAGCAGAAATGCACTAGATGTTGTGCATTCAGATGTATGGGGTCCTACGAAGACCATGTCTATGGGAGGCTGCAGGTATTATGTGACATTTGATGACCACACAAAGAAAGTGTGGGTATACTTCATGAAGGAGAAGGGTGAGGTGTTCACTCACTTTAAGAATTTTAGAGTTATGGTTAAAAAGCAAACAGGGAAATATGTAAAGTGCCTAAGGTCAGATGGAGGGGGAGAGTACTTCTCCAATGAGTTCTCTAAATTTTTGAAGAAAAATGGTATTCGGAGATAGTTTAGACATGCAGATACACTCCGCAGCAAAATGGAGTTACTGAGTGAAAAAACAGGCACATTGCTGAGATTGTGCAAGCATTGATGGAAGAGAAGAATATGCCGCATAGCTATTGGGCTGAGGCTGTTTCTACAGCAGTTTACATCATGAACACGACCCCAACTGCAGCCATACATGATGTAACTCTAGAGGAGAGGTTTACTGTGGCAGAAAACCTGATTTGTCTCATCTACAATTTTTTGGATGCATTGCATATGTGCATGTGCCAGATGAGCTGAGAACTAAGCCGGATCCAAAAGCTGAAAAATGTGTGTTTATTGGATATTCCCTTGAGCAAAAGGGATACAGGTGTTATAACCCTGCTACACGTGAGTTGAGGGTAAGCAGGGATGTTGTTTTTGATGAGATGAGCAGCTGGTATGCTACTGAAAAAGAAGCTATTGGGACTGATGTGAGTGGAAATGTGGTTGCACAAAATGCAAGTCAGCAATCACAGTCTTTGAGTGGACCAGGAGAGTCCTCATCTAGTGGTTCAGTTGATAGACCATGGAGTGGCAGGCTGTATCATAGTACCAGTCCTGCAAATGTGATTAGTACATCACATATAGGCAAAGAGAAAGTGATTAAGCCCCTTAGTATGCCTGTCATTTCTGCAGGGCATTCTTATGTTGATGGAGAGTCTAGTGGCATAGAGATGAGCCTTGATGAGGAGCTTGGGATCCCAGCTATGAGAACACCATGTGTAAAGAAGGCTATGGAAGCCATGAATGCAAAGCTACGAAGATCTGGGAGAGTGAAGAATCCTGTGCAAAGGTTTACCTATGATGGTTATGTGGCACATCACTATGCATACATGGCAAAGGTTGTGCAGGTTGTAGAGCCCACATGCATTGATGAGGCTGTTGGAAATGTGTGTTGGGAGAAAGATATGGATGAGAAGATGGATGCACTATATGGAAATGAGACTTGGGATTTAGTGCAATTGCCTGAAGGCAAGAAAGCCATTGGATGCACTATATGGAAATGAGACTTGGGATTTAGTGCAATTGCCTGAAGGCAAGAAAGCCATTGGATGCAAGTGGGTGTACAAAGTAAAACATAACAATGATGGAAGCATAAGCAGGTGTACAAGGCTAGATTGGTAGCCAAAGGATATGCGCAGACATATGGCATTGATTATGAGGAAACTTTTAGCCCAGTTGCCAAGATGGCAACAGTGAGAGTTGTGATAGTAGTGGCTGCGTCAAAGCAATGGTCTTTACATCAGATGGATGTAAAGAATACATTCTTGCATGGGGATTTGCAGGAAGAGGTGTATATGTTGCAGCCACTTGGTTATGAGGATGTGAGTCGCCCCGAGCATGTCTGCAGGTTGAAGAAAGCCTTGTATGGTCTGACAAGATTTCTGAATATCTTATCACTATTGGTTCTCATGTAGCCAATGCAGATTTCTCGCTTTATGTGAGACATGGTGATAGAGGGGTTGTCCTTGTTGTCATCTATGTAGATGACTTGATCATTACGAGGGACCATGATGCAGAGATCTTTGATGTAAAGATCTTGCTTAGACAAAAGTTTGAGATAAAGGATCTGGGGGAGCTCAGATATTTCTTGGGCATTGAGGTGATTAGGTCACCACATGGTATTGGATTACTGCAGAGACAGTATGGCTTGGACATGTTGTCCAAGTATGGTATGATAGGCTGTAAGCCTATCTCAGTGCCATTGGATCAGAATGGCAAGTTGAGTGCAGATTCAGGAGAGATTTTGGAGGATCCTACTATCTATAGCACATAGTAGGAAGCTTGATCTATATGACGATCACCAGGCCAGATTTGAGCTACGCTGTTGGGTTAGTGAGTCAGTTTATGTAGGTTCCTCAGAAGCTGCATTTGGATGCATTGAGACGCATACTGAGGTATGTGAGGTCTACTTTGCATTGTGGACTATTTTATGAAACTGGGACAGAGATATGTGTACATGGATACGCACATGCTGATTGGGCTGGTAGTATCTCAGATAGAAGATCTACTAGTGGCTTCATGTTTTCTTTGGGGAGTGCTGCTGTGACTTGGAGCAGCAAGAAGCAGCCTACGGTTGCTCTATCCAGTACAAAGGCTGAGTACAGAGGTGCTGCTATGGCAGCATGTGAGGTAGCTTGGTTGAGAAAGCTACTTGCAGATTTGGATCTATCAGTGGATAGACAAGTTGTCATTTTCTATGACAACATTAGCTATATACAGTTGGCCAAGAATCCAGTTTTTCATGCTCGCACGAAGCATATAGAGGTCCACTACCATTTTGTCAGAGAGAAGGTCTTGGCAGGAGACCTTGACCTTGTTTATGTCAGCACACAGGATCAGGTAGTTGACATCTTCACCAAAGCATTGGGTACAGAGAAGCTTCACAGATTCAGGGCTTCGCTCGGTGTACATGAGATGGAGTTGAATCGAGGGGGAGTGTTGAGATATCGAGCTCATCTAGTGAGGCGGTGGACACTGATGACCCGCCTGGGGGATAGGCCCCACACTTACACCACTGGCATGGTTGGTGAGATCATGGGTGATATGTGGCCAGTGGGATGACACGCTATGTGACAGCCATTCTAGAGACTGGCATAGTTATAGTGCCAGCTCATTTAGTTGGGTTCACACTATATAGATCAAACAAAGGAGTGATTAATCAAATCCTATCCTTACTTGATTCTTTAACACGATGGATCAAGTAGATGTTGTGCCTCAAGAAACTTTGTTGTCATATTCTAGTAATCAAGGAAGTTTTTATGGTTGTTCCTTCCATGGTCACTTAAAAACACAGGCTTAAAATCAGTGAATTGTGTGAGCCTTCTATTAGTTGAAATCGATGGTCACCATGGGCAAAGATGAGCTTTATGGCCTAATGTTGTTTTTGTTTGCACAAGCAGGTTCTTACGACCTCTTGAATTGGTTTAATAGGGTTCTTTTGGACTTCTTGCTACTATTTATGCCTCTATTATTTCTTAGAATTAAATTGTGCATTTGAGGTTGAAGCTGGTAATGAGGCCTTCAGTGGTTTATATGCTTTACGCAACCAAATGATGGGATTGCCATCATAATATTCTTGAGATTGAAGTTAATGTTTGGACAACCATATTTGCTTTACCTTTGGATCTTTGAACACCCATATTTGCTTTACCTTTTTGAAGCTTTAGGGTGTTGCCTTTGTTTAGTTGATTTCTTTGTTGTAGGCATATGGAATTTGGTATTCCACTTAGAGATCCAAATTTTAGTGTTGTTTTGGTAAAATGCATGGGCTTGTAGAATTTTCTTCGCAGTTGTTAAATAGGCAAATCTTTTGGAAACGCTTGTGGAGATTTGTATGTATAAGTCTATGGGGTTATTTTCTTTGGTGGCTTCCATGGTTTTCATTGAGCAAGGTGTTGATTGGCGTGGTAGGCCAGATTCGCATCTTGCCCTTGTAGTAGCCTTATGCTATGGGTTTATCTTCTTTGGTGGTTTTCATTGAGAACAAGGTGTTGATTTGTATGGTAGGCCAGATTTGCATCTTGCCCTTGTAGTAGCCTTATGCTATGGGTTTATCTTCTTTGGTGGTTTTCATTGAGAAGAAGGTGTTGATTTGTATGGTAGGCCAGATTTGCATCTTGCCCCTATAGTAGCCTTATGCTACTAATGTTTTTATTTTCTAATCACCTTTACACGCCTTGGAAGTATTGTGATTCAATTTTTCCCCTTTTTCGAGAGATAAAGTCTTAGAATATACAATGTTTCTTATTGTTCCTTGCTCCTTTGATGATTTAGTAGGAAACAATGTTAATGACAACGCTAGTGGCTTTGACATAGTAAAGCTTATTTTGATGATATAGATGTCGATGAGCATTTGACTCCTGTTCATTTGTTCTCATTATTGGGCTTTTAACAAGAGGGGTTGTTGATGTGGTAAGGAGAGAGGTTGGTGATGGTGGCAAGGTCAGGCTAGGGCTCATAGTGGTTTTTATTGATGAGAGTTTTTGAGAAGAAGCTTTGCTCTTCTTTCACACAAGTTATTGTGTGAAAGACAACTACTAAGGTAGACAATGTTTGTGCCATCAACCAAAATGTCATAATTCATGTAACCCATGGTTGGAGCTTTTGTAGAGCTCATAAGCTGGATCCATACATTTTGTTGCCAACAATGTTGCTTGGCTAATGCATTTCCGAAGATCCTTTGTGATGAGGTTGTGGTCCATAATTATGTTTAGTTTAGCTTGGCATTCTTCATAACAGTTGTGTGCTTTTAGATAAATCATCCTCCTTAGCCTCAAGTCTTCTTCATTTAGCATTTGAACATTTGGAATCTACATAGTATTCTCATATACATGTGTTATTAGTAATCCTTGAGTAGGTTCTAGTCTTGATATCTTTTTCTAGAGTAGGTGTTTCTTCCATTTCTTCTTGTATATCCTCTGAATTCTCAAATTCAATACTAAAATCAAATTTCATTTCTCCTTTTGAGAGAAAATTGTCGCTTTATGCTCAATGTGGCTAACCGTGCATGTATTTTGCATTTATTTTTCACCTAGGATCCAATCATGATCCAAAGGATCAAAAGAATACACAACAAACAATGAGAACAAAGAGGTACAATAAAATCATTCAGAGTTTGAAGAATGCACCACAAATGAAGATCTTCTACCTTTGATTTCATCAAATGAAATCAATGAGCCAGTATGCAATATTGATGTTAATACATCTACCTATTCTTCAAGTATTGGAATAGATCTTTACATTGATAGACTTACACACTATCCAATTTTGAGATTTGCAAACAAGAATATTGCCAAAGGCAGGTGTTTTAGATAGATGGTCAAACATAACCTTCTTTCTTTTTTTCTCATTGTCCACTTTTTTCTCCCTTGGTTTCAAGAATAGGAACACCTCCGTCTCATCAATTCCTCTTGATCCTAACTAGAGACCATTTGTACTTGGACATCAAGTAAAATATGTGGTTTGCACTCATGATCAAGGTATTGCAACTATGTTGGTAATGTGCTTTTCCATGTTGTTAAGTCTTAGGTTTCGGGTTAGATTCACGTTAGTACTTTTTGACAATACATCATCAAATACTAACTCAAACACAAGGACAAATAAAAACTACATGGGGAGGAATCCTCAAAACACAAGGACAAATAAAAATTGCATGGGGAGGACTCCTTAAAATAGTCAAAGAAACTCAAGAACTAGGCTCATCCAAAAAGGGAACTACAATCTCAAGACTTTTTTTAAAGACACAAGAAGAGTAGGAAAAACAAATCTCACTCATGTCAAATGAGTAAGGTGTTTATAGTTTTCCTCCTCAAACAAATTTGTATGTGTTTCAAAAAGTTGTTGGGCTTGTAAGGACTCTTTGGCTTTCTACTGCGGTACATGTTTCTCAACCAATTTGGACCTGGATTTTACTTTATTACGAGGTATGTGTGCCTTTTCTTGGAAGCATGTGGGCATATTCAAGGCACTGCAGCTAACTATCCATTTTGTATACTAACCATGTTGATGGATGCCTGCAGCAACTAGGTGGTTTGGGCAATCAATGAATAAATGCTTAACACTGCATTTATCATACATAGGCTTTGGAAACGCAAGGTTTTCCACATTTGGAGCATTTCGATTTTGACAATCCACAATCTCGTGCAACCCTTGTCAATAGAAGCACTATAGATGTGTTTGGGCCTTATTGATAGCCCTCAATGGTGGTTTGGTCTTTTTTTTGGGTATCATCTCAGTACTTGAATTTATTAATGGAGTTGTTTGCATGGTATTTAGGCCTTATTGTTTGTAATTTTCTATGTAATTTCTAACACATTGTTGGGCACTGAGTTGTGTGGTGCATAGATTTGCCATGAGCACAATACAAGAACACAAATTCCAGATAAGGAAACACAAATTTAAATGGATCCGTCTCTACAAATCACATAACTTCTTTGGTTTGCAAAGAGCACGAGTCTCGAGGGATTCGGACAATTGGTTATACCCATGGATCTTATTTTGGGTGGTACCTTTAAGCATGCTTCCACTTTCATAGCTGCAACAAACAAGCAAAGAAAAGCATAAACAGACTGGAGCGAGCATCATGACAACCTCCTTTTAGCACCTACCAGCAAGCGAGAAAAAGATAACGAGACAGAGAAGTGACTATAAAGTGAATTGGGCCACGTCAACACTGGACTGCAAGAGAGAGAAGGGAACAAACGTACACAGAAGAGTGAGGTGCCATCTTGGTGGCCTTAATCTTTGCGAGGCCAACTTGCTACTTGAGAATGGAAAACTTGGTAGCGAGCCTAGTGGTGGCCTCCTTGACCTCAACCTCCCTCCAATTCTTATAGATCTAGGTCTATGGCTCTAGTTTGAACGTCTACTGCTGGGTCCTTACTGACTACTCCATCACACACACACTGCATGGCAAAACACTAACAACAAATAGTAGAGAGGCACAAGGTGCAGGAAAAGAAATGAGCAACACAATTTTGA
This sequence comes from Cibotium barometz, assembly GCF_041138505.1. Classification (NCBI taxonomy): domain Eukaryota; kingdom Viridiplantae; phylum Streptophyta; class Polypodiopsida; order Cyatheales; family Cibotiaceae; genus Cibotium; species Cibotium barometz. Next base: position 1,512,778 of record NC_141086.1, read on the forward strand.
CTACAAAAAAACAAAAAAAAAACAAAGATAAGGATAAAATTTAAACCATTATAAAAGCGACCAATATGAACACGTGAGAGTGAGTGTGAAAATGAAGAGCAAATTCTTTATAAAAATCTCACAACCAAATGAGCATGTGAGCGCATGTGTGTGTAAACAAAGCAAGAGTACATTTACATCAAATCCAAGCATACGTTAAGCACAAGTGCATGAGATGATCTCATTCCAAAGAACGACAAGGCCCTGCCCAATTCCAATCTCTCACTTTTTGTTTCAACATTTGGGTATTTCTCATCCCCTTGGAAGTAGTATGCACATCACTTTTCTTATTGGTTTGATATTTTGAACTTTGAGAATTGTATCCTCATAACTAGATTCAATTGAAGCGGTTTTCACTAACTAAATCAAAGCCATTCTAAATGCTCACTTGGTGATCTCCATTCCCAATCTTCTTAACTTTTCTTCTTTGGCCATGCTTCCTAACTGGCTTATCCGCTTGTTGCTGAGCTTGGAATCAACGAGTGATAATATTCACTATAACAAGATGAGGGATTAACAATGCTTTTTATTGAAGTTATAGTGGTGTTTTACGTTTCATCGTTATTATAAGCACCGCTCGACGGTATTTATAAACATTGCTATAAGCACCGCTAGGTGTGGCGTTGAAAAAAAAATACTCTAAATAAAATCCACAAAAACATCTAGTAAAAATTTATCACATAAATTTGTCAAACATAAATATTTTTATAATAAAGAACAAAAACTCACCAAAATTTTTTATGCAAATATTTTTAGGTGCTACCCGTAGGAAGAAGGAAGCTTCATGATTGCTGAGCCCCGTGCATAAAACTTTTCTAGACTTTCAAGAGACCCAAAATCTTTCGTCCATCTCTTGTAGCTTTTTCACCTGCCCGAAGGAAGAAGGAAGCTTCGTGATCGCTGAGCCCCTTGCATTAAACATTTCTAGGCTTTCAAGAGACCCAAAATCTTCCGGTAGCTCCTCCAGCTTAGAGCACTCACCCATGTTAAGCTCCCGTAGCTTTTTCAGCTGCCCGAAGGAAGAAGGAAGCTTCGTGATTGCTGAGCCCCATGCATAAAAGAAGACTAGACTTTCAAGAGAACCAAAATCTTCCGGTAGCTCCTCTAGCTTAGAGCTCCCGTAGCTTTTTGAGCTGCCCAAAGGAAGAAGGAAGCTTCGTGATTGCTGAGCCCCTTGCATTAAACTCTTCTAAGCTTTCAAGAGACCCAAAATCTTCTGGTAGCTCCTCCAGCTTAGAGCACTCATCCATGTTAAGCTCCCGTAGCATTTTCAGCTGCCCGAAGGAAGAAGGAAGCTTCATGATTGCTGAGCCCCATGCATGAAACTCTTCTAGGCTTTCAAGAGACCCAAAATCTTCCGGTAGCTCCTCCAGCTTAGAGCACTCACCCATGTTAAGCTCCCGTAGCTTTTTCAGCTGCGTGAAGGAAGAAGGAAGCTTCGTGATTGCTGAGCCCCATGCATTAAACTCTTCTAGGCTTTCGAGAGACCCAAAATCTTCCTGTAGCTCCTCCAGCTTAGAGCACTCACTCATGTTAAGCTCCCATAACTTTTTCAGCTGCCTGAAGGAAGAAGGAAGCTTCGTGATTGCTGAGCCCCTTGCATTAAACTCTTCTAGGCTTTCCCAAAATCTTCCTGTAGCTCCTCCAGCTTAGAGCACTCACTCATGTTAAGCTCCCGTAACTTTTTCAGCTGCCTGAAGGAAGAAGGAAGCTTCGTGATTGCTGAGCCCCTTGCATTAAACTCTTCTAGGCTTTCAAGAGACCCAAAATCTTCCGGTAGCTCCTCTACCTTAGAGCACTCACCCATGTTAAGCTCCCGTAGCTTTTTCAGCTGCCTGAAGGAAGAAGGAAGCTTCGTGATTGCTGAGCCCGATGCATAAAACTCTTCTAGGCTTTCAAGAGACCCAAAATCTTCCGGTAGCTCCTCTAGCTTAGAGCACTTACCCATGTTAAGCTCCCGTAGCTTTTTCAGCTGCCTGAAGGAAGAAGGAAGCTTCGTGATTGCTGAGCCCCATGCATGAAACTCTTCTAGGCTTTCAAGAGACCCAAAATCTTCCAGTAGCTTCTGCAGCTTAGAGCACTGATCCATGTCAAGCCTCTGTAGATTTTTCAGCTGGCCAAAGGAAGAAGGAAGCTTCGTGATCGCTGAGCCCCTTGCATTAAACTTTTCTAGGCTTTCAAGAGACCCAAAATCTTCCGGTAGCTCCTCTAGCTTAGAACACTCACGTATGTTAAGCTCCCGTAGCTTTTCCAGTTGCCCGAAGGAAGAAGGAAGCTTCGTGATTGCTGAGCCCCTAGCATAAAACACTTCTAGGCTTTCAAGAGACCCACAATCTTCTGGAAGCTTCTGCAGCTCAGAGCACTTATCCATGTCAAGCCTCCGTAGATTTTTCAGCTGGCCAAAGGAAGAAGGAAGTTTCATCTGTAAAGTACATGAATCAAAGTTCAGGACATGTAAACTTTTAGAAGACCAAAGTCTTCTAACAGCTGCAAGTATTGTCAAATTTTCAGCTGCTCAAGGAACGTTTGCAGATCAACTCGAACATTAAAAAATAATAATAATGACTATATACCTCAAAGTACATAGTGGACCAGAATTCCAACACAGTAAGAAACTCCAAGCCTAATAATTCTTTAGAAGGAGCACATCTCAACCACCTTATTTCCAATGCTTTTAGCCCCTCATCATCACCCTCCAGATATGTTCCATGCAGAAAAAGCAATCGTAAAGATCGCATTTGGGAAAGCAAACTCGCATTCAAGTTTTTCTGGGAAGTGGCAAGCCCACGGATTTGATCAAGACCCTGCAACCACAAATTAAACCATCATTGCATGGATCGTGTTTTATCGCTCATGTACTGTAGTACTGGCATTGGAGGAGCATAATGCAGATGCTTGGTACAGATCTACGTTCACTAATGTAGTTCCCATCGACTGCATAACTGAGGCACCCGTTAAATATATGGATATTGCACAAACATTGTAAGATCTAGTGTAGAGCAACTGAAATGGAAATACTGGGAGAGCCACCCACCCTCCACACCAGAAACAAGCTTCAAAACAACAAGTGCAAGTGCAAAGATGGAAAAAAGGAAAAGCAACCAATCAAAGAGTAAAAAGTTAAGGATGAACAGTATAACAAGTTGCTTTCTGGACACTCACAACAGCCAATTTGAATCTTTGTAGTCTTTCGTTTTTGTATTGCCTTTGCTTCCTACGGCATTGTTTGCAAACATAAATGTGTGCTGAAAACAGAAGTAAATAGAGAAGTGGATAGCGCACCTGGTTACTTCGCAGCACTTGCGTCAAGTCAGTATCATCCCACACCCTACTCCACTTGCCTGACTGTTTGACAATGCCTCTCCCCAAATCCCTCAAGTGATCGTGCATCGTCAAGCACCCATTTTTGTCCACCTTTACTAGACAGAGATCTACCAAGCTCTCTAGACCACTTATCGAACCCTCTACCAAATCATCGCTTTCCCAAAAGTATTCGGCACTCTGCCTGTCTGAACCAATCAAGAAGCAAGCCACATCTAGAAACATTTCCTGCTCATGCTTACTAAGAGCCTCATAGCTAACCTTCAAACAAGTCTCTATGTGTTTGAACGTTGAAGTGGTGCAACTACTTAGAGTCTTGATTGCTTCTTCCCAGAATCTCTTTTCCTTCCTCTCCCTAAGATGCCTACCAAGCACCTCCAGCGAAAGGGGAAGACCAGCACATGCTTCGCGTACTTTCTCTGCTAGCTTTTCAAAACCTAGATCTGGCGAAGGCTTCTTGAAAGCATTCAGACACAAAAGTCGCAAGGAGTCATCACGGTCCATGCCTTGTACCTCGTAGCGTTCACCCCTGAAGACATCAGAGAAATCATTGCCGTGAGGAAATACTGTTTGGTTCCTGGATGTTACAAGCATTCGACTTCCCGGTTGAAGGGATGTCAGATCTATGATTTCCTCGATGGATTCAAAGTTCTTTGGATCATCCAATATGATCAAGACCTCCTCCCTTAATCCAGCTTTTAAACACACTTTCTTCTTTCCTGCATCGTCCCCTTGGAACTTCTTTTCAAGCAGCAAATCTTCGAGCAACTGATTCTGTAATTGACTCAGTGTCTTACCATCTTGACAATTTTCCACAAAGCTTGCTGCTTGAAACTCCTTTCCAAGTCTCCTGTAAATAGCGCGAGCAAGAGTGGTCTTGCCAATGCCACCCATGCCCCAAAGCAGCACAAAGTACACACTTCCCTTTTCTTTCAAATGAAACAGCTCGACCACATCATGGACCCTCTCATCCAAACCAACTCGGGAATCCTGCTTTGCATCTCCTGTGCTATCTTCTCTACGAGAGCTTCCAGCAACTGTCCTTCACGTCTGCACATAATTTGATAACATCGCATAGATTAGTGATATAAGTGAGAAGATAAACTACAAAAAACGGTCGCAGATCAGAAGTAGTTTCGTACTTGTTAAAGGTCTCCAGGCGGAAGCCCTCGAGCCATGAGGCAGCACACAGAGCATCTTCCCACCCCTTGATCGTGCTTTCGTTGTGCTTGCCTCGTCTTCGATGGTCCTTGATAGCTTTTGCAAACGGCCCGTCATTCTTGTTTCTTAGGTCTTCTGGCTTCACGTCATAGAAGACCGGAAATAGCTTGGCTTTACTGGAGCTCTTGGTGCTCTTCAGCATTTCCACAAGTTCATCCAGACACCACCTAGACTCTGCGTAATTGCTTGTAAAGATGGGCACTTGAATGATTGCTTTTCGGGCAGCCGCCAGCATGAAAGGGCGAACATCGTCTCCTTCAGGGAGCTCCGCCATGTCCAGAAATGCTTTGATCCCACGGCTTTGATCCACGCTTCACGCGAATCCCACGATGGCTGATAAACACCGCATGGGTGCCTATAGACGAATGCAAAGGCTGATGAGCAAGAGCTGGGGGCGGAGTAGCTTCTGTGCTCGGGGGGCGTCGCTTGTGTCTTCCGAAAATCATCATTCCTGCCCCCACACTAAAAACTATCGTCCCTGCCAAGAGACTAAAAACCTGCCTGAACATATCTCTCTCTCTCTCCCCTCACTACGTTTCTCTTCCTCTGCTTCTCTCTCTCTCTCTCTCTCTTAGCGCTATGTCAGTGAGAGGCCTCTCGTCTCCATTAGAGGAGACAGGCTTTTAAAACTTCGCCGCAATGGTTTCAACCGGCTCCTTCCAGGTAATTTCTTCGAGTCATCCTTCCATGTAATTTCTTCGAGTCAAGGAAGGCTCCTTCCAGGTAATTTCTCCGAGTCAAGCACGATGTCCCAGTGCTGTTGCTTTCCTGACAGCTTTTTCTCATGAATGATGGATGTGTGTGTGAACAGCTAAATATTATTTTGTGTGCGCACTCACTGCACGTAGATATCTATACCACCGGATTCTACTTTTGCATAAATTCTTACTGCACAGTGAACTGTCTCTGTGGCTTTGGGGAAAATTTTTCACTTTTGCATAAATTCTTTTTCCTTTTACTTTTTACTTTTTACTTTTTACTTTTTACTGCACAGTGAACTGTCTCTGGGGAAAATTTTTACTTTTGCATAAATTCTTTCCTCCTTATTTGGAAGATATCTGCAAAATAGATTAAATAAATATTTTAAGTAAACTTTTTTATTATTAATATTTTTTAACGTATTTATGGTTTTTTAAAACCCGTATTTGCTTGCATATTTTAGTAGCTTTCCAATTAAGTTTGCTGATATTGGAGAGCACTCCAAGAATACGAATCTACGTAAAAAGCTTTATTAGTTTAATTTTTTTGTATATTCTAAAATTAAAATGCTTACCCTCTATTGAGCAACTTGAGTTTGTTGTAATGGAGAATTGTTTTCCCATAATTCGTGATTTGAGATTTAAAAGCAAGGTTAATATGAGGTTTAACAAATAATAAATTTATTGTTTATACGTTTTTATTTTTATATATTGTTACTTTTACCTTTTTATTCATTATCTTGTCATATCGAAGATTTCCTTATATACTACATTTTCTTGTCATATCGAAGATTTCCTTATATACTACATTTTTTGTTGTATTTTCTTTAAGATTCTTTGTTTTTGTCTCTATGCGTTCTTCTTTAAATAAGAAAATCTTTAAGGTATCTGATGATTTTGCTTGAAATAATGCAACATATAATTGTCTATGAGTAAAGACGGGAGTTGATAGATATAATCCTAGGTTTGACAATGTTTGACGTTGTGATTTGTTTATTGTCATACAGAATGCCAATTTTATTGGAAATTGTCTTCTTCTCATTTCAAATGGAAGTTCTATCAATTTTGGGTATGAAAACTCTTTCTCTAATATTTGTACCTGAAAATATATTATTTGGTTTTATTTTTTATTTTTTACGAAAATGTCAAATCATAGATATATAGTTATTCTTATTCAATGTTTTTACTATTTAATGCAAGTCTCTTGGTTGTTTCTTCACAATCATGCACCACCTCCAATCATCTTCTCCATCCTTGACCTTTAGCAACATGCTAGGAGCTAAGAAGATTAATATTTAGAAAACATTATAGCATATATATTATTAAATTGATTAGAGACTCGGAATTAGAGAGACAGAGAGAGGATAAGATAGATAAACAGAAAAAGATAGATATTTATCTAAGTGTTTGAAAGAAAAGGCTAAACTATGTTATTTGAATTATAAGCTCAATATAAAATTATAACTATAATTGAAAAGATAGATAGTTCAAGTAATCTAACCTTGTAAAGTCTTTGTGTATTAAAGACCAATTGAAGGAGCATGCATCTATCCAAAATAGTAAACCTATAGTTTGAAAAAAAACACTTAATAATATTCAATGCAAGCATCTCTCTCTCTCTCTCTCTCTCTCTCACTTGCACACACAAACAAACAATCATACTTACATTAATATACATAAATTTATTTTTGTGTCTTTTCATTCTTTTTGATCTCTTTGCACATTATTTCAAAGCTATCTTAATGCCCACCTTCTAATATTTTTGGCTTCAAAATTGCATTATAAATACATATTTAAATAAGAGCATCCTTGCTTTGTAACGGCCTCAGGTCTGTAGGCTTGAGCCCCCCTTTGATATTGTATATCCTCTTTATGCTCCTTTTAGGAGTTTTTCTCATTAATTCTAATCTCTGTCCCCTTTAAAAAAAAAAGTTTATTCTTTCAACAAATGTACACTAAGTTGACGGTCCTTTATAGGAAACGTTGATTGATTAAAATAATACCAATCTCTAATTACATCACAATGAAGTAGGATCCTTGTAATTAAGGTAATACACATTAATTAAGTCGAGACTCAATAGTTAGCGTAAGCTCTAACCATAGGATATGGCGAAATACCTCTTTAACTAAGGCGTGCTCTGTTGATCCTCACATCCATCCATCAGTTGGCTAGATAAACGATACCTATGTTCTCCTCGATTGCCTTGCTATGGATGGCTGCTACCATATTAGCCTTTGTCACTATTACCCCTCGACTGGCATGTGGTAACCTTTGCTTTTTTATAACTCCAACGCCCAGCTACCCGAATCGATCACTGCACCATCCCCGCAATGCAAGAAGCAAAGCCCCAATTGATGGCATCTGCATATGGACTCCTCAAATCTCCAATGAACTACAGCAATCCATTCATCTCATGATGTTAAGATGCACGCTAATCACAAAATATAACTCATCATGATAAAAAACATTACAGTAATTGAGCACCAACCTTCAATTACGGTAAGCTCGTGAGATGAGCTCTCTCAACCGTTGTATGGGCTATTATGACTTGCTGTTGGAGCTCAGTGATGTGAGCAATTGCAGTGCCCAATTGCTCGGTTGCTGATCAAACTTCTTATGGAGCTCCATAAACTGAAGGTATGTCTGCTATAGGTCTTTAGACACTGCACCCTCTTGGGCCTTGGCTAAGAGCCTCTCCCGTTTTGGGACATCTGCACCACCTCTTGTTGCCTGTAGATGCACTCTATCATTTGGGTGATGAGCTCGCGTGCCATATGTGAGAAGCCAAGTGCAAAGTTTGGAACATCTCCATGGGCTGCATGTATGCTCTCTACATAAGCTTGACTGGAACTGAAACTGCTCGAGCGCACCCAATGAAGAGTGTTCACGGTGTTCTATGTGGCACTGGGGGAGGAAGAGCCAGCCTTTGCATATGATGGCATCTCTTGGAATATTTCAGGAGGCAGTGTTTCAAACAGGCTTCTGTTGAAAAAATATGGTTTCCTCTTCTCTTCCTCTTCCTCTTTGGCCTTCTTACTGGCTTTTGTAGCTGTTGCAAGTTCCTCCTATGTTGGCCTTGGGTTGGGGGGCGGTAGAACCTATTCTATGACATCTAGCGCGTGATGGGGCCTCTTCACTGGGAGAAGTGGATGGTGAGGGTAGAGAGATCACCGCCGCATCTGGCCCGCTTAGCTGGGTTGTCCTTGGCAATTCTTCTTCCAACACCACAATAGAGGACCCTAGTCAATAAGGTTGCAGCAGTAGCTAGCTTTCCTTGGGGGTTCAAGAAAACTGCGTGTAGCTCTCTGAAGAGATAGTCGGCCCAATTCACCATCTAGCTCTGGTGGACTCTAGCCAATGTGGTCATACTGTAGTGGTTGAATCGGTCGGTCCACCTGGTAGTAAGTAGAAACTGCAAAGCTCTTATAGGCATAACCAAATCCTCCTGTGCTATGTTCCCCCACTCGACTCCATCCTTGTTGGGGTTTCCCCTATACAGGCCTCTGCTGGTGAGCTTTGTTGCATTGTTGAGGCGGACATATGGCTGGATCATATGAGGAAATGCCAAAGCATCACGCATCAACTCCACCCTCTCAGCTGCACCTTTATGCCTCTACCCTTCGATGTCCAAGACCTCGCCTGTGTGTTGATTGGTGCCATAGCTCTATGTGAAAAACAATGTGTTGTAAAGGTCAGGGCCCCATGGTTCCAAAGTGGGTAGTGTTCCCAAGCTGAGCGGATCAAACTTCTGTGTACCATCGCGGGATCTGAAGCAATAGCTCTATAGTAGGGTTCGGTGAAGTAAAGGAGCTTATGTTCCACCTTATGATTATTTTTCATAAGAGAATGGACAATGTGTCCATTGATCTACTTCATCAAGGCCTCACCCAAGTGAGAAAACTGGTCGGGTGCTTTGCATATTCTTTAAAGCGGCCACCCTGCAGCCTCTTCCTCCTGATAGTAGTGTGATGGAGGACTTCTTGGGAGGTCAGAGACTTAAGACATTGTGTGGGCTAGTAGGTCAGTGTAAGAACTTGGGAGAAAAAATTTCAAGAGTTTGGGGAGAGGCAAAAGTTAGAGAATAGAGAGGGGGGGGGGGGCATATTTATAGTACTGGGAGAAGGGCATTGATGTGGCAAGTCCAGGGAACGGACATGTGACTGTCAAGGAACGGCCACGGGAAGTGAAGCAAACGGGCATGGTAGTTGGCCAATGTGAGCGAACGGGCCTGAGATTTTAGCGAATAGGCACGGGAACATGAGCAAATGGGCTTTTGCTCATGAAATCAGGAAGGAACGTCCGCGGGAGACTTGGAACATCCGTGGGCCTGGATAAGGGGTTGGCACGACTACGGGCTTAAATCGAACGGGCATGGGAACTTGTTGAAGAGGCAATGGCCATGGCAAACTTTGAACGGGCGTGGGAAAGTTGGAATGCCTGTGACTTTTTTTTGTGCACCCTCTACTAACAGGTTTTGTACACATAGGCTATGTTGCCAACACCACTTTGCGGGTTTTGTACTGATCGTCTCGCAAGTCCAATTTGCCAAGACAAGGAGTCGATTCCAGTTAGGTGTTGGTGAGTAAGTGGGAGTTACTTCCTTGAGGAATTTGGGAGCAGTTCGCAAAAGGAAGTACCTAAGGCTGATGGAGCTGATGATGGCATTTTTGTAGCCTCTGGTGGTAGCCTTACAACAATGAGTGGTGGGGGGTTTGTTAACGTTGAAGGTATATCTGTAAGGAATTCTATCAGCAGTAGCATGACAATTAGCTTGGAGTTTTTGCTTACCTTTATCCTAAGCAGTCATTATGGCAGGTGATGCCTTGGGCATCCATTTCAGGGTAAGGGACGATGGAGTGACACGAGGTGGGGGTTTGTATTGGGGAGATTTAGGAATCCAAATGTGAGGATTGCCCTCATAGAAGTGTTGGGCACGGAGAAGAGGTTTCGAATCCATTGAAGAGATGATTTTGAAGGTTGGCATGGAGGGTCTGGTTTAGGGATATAACTCTTGGGCCTATGCTTGGCCCTCTCCCTATAGGCCTCCCTATAGGCTTGAGGTTGGCGAATTGGTTGGCGACGTGAGGGATAAGAAGCATTGGATGCATGTGGACGAGGGGGACAGTGAGATCTTTTAGGGATCCACAAGTGAGATCTTTTAGGGATCCACAAGTGTGATTCACCTTCATAGTAGCCTTGTCCTATGAGGAGCTTCTTAGAAACCCACAGGTGAGATGATGAACTTTGGGGACTTTTTTTAGTGGTGTTAGCTTTGTTAGTTGGGTTAGTGTGGCTTGATGGGGTAGCAACTTGCGAAGTGGCGATCTGAGTGCGAGTTGCTACTGTGCATGGTGGTGGTGTGGTTTTAGGGACATTTGTGTGGTTGGCATGAGTAACGGCCTCTTTTTTAGGGGGATGGATTGGTAGGGTGAGGTGACTGAATAATAGTGGGTGGTGGAGTGGGGAGTGCTTGGTCTGGGAAGGCAGCGGGGGTTGGCTCCTCATCTATCATGAGAGCAGCCAATCAATGTGGCATCGGTTATGTCCCATCCATCCTTTGCCGCCTAGGAGGATCTCTCCATGCATTGTTGCTACAAGCATCACATAAAACTTTCCTTCCAAGGGATTATTTCCAATGTGAAATGAGAGTGTAACTGTGCCAATGCAATGAACATGCTGTGATGCAACCGTTGTGATAGTGGTAGGGGTTTATTTTAGTGTGGGTTCCCCAAAAGGGAACACCAAGTTTCATATGACATCAAATTGACTAGACCTTGTATCAACAAGGGCTAATTTTTGGACAAAGCTTGTCGATGTGGTCAGAGCTGGCTTCACCTCCCAATCTTCTTCTTCTTCTAAGTCGACCAATTGGGCCATGTTGATCATGATATGCTTTTGCCTACGCTTGCCTTGCCTTTCCTTGGCCTCTTCTTGTGCAGTTTTTTTCATATCCTCATGGTCCTTCTTTCGTTGTTAAAGTGGCCTCTGTGAGAGGTCCATATTAGCCTTTAAGAGACTAGGAAAGGTTCTAAGCCTCTGAGCTTGAGATTTTTCTTATGTCTTTTGGTACTGAATAAGAGGACCATGTCTTTTGGTACTGAATAAGAGGACCATGTCTTTTGGTACTGAATAAGAGGACCATGTCTCCCTCATTTATCTATTTATCCTTGAGCTGGTCACATCAAACCATTGTTTGTGCCTTAACTTCTCTACAATCATGTTGTAGATTGTAAAAAGGCATGTTTCGTCAAGCTTTTTAAGCTCGAATAAGCGACAGCTCAAGGCATTTTTGATGAGTTTTTCGTGCGACATGTAGACTAGGGACTAAGAACTCCATGGGCATGACTGCTTCAATACCATAAGCTAACTTGAAAGGGGTAGTATTGGTTGCAGCCTTGTATGAAGTTCAATAAGCCCAAAGTGCAGCCGGAAACTTCTGTTTCCAATCGTTGTGGCTAGACTCCATGGTTTTGGTAAGAATGGCACACAGGATTTTGTTAGTGCTTTTAGCTTGGCCATTTGCTTTTAGCTTGGCCATTTGCTTTACGGGGGTAATATGGGGAGGACTTCCTGTGGGTGACAAGGAACTCTTGTAAAAGGAATTTAATTACCTCATTAATGAAATGTGTCCTCCTGTTGTCACTGACAAGCTTGAGAGGGAAACCAAAGCATGTGATCAACTGATTCATAGAGGAATTTAGTCGTTGATCGAGCATTAGCCTTGCGGGTTGCACGAGCTTCTACCCACTTGGTGCAATAATTTGTGGCAGCAATTATATATCGGGTTTGAGTGTATTTGGCTGCCAAACTAATGGGTCCTACGAAGTCTATGTCCCATTTCTCAAATGGGACACGATGGGGTTTAGGGGCATGTGATCCTTGAAACAAGGAATTGCTACACGTTGGCATTCATCACATCGTTTGACATACTTAGTAACGTCATCCATTAAAGTGAGTCACCATAACCTAGCTATGAGAATCTTGCATAAATCATCATCTACCCCCACTGGTGGTTGTTCACTGTTGGGGATCCTTGACATGTGGTCTGCAAGAACATGCTGAGAGCCTTTCCTTACCGTGATAGTGAAGTCAAACTCAAGCAAAATAAGGAGCCACCTAGTGATTTTACTTGTCATATAGGGCTTATTTACTAGGTACAAAAGGGCTTGATGGTCTACAAAGAAAACAAAATTGGTCACCGAAAGATAATGGCAAAAATTCTTAACCATGTAAACCATCGCTAATCCCTCCCTCTCGGTTGTGATGTAATTTCTCTCAGCTTCTTTGAGTTGGCGGAACTGGAAAAAAATAATGGGAAAGTCCATCTTGTGTTCGCTTGGTTGCGCTAGCATGCCTCCCATAGCAAATGCTAAGGCATTAATGTGGACATGGAAGATGAGATCCCAATTGGGGAATCTGAGGATTGGAGCGTTGCCAAGGCTTTTTTGAGAGTTGTGTAAGCATGTTGGCATTCTTCAGTCCACTCGAAAACAATAAGGAGACCGTAAAGTGGTCTAGCAATATCAGCGTACATGAAAATGAATCGTCGATAATAGCCGACATGTCCCATGACGCGTTGGACACCTTTAAAGTTTGTTGGTGGGGGAAACTCGAGAATGAGACCAATCTTGAACTTTGGGTTGCCATTGAAGAGGTACGTTCATCTACTCAGGCTCCAGTTGATGATTCTTGGATGTGGGATAGTGGAGCATCCCGAAACATGACCAGTAAGAAGGGCTAGTATAGTTCCTAGTCCATCAGTGTTGTTATTGGGAATAATGCTAAATGTCCAACCGAAGGGTTTGGAGCCATATCTTTTGTGGTAGCTACAGGTAAAGAGAAGAAGTTGTTAGATGTGCTCTATGTACCACAGATATAGAGAAATCTACTATCAGTTGCTTCAATGATAGATCGTGGACTTGAAGTACGCTTCAAGAAAACTCAAGCATAAATTCTAGATGTTGTTGGGGCAAGGTAATCAGCAAAGGAGTAAGGCGCAACAATCTCTAGGAGATGAGTGCCCTTACAGTGTCTACAGATAAGAGCACAAGCCAGCTTTGGCACGAACGATTTGGTCACATTGGATTTGCCGTGCTAAAGGAGATGTAGAAAAAGAGTATGATAGCCAATTTACCTACATTTTCAGAATTGTAGGAACCATGTGAAGCTTGTATGATGGGCAAGCAACAACGCAAGGCATTTCCATAGGAAAGCAGCAATTGGGCAAAGACTCCTCTAGAGCTGGTACATGTTGATCTTTGTGGTAAAATGTCTACTACTGCATTAGGGGGATCTTCTTACTTTATGCTATTAGTCAACGATTACAGTAGGAAGATGTGGGTTTATTTCCTTCAAGATAAGGCTAAAGCTTTTGGCAAGTTCAAACAGTGGCATAAGCTTGTGGAAAATGAGACATGAAAGAAGGTGAAGAAGTTTTGTAAAGATCAAGGAGGGGAATTCCTTTCAATGGAATTTGACAGCTCTACTGCAAGGAGAATGGCATTAAGCACCACTGCTCACACACCTCTTCGCAAAATGGTGTTGTTGCAATCGAGCTGTCATGGTGGAGATGGCTCGATGCATGTTGAAGGCAAAGGGTTTGCCCAATACATTTTGGGTTGAAGCAGTCAACACAGTAGTTTATGTCCTCAATCAAAGCTACACAAAGGCACTCATAGATGTTACACCTCAAGAGGCCTACTCTTGTAAGAAACCTTCAGTTTCTCATTTCAGAACATTTGGCTGTGAATGTTATGTGCATATTCCAGGTGCATCTAGGACCAAGATAGATGCCAAACGCAAGAAGTGTATCTTTCTTGGATATAGTCAAGAGTCGAAGGCACATCAGCTCTATGATACAGAGGCAAAGAAGATTATGGCCAGCCAAGATGTGGTATTTGCAGAACATCGGCCATCTTAAGGAGGAGATATATGTAGCTCAGCCACCACTAGGTTTTGAGATGCCCACATCAGAAAACAAAGTTTACAGGTTGAAGAAGGCATTGTATGGGTTGAAACAGGCCCCAAGGGCCTGGTATCACATGATAGGCCAATTTTTCAAAAAGATTGGGTTTATAATAAGAAGTGCTTCTAATGCTAACTTGTATGTTCTAAAAAGGTATGGCAAGATTGTTTTGGTTGTCTTGTATGTAGATGACTTAAACATTTCAGGTGACAATGAAGAGATGATCTAGAAGACAATGGATATATTGAGCCATGAGTTTGAGATGAAAGACTTGGGTCTTATACATTTCTGTTTGGGGATTGAGGTCTTGCAAGAGTCAAGTAAAATCTTCATTTCGCAGCAAAAGTATGCTTGGGAGATTCTTAAAGCATTTGGGATGACAAACTATAAGCATGTGTCTACGCCAATGGAAGTGAACATGAAGCTTTCTGCAAAAGATTCTTCATCACTTGTTGACATCAGGAAGTACAGGAAGTTGGTGAGGAGTTTGATTTTTCTCACTAACATTAGACCTGATATCAGCTTCATAGTTGGTGTGTTGAGCAGGTTTTCCAACAAGCCACAAGAGAGTCATTGGAAGGAAGGGATGAGGGTACTTAGGTGCATTAGAGGTACTCTTGAGTATGACATCACTTACAACATGGGTGACACTCTGATAGGTTATTGTGACTCAGATTGGGCAAGAGATTGTGATTCTAGGAAATCAATTTTTGGATATTGTTTTTTGCTTGGTTCCAGTGCTTTCTCTTAGACCAACAAAAAGCAACCTACAGTGGCACTTTCTTCCATAGAGGCTGAGTATAAGGCACCTTGCTTTGCTACATGTGAGGTAGTATGGCTTAGGAGAATCTTGGTTGACATGGTAGTTCTGATTAGGGAGGCTACAATCTTGTGGTGCGACACTCAGAGTTACATGGCTATCTCCAAGAACCTTGTGTTTCATGCTCGCACGAAGCACATTGAGATTAAGTATCATTATGTGCGATAGCTAATAGAGGATGAGATAGTGGACCTGGAGTATTGCTCTACATAGAAAAAATGCACCACATCTTCACCAAGGCTCTTGGGAAGGATCAGCTCACTCGGCATCTTCATCAACTTGGCATTGGACCAAAAACCTAGTTCATCTTGGGGGGGTGTTAGTATACACTCAATGCCTGCCTCTAACCATGTATCTGACTTTGATGTATAATGCACATTTGTTAGGCCCCACCATGATGAGGAGTAGCCATGGTGCATATGCCTTTAGTGGGAACCTCGGCTTCGATGCTGATGGGGTCATTATTGTGACCATTGGTTAGGAGATGGTCAAGGGTACGAGCGTTAGTTGGGGTCTGGGGCATCGCCCTGACTGGGTGCTCCCAAGGGGACTAGCAGCCCCCCTGGCGGGGGTTCGGGGGGGCGGAATACCCCGATGAGATGGTATGAGGAATATTCTCTAGAATATTCCCTCGGATACCAGGTCCATCATTAGTGGGCAGCGGTCGATGGTCAGTGGGCCGCATTCTTGATACACAGGTGGTGACCATGTCTAGCAATGTAACCACCCTCATTGTATACGTGTTTACCACACCGCCTACAGTACTATATATGGACATGGTTGCCATGAGCTAAGGTATCCACCAATGCTTGTGAGTATCACCCCCTTCTACAATTTGTACATACTCCATCGTCCAGAGTCTATCTAGATCATCATCTAAGCTCTACTTAAGAGCGCAAGGGTGGATAGCACCATCACTTGTACCTCTTTAGTATAATTAGAATTTTAAATTCTCTCCATTGTGTATCTATTGCATTGTCTATTGTGCTTTGTCTTGCTATCTCTTTCCATTGTGCCATATTCTTATACAAAGGACATGACTCAGTATGCATATGTACCCCACTCAGTGGTGGGCAAAGGTTGTTTTGTGCTGGTCCTTAAGGATCAATCAGCTTCCTTTGCCGCTACTCTTTCTAGCACGTGTTCGGTGAATGGTAGGGGATAGTGGCCCCTAATGGTGGCAGCATTGACCTTTTTGAGGTCAACACACACTCTAACTTTTCCATTCTTTTTGGGCACTATCACGATTGGCTCCGTGTGCTCGATTTCATAGATAAATCTGACATCGTAAGTCTTTCAATCTCTTCACAGGCTATCTTGGTGTACTTAGGGTTCATGGGATAAGCTCGTTGTTTAATCGGCCTGGCTCCATCAACCATTGGAATGGTGTGCTGGACCACTTCTAGAGGTACACCCTTCATATCCGTGTACTTCCAAGTGAAATAGTCCTGGAAGTCTATCAGGAGTGTGATGATCTTGGTCTCTTCTTCCTTTAAAATGTCTTTTGCAATAAATACCGACCTCAGGTCTTCACCCGGGCCTGCTAAGTTTACTTCCTTGACCTTAGCTGAACCGTCACATGAGGTCCCAGGTTGCCCACTAAGCAGACCTTTGAGCCAAGTCATATTGGACAAATCGGTCGACCATTTGGAAGGTCTTAAAGTGCTTGGGCACCTGTGTCTTGTCTCTTCTCCTTTCGCATTTTCCTCATTAATTGGTCTATTTGGCTTCTTTCTCAACGAGTGCTAACTTTTATTGCGTGCCTTATGTGCGGAGCGGAAAAATCTTTTCGGAGACTGGTTTGGGTTGAATGGGTTCAACTGGCTGTGGGACAATAGTGTGGACCAAAAGAGAGCGGTTTGCAAACTCTTTTTGCCACATTTCATTGAAATGCTCATGTGCCTCCACAACACCCACATATTTCAATCAATGGGTTTCTAAGTAGTTTGGGAAGACATACCTTTCCAGCCCAAGGAATCCTTCTAGCCTATGAGTTCTACGGGAGAGTGTACTCCTTGATGGATTTGCTCCAACAGACTGTTCAAGCTCTTGGTTGGCTATATTGCGAAAATATGCTGAACTAAGCATGTATAATGACGTAAGATCTTGCCCATCTATCGTGGCAAACCTTGTACCAGCCCATCGAGGTAAGATATCCAGAGTAGCGAGGATATGCATCTAGTTCTCAGAGTTTTCTGGCTCTGGGGGGGCAGTGTGCAATCCTCACTCTCCCTTTCATCTTCCAGCGTTTTATGGCATGTTTGGCACAGATGGACTTCAGTAGCTTGTGTAGTTGTGACACCAAGTGCTCTCTGCAAATGGTATACCACTCATGGAGTGTACCTTCCACATGCATATATTGATCTTGAAGGTAAGAACCTTTCTTCGAATGTAAATGTGGTCGGTGTCCCAGTCATGGATCATCTTCGATTATCTTATAAAGGGTCTATTGAGGATGCAGTCATATGAAACTGGCTAGTGTCCAAAATTCATCACCACAAAAGTGTGGCAGTAGGTGGTTCCCATAATCTTAATTTTAAGATCCCTTAATAGACCAATGGGTCGTGGCTCCATCAGCAAGTTTAACTAGCAATCGGGTGTCATCCAAGGCAGGTGCTCCCCATTTTTCCTCTCCCAGCATTGCTTGGTAACAATGCTCACTCTGGCTCCCCCATCCAATATTGCACTAACTTGGAGGTTATCAAAGGTTATTGTTGGTGGTAAAGTTGCATTGAGTTCATCGCCTTTGAAGTACTGTCCAAGTTTATTAACTCGAACCGTGGGGGTTCCTCTTACCTTATGAGGTATATGAAATTCCTCCTCCTCGGATTCATCAGAGCTCTCAGGCTCTATGGTTTCGTATACATGTTTGCTCTGAGACATCCCTCCATCCAATCTTTTAGGTCATTCCATAGGCTTGGGCTACCTTAGAGCAAGGTGCCGATATGGATTTGGACCTGAGATGAGAGGAAAGAAGAGAGACCTGCAATGTCTCTTGGAACATAGGTTGTCCTTTGAGGAAGGTTGGGTTGAAGTGTATGGGATGGGAACATAGATTTCCACCTTTGTTTCCCTATGATGTTCATCTCCCTAGTTTCTGTTGAGAGATAAAGAAGCTCCAAGCTCCCCAAAAGTAAAGGATTTTAAGGGATAATAGAAAATATGATTATTTTAATGTAATACTGGCATGGTATAGCTTGCAGATGAGAAACAAAATAGTGAGGGTCTATTTATAGGCGAGGGAGGCCACTAACTGAGTCCAACTGGGCTCTAGAATTTTCCAGGTTCAGTTTGACTGAATTTGGACAAGATTTGGACCAGTTTCATTTTTTAGTAATATCTCTTAATTTTCAACTAATAAACCTTGTACTCAGCCAACTCTTCATCTTATGTGAGCATTTACTCATTTTTGGGTATTTTCTTTTATTCATTTGATTTTTCTCATCCCAACACTTGGATTAATCCTATTGGCCCATAGGAACCTTAATTGGACCATAATCCAAATTTTTTTGAAAATCTAGACCCTTAGGTTAAGGTCCCTTATATCATTATGGAAAAACTTTGTGAAGATGTTCCAAACAAGCACAAAGGCAAAGAAGTCACAACTAAAATAGGATTTTCTTATAGTGGAGAAGAAGAACATGTCTGTCAATGAGTATGCATTGAAGATCAAGGGTATTATTAAATCTCCTAGATCTATTAATGTCTTTATGGAAGACGATGACTTAGTGAGACGATCTGTTTAAATGCAGTATTATTTAATCTCCTAGATCTATTAATGTCTTTATGGAAGACGATGACTTAGTGGACGAGATGACTTAGTGACGATCTGTTTAAATGCGCTTGGCAAAGAATTGAAGCCGTTCAAGAGCTCTATTTGCTATAAGAGAGAATGTTTTCAAATTTCAAGATTTGGTGTCTATGTTAAATCATAGAAGAGAAGTGTTTAGGTGAAGACTCTTCCTCCCAAAGCAAGAATTCTTCAAAACAATCCTTCTACTTAAATTTAGGTAGAGATAGAGGTAGAGGTTAAGAGAAGTATTTAGGTGAAGACTCTTCCTCCCAAAGCAAGAACACTTCAAAATGAGTATGCATTGAAGATCAAGGGTATTATTAAATCTCCTAGATCTATTAATGTCTTTATGGAAGATGATGACTTAGTGACGATCTGTTTAAATGCGCTTGGCAAAGAATTGAAGCCGTTCAAGAGCTCTATTTGCTATAAGAGAGAATGTTTTCAAATTTCAAGATTTGGTGTCTATGTTAAATCATAGAAGAGAAGTGTTTAGGTGAAGACTCTTCCTCCCAAAGCAAGAATTCTTCAAAACAATCCTTCTACTTAAATTTAGGTAGAGGTAGAGGTAGAGGTTAAGAGAAGTATTTAGGTGAAGACTCTTCCTCCCAAAGCAAGAACACTTCAAAATAGGCCTTTTATTGAAATTCATGTAGAGGTAGAGGTCATGATTGAGGCCAAGATGGTGGCTGATTTGGAAATAAAAATTATGGACAATAGCAATCCAATGATTCACAGCAAGCAAACACACAGGTGAAAGAGGCAAGTCTCAAGGCAGGGGAATCTAGAGAGGCCGAGGCAATTGGCAAAGATAGCAATCAGGATTGGGTATAAAGGATTATTTTGATGTGGCAAACGAAGTCAATTTGCCACAGAATGTTGCAAGAAGTATAGTGATAAGAAGTGGCAAGCTGTAAAAAAATATATATGTATCTTCAAGCAAGTAGGATAAAGATATATAAAGGATTATTTTGATGTGGCAAACGAAGTCAATTTGCAGCAGAATGTTGCAAGAAGTAGAGTGATAAGAAGTGGCAAGCTGTAAAAAAATATATATGTATCTTCAAGCAAGTAGGATAAAGATATATGTGAGAATTTCTTTACTATACAACACATGTTGAATTCAGTGTGACTACATATGTATCCATAAACGATGATGATGTATGGTATATGGATTTGAGAGCCTCTAACCACATGACCTGTCATGGTGAGTGGTTTAGAGATGGCAAAAATTTAGAAAAACTAGGTTATGTAGAGACATGGATGACAAAGCTCATCCTATTTCTCACATTAGGAATGTCCCATTGGCTATGCAGGATGGCAAGATGAGGTACTTGGCTGATATACTTCATGTTCCTAGAATATAACAAAGAATTTGGTTTGTGTTAAGGTAGATTATTGAGCAAGGTTTGTAGGTATGCTTCAACCCTGAGGGCTGCTATGCTGACAACTTTAATAACAAATGTCATCTAGTTGAAAAAGAGGGGGCATAACATTTACTTTGGATGTAAGCATGCATGAGGCAAAAGTTGCTATGTTTGCACAAGGTGTAGGTGTTATGGCCGATATCTGGCCCAAACTTATTGGTCATGTGATTGAAGTCTATGTAGAATAATTTACAAGTTTGCCAAAATTTAAGGTGGATGGAATGCATAAAGTATGTGAAGCATATCAGTTTGGAAAGCAAACAAAGAATGTATTTCCACATAATAGGTGGATGGAATACATAAAGTATATGAAGCATGTCAGTTTGGAAAGTAAACAAATAATGTATTTCCACACAATAGGAATGTAAGTAAGAGAGCACTTAATGTGGTACACTCAAATATATGGGGGGCCGACAAAGATGGTATCAATGGGAGGATATCGTTACTATTTATCTTTCATTGATGACCACACAAGGAAGGTGTGGGCCTATTTCATGAAAGATAAAAGTGAAGTGTTTACTCTTTCAAAATTTCAAAATATTAATTGAAAAGAAAATAGGCTTGTAGGTTAAGTGTCTAAGGTTAGATGGAGGGGGAGAGTACTTCTCAAATGATTTCAGTAAGTACTTGAGAAATTATGGAATTTTGAGGCAATTAACATAAATACATTCCACAAGCAAAATCGTGTTGCTAAGAAAAAGAATAGGCACATTACAAAGGTTTCTTGTGCATTGATGGGGGCTAAGAAGAGAATGTATCAACATTATTGGGCTGAAGAAATTTGTGACTATAGTTTACATTATGAACACGACCCCCATAGCAATGGTGCATGGTTGACTCTAGAGGAGAAATATATTGGTAGAAAACCAAATTTTTCACACTATTTTTAAATGTATTGCATATGTACACATTTGTTAATGGTTTAACATGCTACCTCACACAAACACAAGAGAGAAGAAGTTGAGAGTGCTTGCAAAGGGTTGAATCTAGTGATTTCCACTTGGCTAACCCTATTAGGGTTAACTCCCCGATGTGAGGCCACTAGGGGCTCACTCTACACTCTCTTTGTGTCACCCAAAGAGATCCAAGTAAGCTAGGTAGGATCAAGAGGGAAGGAGCTATGGAGAGCTCAACTTCTACCTCATTCCAATTGTATATGCAAACAAGGCAAGGTGGAGAGAAATGAGAAGGGAGAGAAGGAGAGAAGGGAGAGGAATACCATTCCTATCCACATACACCAACAATCACAAGCAAACTACCATAAGATCGAGAGAGAGAGAGAGAGAGAGAGAGAGAGAGAGAGAGAGAGAGAGAGAGAGAGAGCGAAGGCAAGAATCAATTGAGACAAATGGGATTATCCCTTTTCATATTCCATAAAATGTCTTATATACATGAGCTCACTTTTTACAATGGCCGGCCGCCCAATTACAAATGGGGGCCTAAACCTATTCTTCCTAGTTTAATTAGCTCTATGTACATCAATTCCTACAACTCGCATTACACAAGCCGTAAGCTCGGTCATCCCTTGTCTCATTTTACAATTGGCGCTTAGTGTGGTTACAAAAAAGATGGATTACAAAGGTAATGTGGTAGCCGCATGAAAGGTCATGTTAACCAGAGTGGTTAACATACCCCCCTCCCGATTGCAAGTCCATCTGGTCAAAAAAGCTATCTGTAGTAGATAGAGTATGTGTGGACAAAGTCCCATCTCGAGGTCGGAGAGGGCAGGGCACGATGGAAGACGTCGTAGCTTGTCCACAATGTCAAGCCACCAACAAGCAGGCATCCACATGATGCGTTCGTAGTAGCCAAACAGTTGCTTGAGTGTGGGCCCTTTGTTGATGTCAAAGGAGATGCCTTGGGCTCCCTTGAAGTAGTGGTCCCATGTCGGGAAGGACTCCAACAAAGTGATGATAAGGTTGAAGAAGCGGATGGTTGCAATCACTGCTGGTGGGTTTGGGAGACCTGGTCGTATAACGGTGGATGAAATTGTTGAAGCGCCTGACCATGTTTTCTTTTGTACATGGATTTTGCGATGGTGACAGGGTCATGAACCAAGGGAAGTTGAATTGCAACTTTGGGTTCTTTTGTTGTACGTCGTGGAAATTTTCCCAAGCCCACTGCCATCTATGGATGGGGAGGTGATTTCGGTTGATCCTCAGTGCACGGGGCGCATTGCAATAGACCTCCCAAACAAATGGTCTACTAAGAGGAAATGCCATCACCAGCAGGCCGACCGCTCGCCCATGAGATCAAAGGTGGTGGGACGAGCAGCAAAACAGGTGACCAGTGGTAACCGTGCCAATGGGTTTGGGGTGGGTGATCACGCTTTCCATGTTGTGTGCTTGGCATCAAGGTATTGGCAGAGGACATGGAGATCGAGGTGGTCGGTGATGCGAGGGATGTTGGAATTATCGACTGAGCAGCAAGATGGCGATGGTGGCCTGCTCGAACTCCATGTGGTCCAAGGGATTGCACCAAGGGGTTTGGCGGAGGGTTGACTTCCTTGCGCTCAAATGGTGGTGGTGTGGCAGGATCTCCCCTTCTTCGAGTGGTGGATTGGTGGGTGGCGGAGCCAGCGCGATGAGGGTGGACGGGGGGTCGATGATGAAGGTCGGGTGTGGTAAGGCTCGCGTCGAGGAAAGGTGGGGGTCTAGTGGAGGTGGAGGGGATATCCCTAAATGCTGTGTGCATTCCCAAGTTAAGGGATAGTGAAGGTGGCAAGGGGGGTGTGGGTGATGGGGGTGGAGTGGGAAAGTGAAGGGGGGGAGAAGAAGTTGGGGCACCCAAAAGTGGAAGTGTGGAGGTGCTTGAGGGGGGTGGTGGGGGTGGTGGTGGGGGTGGGGTTTGTGTGTGAGGAGATGCAGACGAGGGTCCTAATGGTGGAGGAGGGGGTGGTGGTGAAGAGGTTTGTGGGTTTGGAGGTGGAAAGATGCCTTGCTATGCCATCATCATTGTCTCATCGGGCTGCAGAAGCAGCAACTTGAGGACCGTGGGCATAGAAGAAATTGCAATTGCAACCTCGGCTTCGCTGAACTCCCATGGAAAAGCAATGTGTGTATCATCAAACTGGCATATGCCAGTGGCCTCCATGACCTCGATTTGGGTGAAGCAATGGTGGTAAAGAATGAGGAGGCCGGGTGATGAGAGTAGGGTGGTACAGGATCATTGAGGAGGGAGATGTATAGGTGTCATGGACAACATGCCAGCCCAGCGGTGCGGAGGTACTGCAATGCCTCGCTCGAGAGGAGGGGGAGATAAGGGTAGGCGCAGATGCCATCTGGTAAGGATAATTCAATGAGATTAGATGGGGTAGAGGTAGGGAAACCATATCGAAGCAATAGGCTCCATGTTGTTAGGGTGGCTTGAATTTTTATATCTAAAAATATCTTAATATTGAATTACCTCTCTCTAGAATTTTTCTTCTCTCTAGGCAAAAACAAGGAAAAACAATATTTTCTTGTATTTTGAAATAGGGAATGATTACAGGGGGATTGAGGTAAAAGCTTTTTCATTATTCAGGCTGAGCAGGAATCTTAGAGTGTGGTTCTTCTTGTTTCTCCATGTCACAACAACACTCCCCAATGAAAACATAAATCCATTGGTAAATCTCCTGTCTGAGATGCTACCTGGCCAATCTACATCTGTGTACCCATATAGGTCCAATGGTACACCTGCTACATAAAACAATGCATAATCAACAGTTTCCCTCAAATACTGAAGTGCTCATCGCACATCGCACACTGTCAAGATGTGGTTTGCGTGGAACCTGCATAAATTAGCTCTCTAAGCCAACAATGTAAATCAAATCTAGCATGCTGACATAAATCAAACTCCCCACAATTTTCCTGTACATAGTGGGGTCCTCTAACAAATAACCTGCATTCACACTGAGCTTGCCATTTTGATCTAATGGCACCAAGATTGGCTTACATCCAGCCATCCCATGCTTGTACAACATATCCAATACATACTATCTCTATGACAACCAAATACCATTAAGTGTGCGAATGAACTCAATGCCCACAAAGTAGTGTAGATCTCCCAAATCTTTCATGTCAAACTTTGTTTTGAGAAGAAATTTCACATGCTCAATCTCTTCCTAGTTGTCATTTCCAAAAATAAGATCATCTACATAGATGGCGATGATAAAAATACCCTTATCACTCTTGCGCACATACAAAGAGATCTGCATCTGCCATATGAAAACCAATAGTGAAAAGATACTCAACAATCTTGTCATGCCATGCTCGTGGAGCTTTCTTCACCCTATACAAAGCCTTATGAAGCTTACATACATACTCTAGGTGACCTGTATCGTCAAAACTAGGTGGCTGATCCATATACACTTCTTCTTACAAGTCACCATGCAAGAACACATTTTTTACATCTATCTCATGTAAAAAGTAGCCTTTAGCTACAACCACCGCAAATCACAACTCTCATAGTTGCTGTTGCATGACAAATGAAGATCAATACAAGGATGCAACAAAAAAGACACTGAGGGCTCTTGAAAAGAGTTCCACTTTGTAGATGAATGTGGGAGAGGGCTTGACAATAATCCCACATGGGAACTTTTGGGAGTTCTAGAATTTTTGTATAAAAGGTGGCTCATTTGAGAGCATGGACACATTGGGAAAACTCATGTTTGAGCTCTCTTGAGACTAGCTCTCCCTCTTCTTCCATAGAGGTGTAAGCTCTTCTCTCTCCCCATCTACATTGTTGTAAGTTCTATTCTTTTGTTAATTCAATGCAATGAGTTGATATTTGTCTCTCTTCTCATGTCAATTCTCTAGTGTGCTTGTTTCTTATTGATAACTTCAAGGATTGTGTGCATGCTAGGGAAATGAGTATTAGAGAATGAAGAATGCTTTGATCTTGTGTAAGCAATAGCTAAGCTTTCTTCTTGATTGGATGTATGGATGAGTGGAATGTGGAGTTGAGTGAGCAATAGCAAGATTGAGCTTGAGTGTGTGTTGAGTCTATGTCATTAGTAGTAGTTTTCTTAGCATTCTCTCCATCAAATGGATAAGCTTTTGTGCACCGGTACGGGTTGAATCCCTAGCTCCGAAAGGGATGCAAATCCCATTGGATTGAGCTAAGTGTGGATCATACTACTCTTGCTACAAGTGAGAGAGTTTTTCCGTCTCTCCATTGGCGCCGCTGCCGGGGAGAAGACTCAAAACCGGTTGAGAAGCTTGCATTACTACCACTATTTCTTTTTGTTTTGAGGTTTAGGGCATTGAGTGTGTGATCTCAAGGGCGCCTTGTGTGTTTTCGGTTTTTTGATTAGAAGCAAAAAAACAAAAAACAAAATTAATTAAAACCTCATTGCGGTAGAGAAATCTCGCCATTAATCGGAATTAAGCACTTTCTGTTGTTGCATTGGTGACGGGGTTTGCGAGTGGTAGATAGGAAGTGTTGGAGGCAGCTTTTCTTTTATTGTTTTGTTTTGTTGTTATTGTGTGGGGAGGCGTTTCCATCAAGCATAGCAAAGAAAAATAGATAGATAGATATATATATATATATCTATTACATGTGGCTGGAAAACGGTGTTGGAGATGGCAGTGAAGGCGGCTTTTAAAACAAAAAATATATATAAATATATATATGTTATATACTGACGACAGCAGGTGGAAGAAGGCGTCGGTGTAGGCGGCGAGCAGTGTTGGCTGGAGGTGTTGCAGCTGTAAGACGGCAGTGGGCGGCAGCTGGACGTGGAGTCGAGGTGGCCGCAAGAAGAAAGAGCAGTGGAGAAGGTGTGGAGAGGAGGCGTTGAGGCGTTGAAGGCGTGGAGGTTGTAGCGAGCGCAGAACAAAGGACATAAACAAAGCGTGGAGACTGGCTGTGTGGAAGGCGACGGAGTGCTGCACTAGACGGCGTCTGCAGTGGGCGCAGCCTGCAGAGCGTTAGCCGGCGTGGAGGCAGTGTAGAGGTTGGCTGCAGCTGACGTGGCCAAAGGTGGTGTCAGCTGAAGCAAACGAAGGTAGCTAAGAAGCAGAAGGGCTGGCCGGTGCAAAGGCGGTGGTGGCGGGCCACAGCTGAAAGCAAAGGAAGCGAAGGCTGGCGGGGAGTTGACTGGCCGGCGGCTGCTGGTGCAGGGCCGTTGAAGGGCGGAAAGAAGAGTGGCTAAAGAAGGGCTGCAGAGCAGCTGTGGAAGGCGACCGAGTGGTGAGAAGAAGAACTGCAGCTGGCGAAAGCGGTGAGGAGGCACGTGCGCGCCGGCGAAGAATTTGGCGAGCGGCGAGGGATAAGGTAGGTGCAAATTTTTATTTTTTTTATTTTTTTAATTTTTCATGTTTTTTTATTTTTAAATAAAAATAATAATAATAAATATAAAAAATTATATTTTTTTTTTAAAAAGGAAAAAAGAAGGGAAAAAAAAGAAAAAAGAGATTAAAAAAAAGGAAGAAAAAAAATCAATTTAAGAAAAAAAGAAAAAGAAAGAAAAAGAAAAGAAAGAAAGAAAAAAAAACCATAAAACAATAAATTTATTTTTTTTATTTTTTATTTTAAAAAAAAAGAGAAAAAAAAACAATTTTTACTTTTGTATTTTGAAACCATTGTTCATTTTTTCAATTTCTGTAAAGTCTTGCATAATTAAAGTAGCTTGCATTTTTTATTTTTATCTTTTTTAGAAGTTTTATAAATGATGCATAATTAGTAAATTCATATTTTTTATATTTGGCACGAAATTTATTAGTTAAAAAAAAACCAACAAAAGGAGAAAAAAACAAAAGAAAACAAAAGAAAATTTTAAAAAAAAAATAAAATAAAATTATAACTTAAGTGTTTTTTAGGAGTCCATTTTTTTGCATATTCTGTAATTCTTCATTTTTTAAATTTTTGTAACTTTGTGCATACTTAGTATTTTTTAGTGTGATTCATAATTTTTGTAATTTAAAAAAAATGAAGTAAAAACATAAAATCATATTAAAAAAATCATTTAAAAAAATAATAATAAAAAAATAGGATAGATAGTTACACCGCACATACTCCTTTTAGTGCATTTAGTGATTAGGTAGGTTAAAAAATATATAAATATATATACATATATATATATATATATATATTAAAAAAAACAAAACAAAACAAAAACGCATAAAAAAACAAAAAAAAATTTGACCTTATGCACTTGCGGTCAGGACGTCTTGTAGATTCTGCCATAGGGCCCAGGGCACCTTCTAGAGTACCTACGCAAGAAAGTGGGACCCAATCGGTAGGCAATTTGGCAGATATTGCTGAAACCCTTTCTGAATCCCAATCCGATACCCTTTCCTCTAGAACAACTAGTTCATTGTCCATGGACAATCTAGGGCCGACAAATAGTCATCCCGTAGCCCCAAATAGGACACCCTCAAGATCCTTTAATCCATTTGAAGCCGACACCATGGGGTTAACACTCAATGTGAGACTCCAATATGTCTACACAAATGCTCAAGGAGCTGAGATCTTTAGGGACCCACAACAACGGTATCTTGTTAAGATCGCAGACATTTTCTCAGAACTTGATAGAGCACCTCTAGTCAATGACCAGGGTAACATGTACATGGGTGGAGATGGTGTTCGCTACGAAGTCACCTACCATCCAGAAAAGGTAGACAAATTAGGGGAGCTCTCTAAAACCGAGTTCTTAGACTTATCAGAACTTTCCAGAGCAAGGGAGTTTAGAGATGACTGGCTCATTGAGCCGGACATGCCTGGACCTTCCAATGCCCAGTCCTCAAAACCATCCATAGATGATTTACTTCTTGTAGATCTAAATTGTGAAAGGGATAGGAAAGGCAAGTGTAAACTGGATCAGGGGGCTGAATGCCAATGGGAGTTTGTACGACAAATTCCTGTGACAAAGGTCTTACAGGATGACCCACTTCAAGAGGTCTATAAGGACTCGTTAGAGGGATATTATGCCACAACTAGATTGCCACAGTTGGATCTTCCTCTAGCTCATGTGGTGGTAGTTGAGAAGCTTGCAGGACACATGAACAGAATAGTTGATAAATGGGCCAATGAATACCGAACCTTAGATTGGAAAGAGATTAGGGAACTCACGTGGAAAGGACAACCA
Organism: Cibotium barometz; assembly: GCF_041138505.1. Taxonomy (NCBI): domain Eukaryota; kingdom Viridiplantae; phylum Streptophyta; class Polypodiopsida; order Cyatheales; family Cibotiaceae; genus Cibotium; species Cibotium barometz. The sequence goes on from NC_141086.1 coordinate 1,541,131, forward strand.
TTATTCATGGAAGTGTTCTTAACAAATACAGCCAAACCAGGAGAGACAGCCTTTCTTGGAGAAACTGTTGCTCCTCCCCTACGAGAGTTCACTAGAGAGGGACTTTCAACATCTAAGTGGACCACTGCTAGTAGCCCAACTCTAGCACCAAGATATCGTCCTACACCAAATGTGCGACCACAGGTCACATCACACCAACATCTTTCTCACTATGACAATCGGAGGGTAGGGGAGCCAACTAGGCCTCCTATTAATGCACATCCTGAAATGAGGGTGACAAGATCTTTGGAGGGGTTTGGTGAGGCTGGTAATAGGATACCCACACCAATTTTGGATACATGTGGACCATCTTTCCAAAGAGAGGAACAATTCCCACTGAGAGTAAGAGGCCGTAGGCCCTATGATGAGTATTCAAGACAAGTAAGGCCATCAACTCTTCAGAAACTGGTAAAGAAGTATGAAGGGTCGGGGGATCCATACGACCATGTAGCAGCATTTAGGCAAGCAGTTCGAGCTGAGCAAGTGGCTGATAAGCATACTCAAATTGAAGGGTTTGGACTCACTCTTGAGGGAAAAGCCCTGGCTTGGTTTCAGGCATTAGAGGCTTCAGACAAAACTTCTTTACGAGTTTTGGAAGAGAGATTCATTGCTGCTTTTTCCTTGATGGGAATACAACATGACATGGTAGCACACATCTACTCTTTCAAACAAGGCGAGAATGAGAGTGTTAGAGACTGTGTAAATAGAATGAAGCAGTACATTAATCGTTGCCCTGAAGATGAGAAGCCCGCCCAAAGTCGATTAATTTCTCTCTTCTTAAAAGGACTCAAAAATTCAACACTGCATACACATCTCTATGCAAAGAAACATACAAATTTCAATGAGTGTTGCCATGATGCTATGGATTTCACCGATAACTTCAAGTTCCAAGATGGTTCTGGCCCAGAGGTGAAACCTAGAGATCAGTGGGGAGACGACCAAAGTTCAGGGTCTAGCGCGCTAGTAAATCCAGACCAGATAGCTAACCTAGTGTGAATGAGACTCTAGAGGCCATCATTGATGCTCATAGAAGTCGCATTGCAGCTTTATCTGAGCTACCCAAGAAGCTTCAAGAATACCCAAACCCTCGTGAGGAGAAGATCAATCTAGCTGTACATCAGCAACTCATTAGGGAAGCTCAGTTAATACTTGAGGGACCACCACCACCTATTCCTCGGGGCCCAACCTCTCTTAAGCCAACATTAGAAACCATACCAGAAGTGTCGTCAAGTCGGGAAATGAAAAGTGAACTCATTTCACAAGCTCATAGCAAAAGGTCTACACCAATTGACACCCAATTGAAAGGGGGTAATCTGCCACCACCTAGCCTTGTCTTCCCATGCAATGATGAAGTTATTGATGCTAATGAGGACATGGCAAATGAGATGTGGGCTGCAGTTCATGAGAAAGTTAATGAGAACATGTCTTCTATTAGTTCGCCTCCATTCTCTGAGGTGGATTTTACCAGGGGCACGGAAAACAAATTTAGACACCCAAGCATCCAGGAGGAAGTTCAAACAATTGTTTCTCCTAGAAGTAAGCAGACAATGAAAACATTACCATCATATCTGGGAGAATATGAGAACTGTTCTCAAACCTTGAGGATACCCTCCATGCATAAAAGGTTGACAAAGGAGAAGGATATAAGTATGGTGCAAGCTATTTTGTCAGCACCAGTGGCTTGTACCTTACCTTTGCTTGATTTGATAAAAATTCGACCTGAGTTGTGGAATGATATTGCCACATGTTTGTCAGAGCAGGTATTGCTACAAAAGGGTCACCATGAGTGTACTATGCACCCTGAGACAAAGCATGTATTGCCAGTTCCTATCAACAAAGTAGGAAAATTTTGTGAGGACGATCAGGGAAATGCTACCCTCCCATTAGAAGTGCGAAAAGTATCTTCAACTGCAATACTTGATAGTGGTGCAGGAGTGGGCATTGTGACAAGGTCCATTTGGGAAAAATGGGGCAAACCAGCTATTAGGAATACCAGGATGCGCTTGCAGCTAGCAAATGGAAGCTTAGAACATCCCCTTGGGCTCCTTGAGAACATATTGGTCACCACGTGTGGGATTGAATATGAGCACACCTTTGCAGTAGTGGATTTTGGAAAACATCCAAACTACGAAGTGATATTGGGTAGACCATTCATGCGACAATTTCAAATGATTCAAGATTGGGGATACAATTATTTGTACCTCCAACATGATTCTTTCATCACAAGGGTCAACCTAAGGAATCACTCATATTGTGATGTAACAAGGTCTCCAATAGATGAGTTTGATTCTGCTTCATCTGAGGGCTCAAGAGTTACATTGTCCGATGGGCGAGAAGATCTATGGATGTGCGGAGCCTCATGTAGGGATTTCAACACTGAGAGACTTAAGGGTAATCGAAGTGTATCATACGAGGCATACATTCCACAACCCTTCCCTGAGCATTTAATTGATCCATTAGAATGGAGTCATGTCCTTGCAACATTATCGACATGTGCTTTACCGAAGCCAATTCAATTCTGTGACTCAGATGGATATGATATTATTCCTCTACGAATGGTACAACCACGTGCCCTTCTAGATGATTTGTACTATAGGGATACATCCACAACAGCTCTGCATGTCGAGGAAGTCTCAGTAGAGGACTTAACACTCGAATCTGCTAATGATGCTGATAAGGAAGATGGATAGGACTCTGATTTTAATAATGAGGTGACAATCCCTGAGGAAGAGTTCGGAAAGGCACGCCTACTCTTGAGAGGAAGGGAGGTTCAGGTAGAGATCCCTAGAAGCCGACCTAAACGTAAATGCTGTAAGAGCCATAAAAGAACCCGTAGACAAGATGAGCGTGAACAACGTGAGAGACTGCAGAAAGAAAAGGAGGAGTCTAAGAGTGAAAACTCTCGACCACCACCTCACTTCTCAGGAAAGAACGGATATCTATACTATGTCCAAGCACAAGATAGTATCAAAGACCAAGTCAAACGATCAGATGGATTCCAAGCAGGGGAAAAGCTAACAACTGTTAGCAAAAATCGTAAAAAGACGAAGAAACAAAAACCAAAACTCAAGTCTAAAACCGATTCAAAAAAGAGTGTGGGAAGTGCAAAGACAACGGTTGAACAAAAAAATCCGATGCAAGATAGCAAAGGAGAGCTCAAAACCGCATGGTCTTCAATGAGTGAAGACTCAAGTGGACAAGAACAAGATCTAAATGTTCCTCCCAATTTCACACAGTACACTCTTCAAGATCGGAAGATTGTTCTTCAACAGCCCATGCGACAAAAACCAAGCGTGCCAGGGGTTTCATACGATGGTCCAGAGGATGCAAAAAAGATTGATATTGCTAAGCCAGGAGAAGAGCCTCGCTATGTGTGGATTGCCACAGACTTGTCCTTAGATGAGGAGAAGTTATTAATACAAACAATAAAGGAGTATCGCGATGTTTTTGCTTGGAGTTATAAAGACCTCAAAGGAGTTGATCCAAGCATATGTCAGCATACAATTCCATTGCGAGAGGATGCAAAACCCTCCAAACAACGTCCTTATACTTACAATGAAAACTTCGCACGGAAGATAAAGGAAGAAATAGACAAGCTCTTAGAGGCAGAATTTATCTATGAGATTGAACACACTGAATGGGTCTCCCCTATTGTAGTGGTGCCCAAGAAAAATGGAAAACTTCGAGTATGTGTCAACCTCAAGAAGGTAAATGTAGCTACTGTGCGTGATCATTACCCACTTCCAATCACGGATCATGTTCTGGAATGAGTTGCAGGGAAAAAGGCATATAGTTTCTTGGATGGATTCTCCGGGTATAATCAAGTGTCAATTGATCCAAAGGATCAACACAAGACAGCCTTTGCTACTGAAGATGGCATCTTTGCCTATCGTGTTATGCCATTTGGTCTAACAAATGCACCCGGGTACAATCAAGTGTCAATTGATTGTACTCTGGATTCTCCAGGTACAATCAAGTGTCAATTGATCCAAAGGATCAACACAAGACAGCCTTTGCTACTGAAGATGGCATCTTTGCCTATCGTGTTATGCCATTTGGTCTAACAAATGCACCCGCAACCTTTCAGCGGTTAATGAGTCATGTATTCAAGGAGTACCTTAGGCAATTTCTTGAGATTTTCATGGATGATTTATGTGTTCACTCACAAGAGCGTGATGATCATATAAAACACCTGAGACTTGTGTTTCAAAAGTGTCAACTTTATCGTATATGCTTGAATCCTGACAAGTGCAAATTCATGGTAAGACAAGGGAAAATTTTGGGCCATATTGTTTCTCGCAATGGGATTTCAACAGATATGGATAAAATTGACGTCATTGTCTCATTACCTCGGCCTATCAACCCTAAAGGGGTACAAACTTTCATGGGACATTGTGGCTATTACCGTAGATTCATCTACATGTATGCTGTCCTAGCCAGACCGTTATATGCTCTTCTTGTAAAGTTTAATTGGACGGATGAGTGTGAGGAATCCTTCGAAAAGTTGAAGCAAGCATTAGTGACTGCACCCATTTTACGGGCACCAGATTGGAACCAAATCTTTCATGTCCACATTGATGCTTCCGACTTTGCAATTGGATGTATTTTGGCTCAATCGGGAGAACACAATAAGGATTTCCCAATCTCATATGCTAGTCGACAGTTGAACAATGCTGAGAGGAATTACACCACAACAGAAAGAGAAGGATTGTCCATGATATATGCAGTGAAAAAGTTTCGCCATTACCTTTTGGCAAACAAATTCATATTTTTTGTGGACCATCAAGCATTGCTATATTTGGTGAATAAACCTTGTGCAACTGGAAGAATAGTAAGGTGGTTTATCATCCTTCTTGAGTTTGATTTTGAAGTTGCAGTTCGAAAAGGAACAACTCATCTAAGGGCAGATCATTTGTCTCGAATCACCTCTGGCGAAGCTCCTGTGGGTGTGGATGATGATATGTTAGATTCAACACTTTTCCTTGTAGAGACAGCTCCTAGATGGTCTGAATCCATTTTAGAAATTTTGACAAGTGGGCAAATACAACTAGCGGGTCCTAATGTGGACCTATGGTGACCATTCAAGCTAATCTCAGGGAGATTATATCATCAGGGTAATGATGGAGTGTTGAGGCTTATACCTAACCCCGACCAATATGAGGAGATCTTGGAATGGGCACATGCGGGTATCGATGGAATCCATGCATCAGCTACCACTTGCGTGCGACGTATATCTCAAGATGGGCAATGGTGGCCTACCATGCATGCAGATGCTGAAACATTTGTTCGTAACTGTGCTTCATGTAAAATTCAGAAGCCAATTCATAATGTCACATTATTCCAAATTTCAACTACACCAAGTTGGAGTAAGTATATTGTGGACTATCTTCAGCATGGTCATTTGAAACAAACAATTCCTAAACATCGAAAGCAGGCTATTAAAATTGAAGCGGCAAACTATATGCTAATAGAGGGCCAACTCTACAAGAGGGGCAAGGATGGCAACTTACGCATGTGTGTATGTGAAGCTGACTATCTGAAAATCTTAACTCATGCACATGCAGGTGTTGGTGGTGGACACTTTTCTGGCAATACCACAGCTAAGTTGATTAGGTGGTCTGGGCTTTGGTGGCCAACCTTACAAATGGATGCCGAAGAATATGTGAAACGTTGTGACGATTGTCAAAGGACCAAACCTCCCATCACAAAGGACAATATGCCATTGCGGCCTATGTTAAGCACACGTGCTTTTGCAAAATGGGGTATTGATTTTGTCGGTCCCATTAAACCTCCAGCTCGTAACACGCATGCAGAATATATTATAGTCGCAACCGACTATTTGACTAAATGGGTAGAGGCAAAGGCAACAGTAAAAAATGATGCCAGAACCACAGCCAAGTTCTTGTATGAGTACGTGTTTACACGCTATGGCTTACCTATTGAGATCGTTAGTGATCAAGGTGTACACTTTGTAAATGAAGTCATAGAATTTTTGCTTCAAGAATTTATGGTAATTCACAAGCGTTCTGCACCCTATCATCCCCAGACCAATGGACAAGCTGAGAGTACTAACAAGATTCTCTGCACAGCACTCACAAAGATTGTTGAGGGACATAGGACTGATTGGGAGCAAAAGTTGCACTCAGTTCTCTGGGCATATAGGACAGCCTATAAAACATCTGTGGGCACAACCCCATTTGAACTTGCTTTTGGGCTAGATGCAATTCTTCCCATTGAATTTCTTGTACCTACTCTACGAGTAGCTAAACAATTGGATTGGACTGGTCATGAGCTTTCACAACGTGTTGACGAATTGGAAAAGCTTGATGAGACCCGCTTATTGGCGGTAATGGGGATGTATGCCGAGAAGAGGAGACAAAAGCAATGGTATGATAGAAATGTAACAACTGGCCGATTCAAAAAAGGAGACCTGGTTCTCTTGTACACACTTAAGAAGCATAAGAGAAAGCTCAAAAAACGTGGCTTAGGACCGTTTGTGATTAATGAGCTTACCCCAAGTGGTGCAGTGCGTTTAGAGACACTAGAAGGTGAGCAAATGCCTAACTTCATTAATGGAAGTCGTCTCAAGAAATACAATGAACCATTAACTGAAGCCATGCTTCAACAGATGCATGCTGCACAAACACGGAAAGAAGCACTTGACCTACTCAAACGTCAGGCTCAAGAGGAGGCTAAAGCTAGAGTTGCAAAAGCCAAGGAGCGTCGCAAAGCTTCTATGTTAGCCATACAGTTGGCTACTGATGAGCCATATGTCGAACCATTCAATATTCAAGTGTGCCTTCATCTTCATGAGACTACCTACTTTGTCTCTGCCTTAATTGACTCTGGTGCAGATTATAATGTTCTCTCGTTTGACACCTGGATAGCCTTGGGTCAACCACCACTGGTGCAAATTCCTGTGGACCTACGAAGCTTCTCAGGGGAAGATAACCCTATAGAGGGAAAATGTGTCATTATGATGACCATTCAAAATCACCAGATGTCAGTGTCCTTTTATGTGGCACGTAAGTCCAAGGCAGTAGTAGAGGTTGTTCTCGGTAGATCGTGGTTAAGTGCTACCAATTGCTCATTAGATTGGAAGAATAGACAATACAAGTTGCAAATAGATTCTGATTACATCTTGGGATCTGCTACACCACGAGCTTTATCTTGTAAAAAGAGTGGTGTTTCTACCTTACACAAAGCACAATCAAAATCTGCTCTTGAAGCTCCAAAACAAATGATGTGGATAATTGATGAGTACTCAAGTGAGGGCCATGGCTGGCATGTTCCAACTACTCTAGTTGCTGCTCAAAGAAGGCCAGGTAAGAAGGAATTATCAATGTGGCTACCCAAAGCTGCGTACAAATTGGTAACATCTAGTCCAGTTGCTAAGCCTCTTAAGAAGCACATCATTTCCAAGCCCAAACCTCGGATTGTTACTCGATGGGTCCCAAAAAATGTGCTCAAAGCACAAGGCTATTATGAGGGTGCAACAGCAATTTGGCTTCCAAAATGCCATGCTTTGATAGGGGTAAAAGAGTGTTTCAGAAAGATTCCAAAAGCCACCCTTGATTGTCCATATCAATGGGTGCAAAAGAAATCAACACAAACTCTTCAAGAAAGAAAAGGTGGCTGTGATAGCACCTACAAAACTACTTGTGTTGATCTTCCTACAACATGTATTGAAACACCGGTTGTTCCGATTTCTCCTTGTTACACAATTCAACCATCAACTTGTGTACCTACGTCAAGTCCAAATGAGTCTCATTTGAGCATAGATTCTAGCATTTCAATGCCTAAATCCTCTTATCTTGCTCAAATTCCAAGACAATTGCTAAAGTTTCCACCGCTTAAAAAGGATATACCAAAAACCAAAGATAAGGCATTAACACTACAATTAAAACTCTTTGGTAAATCAATGTTTGAATAATGTAGTTCCTTATGCCTTTAGAAGATGTGTTTTCTTTGAGATAATCTTGTTTTTGATTGGAATTGTCATGATGGATATGAGTGTTCTAAATTTCATTGTTCTACGTCCAGATAACTCCTGATGGATATTTGGCGAGATACATGTCCACCATGCATTGACCCTGATAGTACTCGACCAGATCATCGCGGGGGTTATAGTGCTCCTCCATTTCAAACACATTCTAGGTACTTCTATGCTCCCTTAGGTGAAAGTTGCTGTGGGCATCACTTTGTCACATTATTCTATCAACAGCATCACCCATTTCCACATTGTCAAGAGTGTGCACGGCTTGTATTAGAAGAAGCTTCACAAATTTGTTGGATATGCCGCTCTTACTTTAGACGATATGGCACGGGCTTAATGAAGCAAATTGTGGGAGTTACACCCCAACGCCATAATCTTCTTAATGTGAGAATACCAGAGAGAGGACCAAATCAACGTAGATTACCTGAGGAGGTTCAAGCACAACAATGGAGGGATACAAGCCTAAATGACTTGCAACCACCGATCTTGCAAGCCCTCCTTCCCCAAGCCTCCACATGTCAATATTGGATCAATATGAGTACCTACATTGCACAGTTCCAAAATCGAAACTGTCTGATTAACCTTCCCATAGAACCAATGCCATACTTTAGTGAGGAAGCACTCCTTCCTCTACCACCTTCTCCAGTGGCAGGTTTTTGTGAGGGGTTATCTCTGCATCCTGAGGAAATTGATATCATCTTTCCAGCAGACGAGGACACGAATCCACCACCAGCGCAAGGGTAAGTTCAGTGACTCCACAATAAGATCGACAAGCCAGGGCACTTTTCTCCCACTGGGTTTTTCCCCTCGGCTATATTCGGTGTTTGGCACCGATGGCAAATTTTATTCTTTTCTTTTCTTTTCTTGTTTGTTAATAAAAATTTTGCAGAGATCTCCGTGAAAAAAACAAGAGCATCAACCACGCCCCAATAGTCCACCTATCGTGCAAACAAATTAGGAAGGGGGGAGACATGCTACGCTTACAAAGATCAAGGAGGAGCAATCTGCACAAAATCAGCAATGCATCAATGCAAACGAACAACATCAACAGGGCACTACAACAGGTGTATTCAAATCTTAATCTTTATTTCTTTAAGTGCCTTTATCTTTTGAATATATAGTTTGCATGTTCGTACAATGTTGGCTGGTTTAAGTTTTTGATTAGTTGTTAAAATATGGTGAGTGAATTCTAGAGTCTTAGAAGACTTAGGAAAAGATATTTCTATCTAAAGACAGTGTAGGATATATACCAATGGAATATGCCAAGTTCTTATGCTTTCAAGGTATATTAGTTATCCCTAGTGGTAGCTACCTCTTAGATATGAGCTGGGTGCTAGGAGTAATAAAAATTTATAAAAAAATTATACCCTAAAAAAATATATATCCAAAGTAAATTGAGACATGACATGTCTACAGCCATGAGAAATGCTTGGTAGGACCTGGGGTTGTCTTAGCACCTTGGGGCCGATGCCTTGGTCTCCATGGGGTGAACACTGATGTCTAAAAGCTTCAGAAAAAGACCTTTGAGGAATCTATCACCTTGATGGATGTTGGTAGGACTCTGGGGTACACTATGGGTCCTCGAGATCGATGCCCTCATCTTCATGGGGTACTCCTTAGGTCATAAAAGAAAGAAAAAGGGTCTGTCGCCCTTGAGATACTTAGCGGTCTTTAGATTCTCTTGGCGGAGGTCTCTTGGCCATTGCTTGGGTCTCTTTGGGATGGAACCTTAATCTTTATCACCTTCTACACACATCTTTGCAACCATGGCAAATGTCTCCTCATAATCAATACCATGTGTGTGTACATATCCTTTGGCTACCAATCTAGCCTTGTACCTACTTATGCTACCATCACTATTATGTTTCACCTCATCAAAACGTGTGGGCTCTACAACTTGTACAACTTTTTCCATGTAAGCATAGTGATGTGCCACACATAACCATCATAAGTCAACCTTTGCGCATGGTTTTTGACTCTTCCACATCTTTGTAACTTTGCATTCATGGCTTCCAAAGCCTTCTTTACACCAGGTTTCCTCATTGCTAGAATGCCAAGCTCCTCTTCAAGGCTCAACTCTGAGCCACTAGACTCTCCATCAACAAAAGAATGGCCTGCAGAAATATCAAGCATACCAAGGGACTCAACCACTTTCTCTTTACCTTTATGTGATGTACCAACTACATTCCCATGATGATTATTATGACGTAGCCTTCCACTCCATGGTTTATCAACAGACCCAACAGAAGAGAACTCTCCAAATCCAATCAATGACTCTGTGATTGCTGACATGCATTCTGTGCAATCACATTTCCAGTTACATCAACCCCAATAACATCTTATTTAGCAAAATACTAGCTACTCATTTCATCAAACACAACATCTCTACTTACCCTCAACCCACATGTAGTAGGGTTATAGCATCTATATCCCTTTTTCTCAAGGGAATATACAATAAACACACATTTTTCAACCTTTGGATCTAGCTTTGTACTCAACTCATCTGGCACATGCACATAGGTAATACATCAAACACAACATCTCTACTTACCCTCAGCCCACATGTAGTAGGGTTATACCATCTATATCCCTTTTTCTCAAGGGAATATACAATAAACACACATTTTTCAACCTTTGGATCTAGCTTTGTACTCAACTCATCTGGCACATGCACATAGGTAATACATCCAAAATATTTCAAGTGGGATAAATTAGGTTTCTTGCCATTGAGTTTCTCCTCTAGTATTACATCATGTATGGCTACAATAGTAGTCCTAATCATGATATAAACAGTTGTAGAAACAACTTCAATCTAATAGCTATGCGGCATATTCTTCTATGTCTCATCAATGCTCGTGCTATCTCTACAATGTGCCTATTTTTCTGTAAGGTCCCCCCCTTTCTAAATAGAGAAAAACCTTTAAGGTAGTCTACTAAGTCTAACTTGGAGAAGTTTCCTACTCATCGACACCTTGATCATGTAAAGATACAAGGATACAATTAGTAGATAAGACCTAGTTCTATCGCGCAAGAGGGAGCGTGGTCTTTCTAAATGATTCCTAAAATCAAACCATTGATAGAGTGATCGACTTTAACTTAGGAAGCCTCTATTCTTGACATCTAGAAACAATGCTGTTTTCCTCATATATGCAAGGCACAACCCCACTGACCTAGTTCTCTAGAGTAGGGTTGCCCACCAGGGACCTATTTATCTAATATGGAACTTCAATTAATTTGTTGGAAAGCTACCCGACTAATTAGGTCCACTCGTCCATAGGATGTTTCTATCAAGGCATTCCATCCTCCCACTTTCCACCCAATTCACACGTTTATTTGTTTTCTAGTTAATCCTACCACACTATTTGACATAAATAAACAAGTTTCTTAATTAATGACCTTGCACATTGTTTGTTTAAATAGTCTTTATCAATGTCTTTATCAATAATACAACAATTCTTGCAAACAAAGGATTTGATTTAAAAAAATTAGATACAATGTTCAAAATTATTCATAGCCAAATCTAGGCTCTTTATTTTATTCTACCGCGAACGATCTAGAATTCAGCCTTCCAACCTCTATAGACTAGGCAATCCCTATGGGATCATACACCTAATCGTCTCGATAGCTGGCGGAGGACCCAAGTCGGCGGCCTGTCGCCCTCTCAGGCTCCATCGCTCGATCCTCCCATCCCTCAAAGGGATGTCTACGTGCTAAGGAGGGCTTATTCACCGCACTAGCCTGGGCCCGCAGAACTAGGCAGCATCACAATACTCGACTCCATCGGCAAACCTCATTTTCCCAATGGTATGAGGGATACCTTCGACTCCGAGCCTTGCTAACGTCGTTGCTCGGCTACACAAGCATGGAAACGGGGTTAGCATTAAGGCGAGGAGAAGATGTACCTATACTTTTTAACTTAATCAAGATAACAGTTTCTAAACTAAACCATGGAACATGATAGACAACATCACTTTTATGAGAAAACAATAATTTCATAGAATTTTTAATATAAAGGAAAGTGGCATCTTCTTTCTTAATTTATTAATTTTTATCATTAAAGATTAATGAGAAAACTCTTTTTTAAATGATGACCAAGCTAGCCTGGTCATTAATTCCTTGTGGGGTCCCCAAGGGGAGAGTTGGGGCTGCATCTAGAGTGACCTCTCTCTAAACTCCCCGTTGTGCACGTCTCTTGAGGTGATATTTTGACGTTTTTGTGAAGGAGTCATTCTACCCGCCTTCTTGTAGCCCACCTTGCTCCAAATCCAATGCTTCAGTGGGATCACAAATCCGAGCTCATTTTCTCAAGTTATGAGCAAAAAACTCCTAGGTCGGAACCACCTCTTAAGAGCCAAAAAGCCCTTACTAAAGCCACTACTAATGGGGGGGAAGGTGTCCTTAAATTGAATTTTCAAGGAAGGAGGTTGCAACTAGAGGGAGAGAAAGGGAAGTCCTCCCTTAAGTCTATTCACATGCGGGGGGGAGAGAGCAGCTAAGGACACTCTACTCACAAGGGTGAGATGAGGCAAGAAATTTTCTGCAAAAGGGCTTACTTGGAGATGGGTAAAAATGGCTTGCTAGAAGAGGGTACAGAGGGCTGCCGAGTACAGTCCTGTGCAAAGTGTTAGGTATAGACTCTCAGGTACAGTCACTACACAAAGTGTCGGGCATGGGTAGAACAGAGTGTTGAGTGTCTCTACCACGGGGTGTTGGGGGTTTATATAGGTGCAGGTACGAGGTTTGAGTGTATTTGGCTGCCAAACTAATGGGTCCTACGAAGTCTATGTTCCATTTCTCAAATGGTTGTAAAGACACGATGGGGTTTAGGGGCATGTGATCCTTGAAACGAGGAATTGCTACACGTTGGCATTCATCACATCGTTTGACATACTTAGTAACGTCATCCATTAAAGTGAGTCACCATAACCTAGCTATGAGAATCTTGCATAAATCATCATCTACCCCCACTGGTTGTTCACTGTTGGGGATCCTTGACATGTGGTCTGCAAGAACATGCTGAGAGCCTTTCCTTACCGTGATAGTGAAGTCAAACTCAAGCAAAATAAGGAGCCACCTACTGATTTTACCTGTCATATAGGGCTTATTTACTAGGTACAAAAGGGCTTGATGGTCTACAAAGAAAACAAAATTGGTCACCGAAAGATAATGGTAAAAATTCTTAACCATGTAAACCATCGCTAATCCCTCCTCTCGGTTGTGATGTAATTTCTCTCAGCTTCTTTGAGTTGGCGGAACTGGAAAAAAATAATGGGAAAGTCCATCTTGTGTTCGCTTGGTTGCGCTAGCATGCCTCCCATAGCAAATTCTAAGGCATTAATGTGGACATGGAAGATGAGATCCCAATTGGGGAATCTGAGGATTGGAGCGTTGCCAAGACTTTTTTGAGAGTTGTGTAAGCATGTTGGCATTCTTCAGTCCACTCGAAAACAATAAGGAGGCCGTAAAGTGGTCTAGCAATATCAGCGTACATGAAAATGAATCGTCGATAATAGCCGACATGTCCCATGACGCGTTGGACACCTTTAAAGTTTGTTGGTGGGGGAAACTCGAGAATGAGACCAATCTTGAACTTTGGGTTGCCATTGAAGAGGTACGTTCATCTACTCAGGCTCCAGTTGATGATTCTTGGATGTGGGATAGTGGAGCATCCCGAAACATGACCAGTAAGAAGGGCTAGTATAGTTCCTAGTCCATCAGTGTTGTTATTGGGAATAATGCTAAATGTCCGACCGAAGGGTTTGGAGCCATATCTTTTGTGGTAGCTACAGGTAAAGAGAAGAAGTTGTTAGATGTGCTCTATGTACCACAGATATAGAGAAATCTACTATCAGTTGCTTCAATGATAGATCGTGGACTTGAAGTACGCTTCAAGAAAACTGAAGCATAAATTCTAGATGTTGTTGGGGCAAGGTAGTCAGCAAAGGAGTAAGGTGCAACAATCTCTAGGAGATGAGTGCCCTTACAGTGTCTACAGATAAGAGCACAAGCCAGCTTTGGCATGAACGATTTGGTCACATTGGATTTGCCGTGCTAAAGGAGTATGATAGCCAATTTACCTACATTTTCAGAATTGTAGGAACCATGTGAAGCTTGTATGATGGGCAAGCAACAACGCAAGGCATTTCCATAGGAAAGCAGCAATTGGGCAAAGACTCCTCTAGAGCTGGTACATGTTGATCTTTGTGGTAAAATGTCTACTACTGCATTAGGGGGATCTTCTTACTTTATGCTATTAGTCAACGATTACAGTAGGAAGATGTGGGTTTATTTCCTTCAAGATAAGGCTAAAGCTTTTGGCAAGTTCAAACAGTGGCATAAGCTTGTGGAAAATGAGACATGAAAGAAGGTGAAGAAGTTTTGTAAAGATCAAGGAGGGGAATTCCTTTCAATGGAATTTGACAGCTCTACTGCAAGGAGAATGGCATTAAGCACCACTGCTCACACACCTCTTCGCAAAATGGTGTTGTTGCAATCGAGCTGTCATGGTGGTGGAGATGGCTCGATGCATGTTGAAGGCAAAGGGTTTGCCCAATACATTTTGGGTTGAAGCAGTCAACACAGTAGTTTATGTCCTCAATCAAAGCTACACAAAGGCACTCATAGATGTTACACCTCAAGAGGCTTACTCTTGTAAGAAACCTTCAGTTTCTCATTTCAGAACATTTGGCTGTGAATGTTATGTGCATATTCCAGGTGCATCTAGGACCAAGATAGATGCCAAACGCAAGAAGTGTATCTTTCTTGGATATAGTCAAGAGTCGAAGGCATATCAGCTCTATGATACAAAGGCAAAGAAGATTATGGCCAGCCAAGATGTGGTATTTGCAGAACAACCACACTCAGTGGAGGAAGGAGGTCCGTCCAATCTATTATTAGCCAAAGAAATAGTCCACCATGAGCCCAACCCACCAGTCAAATTTCCTCTCAAGGAGGAGGAGTTTTCAGAGAGGATGAACTCTCACATATCACAACAGCCTGCTACTGCACCACAAGGAAAGCCACTTCTAAAGTGGCCACAACAGCTCTTTGATGAGCGTAATCAAGTACTCGAGAAGCCATAATCTTCAGCAGATGGAACACACAGATCTCAAGGAGAATAGAAGAGCAGAGAAGAGCATCTGATCTCATTGTCATATGGCCTTGATGGTTGAGATAATGGGAATAGTGAAGGAGCCAGCCACCTTGGATGAAGCCTTAGCAAATCCAAGGTGGAAAGCTGCGATGTAGTCTAAGTATAACAACATCATAAAGAACAACACCTGGGAGCTAGTTGACTGACCACTAAACATAAAGTTAATTCGTACCAAATGGGTTTGGAAAGCTAAGTATAAGGCTGATGGCTCACTTGAAAAATACAAATCTAGGTTATTTGCACAAGGATTTGCACAGGTAGAGGGTTTCGACTTTGATGAAACCTTTGCTCCCAGAGCTTGTATAACAACTATCAGGGTGGTACTTGCCTTGGATTCTCACAAAAAGTAGCCAGTCTTTCACAAAAAGTAGCCAGTCTTTCACATGGATGTCAAATCAGCATTTCTGAACGGCCATCTTAAGGAGGAGATATATGTAGCTCAGCCACCACTAGGTTTTGAGATGCCCACATCAGAAAACAAAGTTTACAGGTTGAAGAAGGCATTGTATGGGTTGAAACAGGCCCCAAGGGCCTGGTATCACATGATAGGCCAATTTTTCAAAAAGATTGGGTTTATAATAAGAAGTGCTTCTAATGCTAACTTGTATGTTCTAAAAAGGTATGGCAAGATTGTTTTGGTTGTCTTGTATGTAGATGACTTAAACATTTCAGATGACATGAAGAGATGATCTAGAAGACAATGGATATATTGAGCCATGAGTTTGAGATGAAAGACTTGGGTCTTATACATTTCTGTTTGGGGATTGAGGTCTTGCAAGAGTCAAGTAAAATCTTCATTTCGCAGCAAAAGTATGCTTGGGAGATTCTTAAAGCATTTGGGATGACAAACTATAAGCATGTGTCTACGCCAATGGAAGTAAACATGAAGCTTTCTGCAAAAAAGATTCTTCATCACTTGTTGACATCAGGAAGTACAGGAAGTTGGTGAGGAGTTTGATTTTTCTCACTAACATTAGACCTGATATCAGCTTCATAGTTGGTGTGTTGAGCAGGTTTTCCAACAAGCCACGAGAGAGTCATTGGAAGGAAGGGATGAGGGTACTTAGGTGCATTAGAGGTACTCTTGAGTATGACATCACTTACAACATGGGTGACACTCTGATAGGTTATTGTGACTCAAATTGGGCAAGAGATTGTGATTCTAGGAAATCAATTTTTGGATATTGTTTTTTGCTTGGTTCCAGTGCTTTCTCTTAGACCAACAAAAAGCAACCTACAGTGGCACTTTCTTCCACAGAGGCTGAGTATAAGGCACCTTGCTTTGCTACATGTGAGGTAGTATGGCTTAGGAGAATCTTGGTTGACATGGTAGTTCTGATTAGGGAGGCTACAATCTTGTGGTGCGACACTCAGAGTTACATGGCTATCTCCAAGAACCTTGTGTTTCATGCTCGCACGAAGCATATTGAGATTAAGTATCATTATGTGTGATAGCTGATAGAGGATGAGATAGTGGACCTGGAGTATTGCTCTACATAGAAAAAATGCACCACATCTTCACCAAGGCTCTTGGGAAGGATCAGCTCACTCGGCATCTTCATCAACTTGGCGTTGGACCAAAAACCTAGTTCATCTTCAGGTGGACATTGAGGGGGGGTGTTAGTATACACTCAATGCCTGCCTCTAACCATGTATCTGACTTTGATGTATAATGAGGGGGGGTGTTAGTATACACTCAATGCCTGCCTCTAACCATGTATCTGACTTTGATGTATAATGCACATTTGTTAGGCCCCACCATTATGAGGAGTAGCCATGGTGCATATGCCTTTAGTGGGAGCCTCGGCTTCGATGCTGATGGGGTGATTATTGTGACCATTGGTTAGGAGATGGTCACGGGTACGAGTGTTAGTTGGGGTCTGGGGCATCGCCCTGACTGGGTGCTCCCAAGGGGACTAGCAGCCCCCCTGGCGGGGGTTCGGGGGGGGGGGGGGGGGCAGAATACCCCGATGAGATGGTATGAGGAATATTCTCTAGAATATTCCCTCGGATACCAGGTCCATCATTAGTGGGCAGCGGTTGATGGTCAGTGGGCCGCATTCTTGATACACAGGTGGTGACCATGTCTAGCAATGTAACCACCCTCATCGTATACGTGTTTACCACACCGCCTACAGTACTATATATGGACATGGTTGCCATGAGCTAAGGTATCCACCAATGCTTGTGAGTATCACCCCCTTCTACAATTTGTACATACTCCATCCTCCAGAGTCTGTCTAGATCGTCATCTAAGCTCTACTTAAGAGCGAAGGGTGGACAGCACCATCACTTGTACCTCTTTAGTATAATTAGAATTTTAAATTCTCTCCATTGTGTATCTATTGCATTGTCTATTGTGCTTTGTCTTGCTATCTCTTTCCATTGTGCCATATTCTTATACAAAGGACATGGCTCAGTATGCATATGTACCCCACTCAGTGGTGGGCAAAGGTTGTTTTGTGCTGGTCCTTAAGGATCAATCAGCTTCCTTTGCCGCTACTCTTTCTAGCACGTGTTCGGTGAATGGTAGGGGATAGTGGCCCCTAATGGTGGCAGCATTGACCTTTTTGAGGTCAACACACACTCTAACTTTTCCATTCTTTTTGGGCACTATCACGATTGGCTCCGTGTGCTCGATTTCATAGATAAATCTGACATCGTAAGTCTTTCAATCTCTTCACGGGCTATCTTGGTGTACTTAGGGTTCATGGGATAAGCTCGTTGTTTAATCGGCCTGGCTCCATCAACCATTGGAATGGTGTGCTGGACCACTTCTGGAGGTACACCCTTCATATCCGTGTACTTCCAAGTGGAATAGTCCTGGAAGTCTATCAGGAGTGTGATGATCTTGGTCTCTTCTTCCTTTAAAATGTCTTCTGCAATAAATACCGACCTCAGGTCTTCACCCGGGCCTGCTAAGTTTACTTCCTTGACCTTAGCTGAACCGTCACATGAGGTCCCAGGTTGCCCACTAAGCAGACCTTTGAGCCGAGTCATATTGGACAAATCGGTCGACCATTTGGAAGGTCTTAAAGTGCTTGGGCACCTGTGTCTTGTCTCTTCTCCTTTCACATTTTCCTCATTAATTGGTCTATTTGGCTTCTTTCTCAACGAGTGCTAACTTTTATTGCGTGCCTTATGTGCGGAGCGGAAAAATCTTTTTGGGGACTGTGGGTTGAATGGGTTCAACTGGCTGTGGGACAATAGCGTGGACCAAAAGAGAGCGGTTTGCAAACTCTTTTTGCCACATTTCATTGAAATGCTCATGTGCCTCCACAACACCCACATATTTCAATCAATGGGTTTCTAAGTAGTTTGGGAAGACATACCTTTCCAGCCCAAGGAATCCTTCTAGCCTATGAGTTCTACGGGAGCGTGTACTCCTTGATGGATTTGCTCCAATAGACTGTTCAAGCTCTTGGTTGGCTATATTGCAAAAATATGCTGAACTAAGCATGTATAATGACGTAAGATCTTGCCCATCTATCGTGGCAAACCTTGTACCAGCCCATTGAGGTAAGATATCCAGAGTAGCGAGGATATGCATCTAGTTCTCAGAGTTTTCTGGCTCTGGGGGGGCAGTGTGCAATCCTCACTCTCCCTTTCATCTTCCAGCGTTTTATGGCATGTTTGGCACAGATGAACTTCAGTAGCTCGTGTAGTTGTGACACCAAGTGCTCTCTGCAAATGGTATACCACTCATGGGGTGTACCTTCCACATGCATATATTGATCTTGAAGGTAAGAACCTTTCTTCGAATGTAAATGTGGTCGGTGTCCCAGTCATGGATCATCTTCGATTATCTCATAAAGGGTCTATTGAGGATGCAGTCATATGAAACTGGCTAATGTCCAAAATTCATCACCACAAAAGTGTGGCAGTAGGTGGTTCCCATAATCTTAATTTTAAGATCCCTTAATAGACCAATGGGTCGTGGCTCCATCAGCAAGTTTAACTAGCAATCGGGTGTCATCCAAGGCAGGTGCTCCCCATTTTTCCTCTCCCAGCATTGCTTGGTAACAATGCTCACTCTGGCTCCCCCATCCAATATTGCACTAACTTGGAGGTTATCAAAGGTTATTGTTGGTAAAGTTGCATTGAGTTCATCGCCTTTGAAGTACTGTCCAAGTTTATTAACTCGAACCATGGGGGTTCCTCTTACCTTATGAGGTATATGAAATTCCTCCTCCTCGGATTCATCAGATCTGTCAGGCTCTATGGTTTTGTATACATGCTTGCTCTGAGACATCCCTCCATCCAATCTTTTAGGTCATTCCATAGACTTGGGCTACCTTAGAGCAAGGTGCCGATATGGATTTGGACCTGAGATGAGAGGAAAGAAGAGAGACCTGCAATGTCTCTTGGAACATAGGTTGTCCTTTGAGGAAGGTTGGGTTTGCTTTTTCTTAAGCCTTTTGAAGTGTATGGGATGGGAACATAGATTTCCACCTTTGTTTCCCTATGATGTTCATCTCCCTAGTTTCTGTTGAGAGATAAAGAAGCTCCAAGCTCCCCAAAAGTAAAGGATTTTAAGGGATAATAGAAAATATGATTATTTTAATGTAATACTGGCATGGTATAGCTCGCAGATGAGAAACAAAATAGTGAGGGTCTATTTATAGGCGAGGGAGGCCACTAACTGAGTCCAACTGGGCTCTAGAATTTTCCAGGTTCAGTTTGACTGAATTTGGACAAGATTTGGACCAGTTTCATTTTTTAGTAATATCTCTTAATTTTTAACTAATAAACCTTGTACTCAGCCAACTCTTCATCTTATGTGAGCATTTACTCATTTTTGGGTATTTTCTTTTATTCATTTGATTTTTCTCATCCCAACACTTGGATTAATCCTATTGGCCCATAGGAACCTTAATTGGACCATAATCCAGAAATTTTTGAAAATCTAGACCCTTAGGTTAAGGTCCCTTATATCATTATGGAAAAACTTTGTGAAGATGTTCCAAACAAGCACAAAGGCAAAGAAGTCACAACTAAAATAGGATTTTCTTATAGTGGAGAAGAAGAACATGTCTATCAATGAGTATGCATTGAAGATCAAGGGTATTATTAAATCTCCTAGATCTATTAATGTCTTTATGGAAGACGATGACTTAGTGACGATGTGTTTGAAGATCAAGGGTATTATTTAATCTCCTAGATCTATTAATGTCTTTATGGAAGACCATGACTTAGTGATGAGATGACTTAGTGACGATCTGTTTAAATGCGCTTGGCAAAGAATTGAAGCCGTTCAAGAGCTCTATTTGCTATAAGAGAGAATGTTTTCAAATTTCAAGATTTGGTGTCTATGTTAAATCATAGAAGAGAAGTGTTTAGGTGAAGACTCTTCCTCCCAAAGCAAGAAGTCTTCAAAACAATCCTTCTACTTAAATTTAGGTAGAGGTAGAGGTAGAGGTTAAGAGAAGTATTTAGGTGAAGACTCTTCCTCCCAAAGCAAGAACACTTCAAAATGAAGAGTATGCATTGAAGATCAAGGGTATTATTAAATCTCCTAGATCTATTAATGTCTTTATGGAAGACGATGACTTAGTGACGATCTGTTTAAATGCGCTTGGCAAAGAATTGAAGCCGTTCAAGAGCTCTATTTGCTATAAGAGAGAATGTTTTCAAATTTCAAGATTTGGTGTCTATGTTAAATCATAGAAGAGAAGTGTTTAGGTGGACTCTTCCTCCCAAAGCAAGAATTCTTCAAAACAATCCTTCTACTTAAATTTAGGTAGAGGTAGAGGTAGAGGTTAAGAGAAGTATTTAGGTGAAGACTCTTCCTCCCAAAGCAAGAACACTTTAAAATAGGCCTTTTATTGAAATTCATGTAGAGGTAGAGGTCATGATTGAGGCCAAGGTGGTGGCTGATTTGGAAATAAAAATTATGGACAGTAGCAGTCCAATGATTCACAGCAAGCAAACACACAGGTGAAAGAGGCAAGTCTCAAGGCAGGGGAATCTAGAGAGGCCGAGGCAATTGGCAAAGATAGCAATCAGGATTGGGTATAAAGGATTATTTTTGATGTGGCAAACGAAGTCAATTTGCAGCAGAATGTTGCAAGAAGTAGAGTGATAAGAAGTGGCAAGCTGTAAAAATATATATATGTATCTTCATGCAAGTAGGATGAAGATATATGTGAGAATTTCTTTACTATACAACACATGTTGAATTCAGTGTGACTACATATGTATCCAATAAACGATGATGATGTATGGTATATGGATTTGAGAGCCTCTAACTATAGGTACATCTTCTCCTTGCCTTGATGCTAACCCCGTTTCCATGCTTGTGTAGCCGAGCAGCGACGTTAGCAAGGCTCGGAGTCGGCCCAAGGTATCCCTCATACCATTGGAAAAATGAGGTGTGCCGATGGAGTCGAGTATTGTGATGCTGCCTAGTTCTGCGAGCCCAGGCTCGTGCGGTGAATAAGCCCTCCCTAGCACGTAGACATCCCTTTGAGTGATGGGAGGATCGAGCGATGAAGCCTGAGAGGGCAACAGGCTAGCTTGGGTCCTCCGCCAGACGATTAGGTGTATGGTTCCATAGGGATTGCCCAGTCTATAGAGGTTGGAAGGCCGAATGCTAGATCATCTGCATAATAAAATAAAGAGCCTAGATTTGGCTATGAATAATTTTGAACATTATATCTAATTTTTTTAAATCAAATCCTTTGTTTGCAAGAATTGTTGTATTATTGATAAAGACTATTTAAACGACCAATGTGCAAGGTCATTAATTAAGAAACTTGTTTATTTATGTCAAACAATGTGGTAGGATTAACTAGAAAACAAATTAACACGTGAATTGGGTGTGGAAAGTGGGAGGATGGAATGCCTTGAAACATCCTATGGACGAGTGGACCTAATTAGTCGGGTGGCTTTCCAACAAATTAATTAAAGTTCCATGTTAGATAAATAGGTCCCTGGGCAACCCTACTCTAGAGAACTAGGTCAGCGGGGTTGTGCCTTGCATATCTAAGGAAAAAAGCGTTGTTTTTTCTAGACGTCAAGAATAGAGGTTTCCTAAGTTAGTCGATCACTCTATCAATGGTTTGATTATAGGAATCATTTAGAAAGACCACGCTCCCCCTTGCGCGATAGAACTAGGTCTTATCTACTAATCGTATCCTTGTATCTTTACATGGTCAGGGTGTCGATGTTGAGTAGGAAACTTTCCCAAGTTAGACTTAGTAGACTACCTTAAAGGTTTTTCTCTATTTAGAAAGGGGGGACCTTACAGAAAAATAGGCACATTGTAGAGATAACACGAGCATTGATGAGACATAGAAGAATATGCCGCATAGCTATTAGATTGAAGCTATTTCTACAACTGTTTATATCATGACTAGGACTCCTATTGCAGCCATACATGATGTAATACTAGAGGAGAAACTCAATGGCAAGAAACCTAATTTATCTCACTTGAAATATTTTGGATGTATTATCTATGTGCATGTGCCAGATGAGTTGAGTACAAAGCTAGATCCAAACGTTGAAAAATGTGTGTTTATTGTATATTCCCTTGAGCAAAATGGATATAGATGCTATAACCCTACTACATGTGGGTTGAGGGTAAGTAGAAATGTTGTGTTTGATGTATTACCTATGTGCATGTGCTAGATGAGTTGAGTACAAAGCTAGATCCAAAGGTTGAAAAATGTGTGTTTATTGTATATTCCCTTGAGAAAAAGGGATATAGATGCTATAACCCTACTACATGTGGGTTGAGGGTAAGTAGAGATGTTGTGTTTGATGAAATGAGTAGCTAGTATTTTGCTAAATAAGATGTTATTGGGGTTGATGTAACTGGAAATGTGATTGCACAGAATGCATGTCAGCAACAATCACAGAGTCATTGATTGGACTTGGAGAGTCCTCTTCTGTTAGGTCTGTTGATAAACCATGGAGTGGAAGGCTGCGTCATAATAATAATCATGGGAATGTAGTTGGTACATCACATAAAGGTAAAGAGAAAGTGGTTGAGCCCCTTGGTATGCTTGATATTTCTACAGGCCATTCTTTTGTTGATGGAGAGTCTAGTGGCTCAGAGTTGAGCCTTGAAGGAGGAGCTTGACATTCTAGCAATGAGGAAACCTGGTGTAAAGAAGGCCTTGGAAGCCATGAATGCAAAGTTACAAAGATGTGGAAGAGTCAAAAACCCTGTGCAAAGGTTGACTTATGATGGTTATGTGGCACATCACTATGCTTACATGGAAAAAGTTGTGCAAGCCCACACGTTTTGATAAGGTGAAACATAATAGTGATGGTAGCATAAGTAGGTACAAGGCTAGATTAGTAGCCAAAGGATATGTACACACACATGGTATTGATTATAAGAAGACATTTGCCATGGTTGCAAAGATGGCAACTATGAGAGTTGTGATTTGAGATGGTTCAGCTAAAGGATACTTTTCACATGAGATAGATGTAATGTGTTCTTGCATGGTGACTTACAAGAAGAAGTGTATATGGATCAGCAGTTTTGATGATATAGGTTACCCCAGAGTATGTATGTAAGCTTCATAAGGCTTTGTATAGGGTGAAGAAAGCTCCACGAGCATGGCATGCCAAGATTGTTGAGTATCTTTTCACTATTGGTTTTCATATGGCAGATGCAGATCACTCTTTGTATGTGCGCAAGAGTGATAAGGGTATTTTGATCATCGCCATCTATGTAGATGCTCTTATTGTTGGAAATGACAACTAGGAAAAGATTGAGCATGTGAAATTTATTCTCGAAACAAAGTTTGACATGAAAGATTTGGGAGATCTGCACTACTTTGTGGGCATTAAGTTCATTCGCACACCTAATGGTATTTGGTTGTCATAGAGATAGTATGTATTGGACATCTACGTGTTAAAGAAGAAAGAAGGGGGGCAGGTCACCACAAAATCGAGAATAAAGGTTCAAGCATGGGATGGCTAGATGTAAGCCAATCTTGGTGCCATTAGATCAAAATGGCAAGCTCAGTGTGAATGCAGGTTATTTGTTGGAGGACCCCACTATGTACAGGAAAATTGTGGGGAGTTTGATTTATGTCAGCATACTAGATTTGATTTACACTATTGGCTTAGAGAGCTAATTTATGCAGGTTCCACGCAAACCACATCTTGACAGTGTGCGATGAGCACTTCAGTATTTGAGGAAAACTGTTGATTATGCATTGTTTTATGCAATAGGTGTACCTTTGGAGCTATATGGGTACACAGATGCAGATTGGCCAGGTAGCATCTCAGACAGAAGATTTACCAATGGATTTTTGTTTTTATTGGGGAGTGCTGTTGTGACATGGAGAAACAAGAAGAACCCCACTGTAAGATTCCTCCTCAGCCTGAATAATGAAAAAGCTTTTACCTCAATCCTTTGTAATCATTCCCTATTTCAAAATACAAGAAAATATTATTTTTCCTTGTTTTTGCCTAGAGAGAAGAAAAATTCTAGAGAGAGGTAATTCAATATTAAGATATTTTTAGATATAAAAATTTTCCTAATATCTAAAATATATTTCCCTGAAATAGAAGTTCAGAATAAATTCTCCAAGATGCATTAGGAATCAATTAAAAATGATATAAGGGACCTTAACCTAAGGGTCTAGATTTTCAAAAAGGTCCAATTAAGGTTCCTAATGGGCCAATAGGATTAATCCAAGTGTTGGGATGAGAAAAATCCAATGAATAGAAGAAAATACCCAAAAATGAGTAAATGCTCACATAAAATGAAGAGTTGACTGAGTACAAGGTTTATTAGTTAAAAATTAAGAGATATTACTAAAAAATGAGATATTTTGGAGAAATGATGAATTTTTGACACCTTGGTAAGGAGAGGGGGACCTTTGAGGTAGGCGCCTCCTTCACGTGTGGAAGGGTTTTTTAATTCAAAAAAAATTGTGATATTTTTTATCTCTCCTCTCTCTTGGATCAAATTGGATCTAAAGGGAAGCCAAACTGGTCCAAATAAATTCAGTCAAACTGAAGCTAGAAAATTCTAGAGCCCAGTTGGACTCAGCTAGTGGCCTCCCTCACCTATAAATAGACCCTCGTTCTTTTGTTTCTCATTTGTGAGCTATACCATACAAGTATTACATTAAAATAATCATATTTTCTATTATCCCTTAAAAATCCTTTACTTTTGGTCACTTAAGAAAAAGCAAACCCAACCTTCCTCAAAGGACAACCTATGTTCCAAGAGACATTGCAGGTCTCTCTTCTTTCCTCTCATCTCAGGTCTATCGGCACCTTGCTCTAAGGTAGCCCAAGCCTATGGAATGACCTAAAAGACTGGATGGAGGGACGTCTCAGAGCAAGCATGTATACGAAGCCATAGAGCCCGATAGCTCTGATGAATCCGAGGAGGAGGAATTTCATATACCTCATAAGGTAAGAGGAACCCCCACGGTTCGAGTTAATAAACTTGGACAGTACTTCAAAGAAGGCGATGAACTCAATGCAACTTTACCAATAACCTTTGATAACCTCCAAGTTACTGCAATATTGGATGGGGGAGCCAGAGTGAGCATTACTACTAAGCAATGCTCACTAAGCAATGCTGGGAGAGGAAAAATGGGGAGCACCTACCTTGGATGACACCCGATTGCTAGTTAAACTTGCTGATGGAGCCACGACCCATTGGTCTATTAAGGGATCTTAAAATTAAGATTATGGGAACCACCTCCTGCCACACTTTTGTGGTGATGAATTTTGGACGTTAGCCAGTTTCATATGACTGCATCCTCAATAGACCCTTTATGAGATAATCGAAGATGACCCATGACTGGGACACTGACCACATTTACATTCGAAGAAAAGTTCTTACCTTCAAGGTCAATATATGCATGTGGAAGGTACACCCCACGAGTGGTATACCATTTACAGAGGACTTGGTCACAACTACATGAGCTACTGAAGTCCGTCTGTGCCAAACATGCCATAAAACGCTGGAAGATGAAAGGGCGAGTGAGGATTGCACACTACCCCCAGATCCAGAAGACTCTGAGAACTAGATATCCTCGCTACTCTGAATATCTTACCTTGATGCGCTGGTACAAGGTTTGCCACGATAGATGGGCAAGATCTTACGTCATTATACATGCTTAGTTCAGCATATTTTCCCAATATAGCCAACCAAGTGCTTGAACAGTCTGTTGGAGCAAATCCATCAAGGAGTACACGCTCCCATAGAACTCATAGGCTAGAAGGATTCCTTGGGCTGGAAAGGTATGTCTTCCCCCAGACTACTTAGAAACCCATTGGTTGAAATGTGTGGGTGTCGTGGAGGCAAAATAACCTGTCAGAGTGTCACCCATGTTGTAAGTGATGTCATACTCAAGAGTACCTCTAATGCACCTAAGTACCCTCATCCCTTCCTTCCAATGACTCTCTCGTGGTGGCTTGTTGGGAAAACCTGCTCAACACACCAACTATGAAGCTGATATCAGGTCTAATGTTAGTGAGAAAAATCAAACTCCCCACCAACTTCCTATACTTCCTGATGTCAACAAGTGATGAAGAATCTTTTGTAGAAAGCTTCATGTTCACTTCCATTGGCATAGACACAGGCTTATAGTTTGTCATCCCAAATGCTTTAAGAATCTCCCAAGCATACTTTTGCTATGAAATGAAGATTTTACCTAACTCTTGCAAGACCCCAATCCCCAAACAGAAATGTATAAGACCCAAGTCTTTCATCTAAAACTCATGGCTCAATATATCCATTGTCTTCTAGATCATCTCTTCATTATCACCTGAAATGTTTAAGTCATCTACATACAAGACAACCAAAACAATCTTGCCATACCTTTTTAGAACATACAAGTTAGCATTAGAAGCACTTCTTATAAACCCAATCTTTTTGAAAAATTGGCCTATCATGTGATACCATACCCTTGGGGCTTGTTTCAACCCATACAAGTTAGCATTAGA
Source organism: Cibotium barometz (assembly GCF_041138505.1). NCBI lineage: Eukaryota > Viridiplantae > Streptophyta > Polypodiopsida > Cyatheales > Cibotiaceae > Cibotium > Cibotium barometz. The sequence goes on from NC_141086.1 coordinate 1,568,247, forward strand.
AGCACTTCTTATAAACCCAATCTTTTTGAAAAATTGGCCTATCATGTGATACCATACCCTTGGGGCTTGTTTCAACCCATACAATGCCTTCTTCAACCTCCAAACTTTGTTTTCTGATGTGGGCATCTCAAAACCTCGTGGTGGCTGAGCTACATATATCTCCTCCTTAAAGATGGCTATTCAGAAATGCTGATTTGACATCCATGTGAAAGACTGGCTACTTTTTGTGAGAAGCCAAGGCAAGTACCACCCTGATAGTTGTTATACAAGCTGTAGGAGCAAAGGTTTCATCAAAGTCGAAACCCTCTACCTGTGCAAATCCTTGTGCAACCAACCTAGATTTGTATTTTTCAAGTGAGCCATCAGCCTTATACTTAGCTTTCCAAACCCATTTGGTACCAATTAACTTTATGTTTAGTGGTCAGTCAACTAGCTCCCAGGTGTTGTTCTTTATGATATTGTTATACTTAGATTGCATCGCGGCTTTCCACTTTGGATTTGCTAAGGCTTCATCCAAGGTGGCTGGCTCCTTCACTATTCCCATTATCTCAACCATCAAGGCCATATGACAATGAGATCATATGCTCTTCTATTCTCCTTGATCTATGTGTTCCATCTACTGAAAATTATGGCTTCTCAGGTACTCAATTACGCTCATCAAAGAGCTATTGTGGCCACTTTAGAAGTGGCTTTCCTTGTGGTGCAGTATAGCAGGCTGTTGTGATGTGTGAGAGTCTTCATCGTCTCTGAAAACTCCTCCTCCTTGAGAGGAAATCTGACTGGTGGGTTGGGCTCATGGTGGACTATTTCTCTGGCTAATAATAGATTGGACGGACCTCCTCCACTGAGTGTGGCTGTTCTGCAAATACCACATCTTGGCTCGCCATAATCTTCTTTGCCTCTGTATCTTAGAACTGATATGCCTTCGACTCTTGACTATATCCAAGAAAGATACACTTCTTGCGTTTGGCATCTATCTTGGTCCTAGATGCACCTGGAATATGCACGTAACATTCACAGCCAAATGTTCTGAAATGAGAAACTGAAGGTTTCTTACAAGAGTAGGCCTCTTGAGGTGTAGCATCTATGAGTGCCTTTGTGTAGCTTTGATTGAGGACATAAACTACTGTGTTGACTTCTTCAACCCAAAATGTATTGGGCAAACCCTTTGCCTTCAACATGCATCGCCGAGCCATCTCCATGAGACATCTCGATTGCAGTGTTCTACAACACCATTTTGCGTGGAGGTGTGTGAGCAGTGGTGGTGAGTTGGCGCTTGATGCCATTCTCCTTGCAATAGCTGTCAAATTCCATTGAAAGGAATTTCCCTCCTCGATCTTTACAAAACTTCTTCACCTTCTTTCATGTCTCATTTTCCACAAGCTTATGCCACTGTTTGAACTTGCCAAAAGCTTCAGCCTTATCTTGAAGGAAATAAACCCACATCTTCCTACTGTAATCGTTGACTAATAGCGTAAAGTAAGAAGATCCCCTAAATGCTGAGCTTCCGGTACGGTGGATGAGGGACCAAGGAAGCGGCCTATGAGTGAAGGGCTAGGTGACCTACGAAGGATCCTAGAGGGTGCTGACCATACGGTGCTCGGGCTTTGGGTCGCCGAAGATACCCACACGTACGTCGTGGAAGATATTGGAACAAGGAGTAAGAGTTGTTTTCTAAAACCGGGCATGGATCTGGTTGATTGACCTTGCTGGTCCTCAACGAATGAATCCATGGCTCTTTTATATGGATCTGTTGGTTGATCTTGCTGATCTTCAACGGAGATTCCATCTTGATTTTTATAAGTGATTATATTGCCAAGTACTATGAGCTAGGAACTATTGAAAAGGCCCCTGATAGGTGGTTCGATGAAGGGATGATTGGAAATAAGGATTCAACCAGAGATTTTGAGGATTGTGATCAGTGTGACACAATGGTTTCATGAAAGGATTGTTTTAAAGATAGCTGATGCTGAGAAAAAGATAGCTGATGCTGAGAAAAAGATAGCTGATGCTGAGAAAAAGAAATTTCATATTGGGTGCGTAAGTGGTGTGACTAGTTTTATGTTTGCATGAACATCTGGCTAGGGGGCCTGGGAACTCTTTTCCCTGGTACCCGGGACAAAACCTAACCAAATTCCTAATTGGATCCCATCACTACAGTGGTTGGCTAACCCATGGGATTGGATGGGGTTAGGCTGGACGACTGATAGATCCGTAAAATGAGACTCAATTCTGTTATAATACGATAGATGAAGTAAATCCCGGATAGTAATTGTTCTATGGATAAGAATCAACGACTGTGCCTCTCGATGGGAAAAAAAGCGTTGATCTCTATGATCCAAGTGCAAGTTTCTTCCTTGATCTGACCGAGTGTTTTTTTTGGTTCGGTCGGATCAGTTTGGTCAGTAATAACCTTGACTACGTTAGGGAAAAGTTATCCTGGTGGAATCGCCCGCATTCCTAGCCGCGGCCGAGAGTTGGCTTCACCTCCCAATCTTCTTCTTCTTCTAAGTCGACCAATTGGGCCACGTTGATCATGATATGCTTTTGCCTATGCTTGCCTTGCCTTTCCTTGGCCTCTTCTTGTGCAGTTTTTTTCATATCCTCATGGTCCTTCTTTCGTTGTTTTTTATCATGGGGATGGCTTTTAAAGTGGCCTCTGTGAGAGGTCCATATTAGCGTTTAAGTTTGCTACCATTAAAGTAACCAGCCATCTCAACACCATCAGGTGTTTCAATGCGCATAGCGCCTTGTGGGGTTATCTCAGAGACTAGGAAAGTTTCTAAGCCTCTGAGCTTGAGATTTTTCTTATTTGTTTTGGTAGTGAATAAGAGGACCATGTCTCCCTCATTTATCTATTTATCCTTGAGCTGGTCATCAAACCATTGTTTGTGCCTTAACTTCTCTACAATCATGTTGTAGATTTTAAAAGGCATGTTTCGTCAAGCTTTTTAAGCTTGAATAAGCAACAGCTTAAGGCATTTTTGATGAGTTTTTCGTGCACTATGACATGTAGACTAGGGACTAAGAACTCCATGGGCATGACCGCTTTTATACCATAAGCTAACTTGAAAGGGGTAGTATTGGTTGTAGCCTTGTATGAAGTTCAATAAGCCCAAAGTGTAGCCGGAAACTTTTGTTTCCAATCGTGGCTAGCCTCCATGGTTTTGGTAAGAATGGCACATAGGATTTTGTTAGTGCTTTTAGCTTAGCCATCTGCTTATTACGGGGGTAATATGGGGAGGACTTCCTGTGGGTGACAAGGAACTCTTGTAAAAGGAATTTAATTACCTCATTAATGAAATGTGTCCTGTTGTCACTGACGAGCTTGAGAGGGAAACCAAAGCATGTGATCACTGATTCATAGAGGAATTTAGTCGTTGATCGAGCATTAGCCTTGCGGGTTGCACGAGCTTCTACCCACTTGGTGCAATAATTTGTGGCAGCAATTATATATCGAGCTTGAGTGTATTTGGCTGCCAAACTAATGGATCCTACGAAGTCTATGCCCCATTTCTCAAATGGTTGTAAAGACACGATGGGGTTCATGGGCATGTGATCCTTGAAACAAGGAATTGCTACACGTTGGCATTCATCACATCGTTTGACATACTTAGTAACGTCATCCATTAAAGTGAGCCACCATAACCTAGCTATGAGAATCTTGCAAGCAATGATATGGAGTGCAAAGTTTTCCCGAGCACAAGCAGAGTGAGCCTGTTCAAGGAGGAAGACATATTCGTCTTCCCGAACATGTCTTAGGATTTTGTCTTTGCCCTGCTTGTAAAGTTGGCCCGTGATAAGCTGGTAAGGGGTCTCTTTTTTTATTAAACCACGGGCGCAGTCTTTGTTGAGGAGAGGATCAACCGGTAAGTCATTGGCTAAGAAGTGAGCTACTTCTTTGCCCCATTCAGAAATCAAGCAAAGTTGGAATAGGGCGGCATGTAGTAAATCATCATCTACCCCCACTGGTGGTTGTTCACCATTGGGGATCCTTGACATGTAGTTTGCAAGAACATGCTGAGAGCCTTTCCTTACCGTGATGGTGAAGTCAAACTCAAGCAAAATAAGGAGCCACCTAGTGATTTTACCTGTCATATAGGGCTTATTTACTAGGTACAAAAGGGCTTGATGGTCTACAAAGAAAACAAAAGTGGTCACTGAAAGATAATGGCAAAAATTCTTAACCATGTAAACCTTCGCTAATCCCTCCCTCTCGGTTGTGATGTAATTTCTCTCAGCTTCGTTGAGTTGGCGGCAACTGGAAAAAAATAATGGGATTGGGAATAATGCTAAATGTCTAGCCAAAGGGTTTGGAGCCACATCTTTTGTGGTAGCTACAAGTAAAGAGAAGAAGCTGTTAGATGTGCTCTATGTACCATAGATAAAGAGAAATCTACTATCAATTGCTTCGATGATAGATCGTGGACTTGAAGTACGCTTCAAGAAAACTGAAGCATAAATTCTAGATGTTGTTGGCAAGGTAGTCAGCAAAGGAGTAAGGCGCAACAATCTCTACGAGCTAAGTGCCCTTACAGTGTCTACAAAATAAGACCACAAACAAGCTTTGGCACGAGCGATTTGGTCACATTGGATTTGCCATGCTAAAGGAGATGTAGAAAAAGAGTATGATAGCCAATTTACCTGCATTTTTAGAATTGTAGGAACCATGTGAATCTTGTATGATGGGCAAGCAACAACGCAAGGCATTTCCACAGGAAAGCAGCAATTGGGCAAAGACTCCTCTAGAGCTGGTACATGTTGATCTTTGTGGTAAAATGTCTACTACCATACATCCATACATCCACATCCACATCCATATCTACATCCATACATCCATTTTCACATCCACATTCATACATCCACATCGACATCCATACATCCATGCATCCACATCCACATTCATACATCCACATCCACATCCACATCCATACATCCAAATCCATATCTACATCCATACATCCATTTTCACATCCACATCCACATCCACATCCATACATCCATACATCCATACATCCACATCCACATCCACATCCACATTCATACATCCACATCCACATCCACATCCACATCCATACATCCACATTCACATCTACATCCATACATCCATTTTCACATCCACATTCATACATCCACATCCACATCTACATCCATACATCCATTTTCACATCCACATTCATACATCCACATCCACATCTACATCCATACATCCATTTTCACATCCACATCCACATTCACATCTACATCCATACATCCATTTTCACATCCACATTCATACATCCACATCCCTACATCCACATCCACATCTACATCCATACATCCATTTTCACATCCACATCCACATTCATACATCCACATTCACATCTACATCCATACATCCATTTTCACATCCACATTCATACATCCATTTTCACATCCACATCCACATCCACATTCATACATCCACATCCACATCCATACATCCACATTCACATCTACATCCACATTCACATCTACATCCATACATCCATTTTCACATCCACATTCATACATCCACATCCATACATCCACATCCACATCTACATCTATACATCCATTTTCACATCCACATCCACATCCACATCCACATTCACATCTACATCCATACATCCATTTTCACATCCCAATTCACACAGGACATCTACATCCATTCATCCATTTACATTCATAGAATGAAAGAGAATTTTAATATTTTGATATAAAGATTCTTTACGTATCTAATTAGGCACAAAGATAAGTTTAGTAGGAATAACACTTTTATAAAAATCCTTTTATGCATCTATTTATGCATAAATTCGATTTTAAGAAAAATAACACTTTCGAATTAAAAATAAACCTTTTATGCATTTTACTATGCATAAATTCCATTTTAATGAGAATAACACTTTCAAAATAAAAATAAATCTTTTATGTATCTATCTATGCATAAATTCAAATTCAATGAAAATTCTTTCGAAATAAAAATAAATCTTTTATGCATCTTTCTATGCATAAAATCAAAATTGATAAGAATAACTCTTTTGGATTAAAAGTAAAATTCTTTATGCATCTATTTATGCATAAAATCAAAATTGATGAAAATAACTCTTTTGAATTGAAAATAAAATTCTTTATGCATCTTTCTATGCATAAAATCAAAATTGATGAAAATAACTCTTTTGAAATAAAAATGGATTTCTTTATGCATCCTTCTATGCATAAAATCAAATTTGATGAGAATAACACTTTTAGATTAAAATAAATTCTTTATGCATCTTTCCATGCATAAATCTAATTTAGTAGGAATTACACTTTTAGAATAAAAGAATTTCTCTTATGCATCTCCATGCATAAAAACTAAATCCAATGAAAAATAATTCTTTTAAAATAAAATCTTTCTTTTATGCATCTATTTATGCATAAATTCAATTTTGATGAAAGTCACACTTTTATAATAAAACAATTTCTTTTATGCATCTAATTTATGCATAAAATCCATTTATGATGAAAATCACTCTTTTAATATATAAAAAATCTTTTATGCATATGTTTATGCATACAAATCATTTATGATGAAAATCACTCTTTTAATATAAAAAAATCTTTTATGCATCTAATTTATGCATAAAATCCATTTATGATGAAAATCACTCTTTTAATATAAAAAAATCTTCTATGCATATGTTTATGCATACAAATCATTTATGATAAAAATCACTCTTTTAATATATAAAAAAATCTTTTATACATATGTTTATGCATACAAATCATTTATGATAAAAATCACTCTTTTAATATAAAAGAATTTCTTTTATACATCCATTTATGCATAAAAGTCATTTATGATGAAAATCACACTTTTAATATAAAAAAATATCTTTTATGCATATGTTTATGCATACAAATCATTTATGATGAAAATCACTCTTTTAATATAAAAGAATTTCTTTTATGCATCCATTTATGTATAAAAATCATTTATGATGAAAATCACTCTTTTATGATCAAAATAAAAATTTCAATATGCTTCCTTCTATGCATAGAATTTAATTCTAAAGAAAGTAACACTTTTTTAATAAAATATTTTTAGTATGTATTTTTCTATACCTACGATGAAAAATAACACTTTAAGAATACATATACAAAGGGAATTACTCGTTTGAAATAAAAAAAATAAAACTTATTTTTCATAATTTTAGAAAATTTCACCATAACCTCCTTTGTAAGGCTGACCATTTTTCAATTTTTAACTCTCTAAAATTAATTAGAAGTTCACCAAGAGTATTTAAATCATTCTAATGTAAACATTTTCTACTTATCAAAGAGAAACATTATGAAAAGCTTGATTTTATCCATTAATCATTCATCTAGGATAAAGAATGGTTGGATTTACTAAAGAAGAGAGGGGAATGCCTTTTTTCAATGAGACATAACATCATATTCATTTTAGAGAAGACAAAAATCATAAAAACCATTAAAATTAAGCATAAATAGAAATTTAGGTATTTCCTTACTACCATTCATCAATTAACTTCAATAGCATTAAAAAGCCATTCCACTTAAGCTTCTCAAGCTTGAGAGGGGTTGAGAAGAGAGAAACATTGAGAAATTATAGAAAAAGATCAAAATTCACCCTTTACCTTACAAATTACTTGATTCTTTGATCACGGTAGAGGCCCCCAACCAATCAATTGGTTTGGTATGTTGATGGAGCCACCAATGGAGATTGAAGAAGGAGGGAAGCTCCAATTTCTTCAATTTGGAGAGAATTTTAGAGAATAGTAAAAATTATCATTATTTCAGCATAATTCTGGCATAGTATAATTCTTCTATTTTTTTACAAAGGGCTCAGGTTCTATTTATAGGAGAGGGAGGCTCTAACCAAGACCAATTGATTTCTAGAATTTTCTAGATTCAGTTTGGTTAAATTTGGACCAAATTTGGACCTAGTTTGGTTCCTTTTTGATTCAGTTTGATCCAAGAGAGAGGAGAGATCAAAATATCACATTATTTTTTAGTTTAAAACTCATTCAAGCATGTGAAGTAGGCGCCTCCTTGAAGGGACTCCCCTTCCTTACACATGTGTCAAAATGGAATCACTATACCCAAAATATCTCATTTTTTTAGTAATACTCATAGTTTTTTACTAATAACCCTTGTACATAGTCAACTCTTCATCTTATGTGAGTATTTACTCATTTTTGGGTATTTTCTTTTACAAATTGGATTTATCTCCTCCCCACACATGGATTGATCCTATTGGCCCATAGGAACCTTAATTGGACCATAACCCAAAAATTTCTGAAAATCTAGACCCTTAGGCTAAGGTCCTTTATACCCATTTCCAATTAATTCCAATTGCACATTTGAAGGTTCTTTTTGAATTTTTGTTTCAGGGGAATTTGTTTTAGACACTAAGAGGATTTTTATATCAAAAAATATCTCAATTTTGGACTACCTCCCTCTAGACATTTTCTCTCTCTAGGTCAAAACAAGGTAAAACAAAATCTTTCTTTTATTTCAGAGAGGGGAATAATTATAAGATCAGAAAGGGAGGTTCTTACTCCTGTATACCTCAAAAGCTGGGGCGAGGAATCTTACACCCACGCCCGCCGTTCGAAGTTTGCCATGCCTATCATATTGGAATTATGGGATAATTCATTTAATTTTAAAAATAAATTTTTAGATAAATTTATTTATCTATGAGAAATAATTAAATGTTAAAAGAGGAGTTCCCATTACATTTGGAATTTCATGATTGGATGGGAAAAGAGAATTTCCTATCATATTGGAATTATGGGATAATTCATTTAATTTTAACCATGATTGGATGGGAAAAGAGAATTTCCTATCATATTGAAATTATGGAATAATTCATTTAATTTTAAAAATGAATTTTTAGATAAATTTATTTATCTATGAGAAATAATTAAATGTTAAAAGAGGAATTCCCATTACATTTGGAATTCCATCATTGGATGGGAAAAAGAGAATTTCCTATCATATTGGAATTATGGGATAATTCATTTAATTTCAAAGATGAATTTTAGATAAATTTATTTATCTATGAGAGACATTTAAATGTCAAAAGAGGAATCCTTACGACATTTGGAATTCCATCATTTAGATGGACAAAGAGAAATTTCTAGCATATTGAAATAATGGATATTTTAAATAAAAAAATTTTATAAAAAATATTTGATGAGAAAAGAGGAATTCCCATGGTAATTGGGATCCTAGAAATTAAATGGGAAGAAGAGGAATTTTTTTGTATAAATTTGATTTATGATTATTTTACCATAAGAGGAAATATAGGCAAAATTGATTTCTATAAATACCATAAATTCTTTTTATTCAAAGAAGAATATTGAATATAATTCAATTGAGGAATTGAGAAGGAATACGGAACTAGTTGAATCTTTAATTAGGCCAAGCAATTGGCTGAAATTTAGAAAAAAGTCCTCTTATCGGTATCAATCTAGAAAAAGCTATTAAATGGTAATAGCATGTGCCTGGATGTGGATGTGGAAATGGATGTGGATGTATGAATGTGGATGTGGATGTAGATGTATGGATGTGGATGTGGATGTGGATGTGGATGTATGGATGTGGATGTGGATGTGGATGTGGATGTATGAATGTGGATGTGCAAATGGATGTATGGATGTAGATGTGGATGTGTATGTATGGATGTGGATGTGGATGTATGAATGTGGATGTGAAAATGGATGTATGGATGTGGATGTATGAATATGGATGTGGAAATGGATGTATGTGTTGAAATATACAAGTGAATAGGGTGTGTGTGGGAACAAGCTCTTGGATAGAGGCTGTAAAAGAGGAGATGTAATTGTGAAAGAACCTGTGAAAAGGTGAGAAGAATCTACTGGGAGAGAATAATGGGTAGCATGAGGGAATTTAGGAGTGTGGAGATATTCTGGGAGATATTCAGGGAAAAGAGAAGAGGTGGAGAGAATCAGGCAAAAGGTGGAGATATTCAGGGAGTGAATCATGGAGAAATCAAGGGGATTTGATGCTTGATGTAAACACTATAAATTGAGGCATAGCCCTAATGAGAATTTGCTGGTTTTTGAGTATCCATGCCTACATTAATCTATCTGCTAATTATTCACTAATTACGTCTTAATCATTTCTTAATCACTTTGTTAATCATGTTGATTCTAGTGTATGATCCACCCTAGCTCATCATTATGCTCAAATTTCAACTTGGTATCAGAGCCATGCCTAGAATCAACCAGATTTATGAGCCCATTAGTTAATTAATGAGGATTAGTAAGATAATTAGCAAAAAAATCAATTTTTAGTGAGTTTTTTATCTTCCCCTTCACCCCCAGCCAGTGGAGGAGCTCCCTCTCCTTGCACACATAAAATTAGGGCAAACCCTTCTAGGACATGATAGCCATCTTAGTGCTCTTCAAGCTCATCAAAAAAGAAGTGCAAACCGTCAACGGAGGTGGGAGAAATCGCTGTTTTAGCAGGCTACGTTTTTCTGCAGCAAATCACTAATTCCCACTTCATCAAATCAAATTGCTCTAATTCCTCTTACACCCGGGGGTTTTCAAGCATGCTCTACAAGCTGGTGAAGACAGAATTCAATTTCATCAAGTCTACAGTGAGATCCAAGCTCTTCATCAAATCTGCAGGTGACTTTGGTAAAACAGAGATTAAGCTTTCAATATTTGGTCAAATCTTGTGTTTCTTAGCTTAATCCTCTACTAGACTCATTGCTATTGATGCCTTTGAAAGCATTTGAGCTCATTTGAAGTGGAAGGCACCAGATCTGGGCTCCCCGCATACTCTGTTTTCTGCACACAAACCAGAGCATTAATTTGCCAATCAGTGATTAATCAGTGCTAATCACTGTACTTTGGTGCAATTGAGGGTTCAAATTAACCATTAGGTATCTGATACAGATCCCTATAACTTCAGATTTCAAATCGGAGTTGGTTTGATACTCCAACCATCCCGTACAAATTGGTTACTCTCAATTTAGTGTAATTTCTGGAAAAATTGTGCTGATAAATTTGTGAAAATCATCATTTTGCATTTAACCCTTGGTTAATGCCTGTAAATCTCACTCAAATACAAGATTATTCACAGCCAGAGTTGCATTTGGAATGTGCATGAGAATGAATGCTATACGCATTATATATTGGGCACATTTTATCAGTGTAAAAATGGGAACAGACACTGCCCTTGTCCAGATTAAGGCAAGAGGTAAGACCTCCCGCATAAATTTGGGTTTGCATTGCATAATGATACAAAATAAACATAAAAAGCCCAAAGGAACTGTCAGCAAAACATTGAAACATGTTGCTCACATGGAGCAAAAAGACCTGATGAACGAGCTCATGGCCCCAGCCATGGAAGCAGAAGAATATCTCTTCCCAAGAAGAGGATCCACACCGAGAAGAAGACCTGAAGGAAGACATGGACACGAGAAGAGAAGCTGCCACAAGAAGAGAAGCTGCCCCGAGAAGACTGGAAGAAGAGACGAACGCGTGGAGAGATGCTGCCACGACAAGAAGACTGAAGACAAGAGAAGATGTGAGGCTCCAAAGAGTGAGGAGCCATGTGAAAATCTCTGAGAGATAGAGAGAGAGAGAGACCCCACAACCCAATGTAACCTGCCCCAATAAAGTAAAACCACCTCTGAGCCACCGATGATGTAGGCCACGTGGTAGATGTATGTGTGAGCACTTTAGTCAAGGTCGCGGGCACTTATAGTAGCCTTGGACACATAGAGAGAGAGTGTCAAGGACTATGGAGTTTAGGGACTTGAGGCACTGGTCGCGGACTGTCAAGTAAGAGAGAAACTTGATACAGGGTCCAGGTTTGCTGAGAGAACTTGAGGGGAGGAGTAGACACTGGTCGCGGACTACCAAGTAATGGGTGGCAAACTTGGTATAGGGTCTAGGTGTACTAGGAGTATTCACTTGAGGGGAGGTGTTGAAATATACAAGTGAATAGGGTGTGTGTGGGAACAAGCTCTTGGATAGAGGCTGTAAAAGAGGAGATGTAATTGTGAAAGAACCTGTGAAAAGGTGAGAAGAATCTACTGGGAGAGAATAATGGGTAGCATGAGGGAATTTAGGAGTGTGGAGATATTCTAGGAGATATTCAGGGAAAAGAGAAGAGGTGGAGAGAATCAGGCAAAAGGTGGAGATATTCAGGGAGTGAATCATGGAGAAATCAAGGGGATTTGATGCTTGATGTAAACACTATAAATTGAGGCATAGCCCTAATGAGAATTTGCTGGTTTTTGAGTATCCATGCCTACATTAATCTATCTGCTAATTATTCACTAATTACGTCTTAATCATTTCTTAATCACTTTGTTAATCATGTTGATTCTAGTGTATGATCCACCCTAGCTCATCATTATGCTCAAATTTCAACAGTATGGATGTAGATGTAGATGTGGATGTGGATGTGGATGTGGATGTGGATGTATGAATGTGGATGTGAAAATGGATGTGATTGCCAGATTCCTCTACGAGATGATAATCTATCGGTTTGGATGCTTGATCAAGCTCATTAGTAGTGACCAGGGCAAGCGCTTTGTGAATGATGTCATCTGAGAATTGGTCACTTAGCATGTCATAATCCATAAGTGGTCCACAGTACATTATTTTGCAGGCCAATGGTTAGTCAGAGTTGTCCAACAAAATCCTCAAGTGGATCCTCTCAAAGTTGGTCAATGAAAACCAAAATCACTGGAATGAAAGGCTGTACGTAGCTTTATGGGCGTTCTGCACAGCATACAAGGTCTCCACAGAAATGACCCCATTCAAAATAGTATACGGCACAGAGGCAGTCATGCAGATGGAGTTCCTGGTGCCAAGCCTTCGAATTGCCGTAGCTCATAAGTTAAGCCTGGAATATTCCCTACAGCATCGTCTGGACTAGCTCCTCAAGCTAGCGAAGAACGCTTCAAGAGCTTCTTTGTCACCGCCGTTAGTTGTCCAAAAAAGGAGGAAGAAATGGGTCGACCACCAAAATTACAAGGTTTGCCTATTCAAGGAAGAAGATACAGTCTTGTTGTTCCAGTCTTAGATGGATTCACATCCTGGAAAGCTAAAGCTCAGGTAGAGCGTGGAGAAATTTTACGACGGCACCTTCCTCCTCGAAAACGCTCAATGCGCAACGGAGAATGATTCCAGAAGAAGCCGATCAACGGCTACCGCCTCTGACCATACCATGTGTCGATGCCACCTAATCCATTCATTGATGTGGGAGAGCCACTAAACCACTACTTGGGAATCCATCACTTTAATGAAGGCACCTTTCTCCAAAGCATCATGGAAGATTCGTCTCGGATGTTGAGCGATGTGATCCAGCCCCATCATGATTATTCAATGGCTATGCAACAATCATGCATGGTAACTCTTTTTAAATCACCGCAAACTCGAGTTAACTCTTGTGTATCTATTTGTTTTCCTGCAGTCGATCTCCTCGCTCAAAGCTGTAACCTTTTGCGTGAAAATCCCTTCTCTCTTCCACACCGCATGCTCTGCTCCCAGCCATGGTGACCTTCAAGCCCTTCTCTAGCATCATCAACGATAACGCTGCCAACAACCAGTGCCTGGACATCAAAGAAGCCAATCGCTTGCAAAAGAGTAACACACAAGCAAAGCTGGGCCAAGTGCTAACCCTACTATTCCCAGGAGGCATGAAGCCTGCGTCAACCCTAGCTGTCAATACCACAGTACTGCCTTGGCGTACGTTTGCACCCCGAATGGCACAAAACATGCCAGAGCAAAAGCAACCAGCACCTGTCACCACATTAAGGTGGTGAGGCCGGAACCAACTATAAGCCTCAACACCAAAATCCAACCCAATGCCCCGCCCGCTCCAAATCACCATCTGCCCCTCAAGATTCCACCTCCATCTAGCACAACCTCCTCGCAAAAATTGATCAGCTGGAGCAAGAGCTCACCCAGTGTAAAGTAGAGAATGTCAAACTTTTAGGTAGAAGCCCCATCCAGGACCTCTCCGAGCCAGCAATCTCGGAGGCACCAATCGACAAGGGAAAATTGCAACTAGCCATGGTAACTTATTTCGGGAGTTCCTCCTCTCAAGAAGAATCAGGGATGACTCTGCTGAAGGATCACATTGCAGCTCCCCAGAAGCACTATAATGAACTACATGATTAGATGGTCATCATGTAGATGTCCTACACAAAAAAGCAACAGTGCCACAAGAAAGACAAAGACGAGATGCTTGCTCACACATCAAGGAACTCAAAGGCAGGATTGCTTAGAAGAAGCCAGTCACTCGGTAGAGGAAGCATCGAGACACACACGTAGAAATTGAACTAGCCACCCATCAACACCATCAAAGGGGCATAGGAAGTCAACCTCCACATTGATCTCACCTCCGCTCACACCTACATCACACATGCCTGGCCTAAGATGATCCGACTACAAGGCATCATAACCCGAAACCCTTCGCAAGTTTTTGGAGTCCGCAGCTCCAAATTTTGAAAATCTTCTTCCGGAAGTCATTCCTAGGAATTCATCTCGTGGAAGTCGTCCTTAATCTTCTGCCTCCCCACTTCAAGGGCATAGATGTGCGTGCCACTGGGTTCAGAAGTTGGAAGCATTTTGATCGTCTTGTGAATGAGGTCGTGGAGACCTAACTCATAAAGTTGCAATAGCTGACGGAGAGTCAACGGAGGACGTCTCGCGTAGCAAGGTCAACCGAGGTCTTGACCAGCCTCGGTTGGATTTAAATGGTGAGCTTAAGGTACGGTGGATGAGGGACCAAGGAAGTGGCCTATGAGTGAAGCGCTAGGTGACCCCTGTCTGCAAAGGATCCTAGAGGGTGCTGACCATATGGTGCTCGGGCTCTAGGTCGCCAAAGATACCCACACGTACGTCGGGGAAGATATTGGAACAAGGAATAAGAGTTGTTTTTTGAATTCGGGCATGGATCTAGTTGATTGACCTTGCTGGTCCAATGGATGAGTCCATGGCTCTTTTATATGGATCTGTTAGTTGATCTTGCTGATCTTCAACGGAGATTCCATTTTGATTTTTATAAGTGAATATATTGCCGAGTACTATGAGCTAGGAACTATCAAAACGGCCCCTGAGTGGATAGGTGGTGAGCGTTCTGTGGTTGCCAATGATGCCATAAGTACACCGATGAAGGAATGATCGAAAATTAGGATTCAAACGGATATTTTGGAGGATTATGATCGGTGATACTATGGTTTCATTAAATGATTGTTTTAAAGACAGCTGAATCTGTGAAAAAGGCAATTTCATATTGGGTGTGTAAGTGGTGTGACTAGTTTTAAGTTTGCATGAATATCCAGCTAGGGGGCCTAGGAACTCTTTTTCCTGGTACCCGGGACAAAACCTAACCAAATTCCTAATTGGATCCCATCACTACAGTGGTTGGGCGGTTGGCTAATCCATGGGACTGGATGGGGTTAGGCTGGTGGACTGATGGATCCTTAAAATGAGACTAAATTTCTATTATGGTATGATAGATGAAGTAAATCTCGGATAAAAATTGTTCTATGGAAAAGAATCAATGGATGTGCCTCTCAATGAGGAAAAAACCGTTGGTCTCTATGATCCAAGTGTAATCTTTCCTTGATCTGACTATGGGACTTACGGGTTTGGTCAGATCAATTCAGTTAGTTAAGGCTTTTGACTACGTTAGCGTAAAAATATCCTAGAGGAATCACCCATGCTTTCTGGGCGAGGGAAGTTTTTCTGGTTCGTTTTTGGAAAAATGGAGGGATTAGTCTCTTGTCCGGATGTATGTGGGTGAGGCCCCGAGTGAGGGACCCTGCCCCGTGCAAGAAGTGCTACTTTCGCTGCTAGCACCCCCAAATTTGTTGCGCGGAGGGGGCATGGATCTTTCAAACACCGCTCTTGCTTTATTCCAAGGAGACAAAATGATACAATCAGAGGCCAGCCTTGTAAAGTCTAGGGGTTAGATCCTTTTATTCTACTTGGTTCCAGTATCCGTTGTTGGTGCCATAATTCCCCTAGTATTAAAGTGCATCGACTGGGTGTTAAGGACGTGTTGTTTCTGTGATAAAGTGCATCGGCTGACATCCGGCTAGCTCTGACCTTTGGTGGTGCTAACATGTAGCTCTATGGCAGGGCCGCTGCTACTGCTACAGCTCTGGCGGCCCGTGGTGCTAGCTAGCCTATAGCCAGAGCCTACAGCCAAAACTTGACATGCCCAGTGGGTCAGATTCCCAATCCAATGACTCGAACCCCAAAACTTGCTAATTTTCAGAATGTTTGATGCTCCTTAGATATTTTGGTGAAGTCAATTACCCAGATATGGGTACCATGTTAGATACATTCTTGATATAAAACAGTCATTTAAAAACAGGTTATAAATACAATTTTTATAACGAACTCTCGTTTTTCCACATTGTTCCACATCAACCCGCATTATTTAATCCGTATTCCCATTTCATACGTATTCCCATTCTCATCCAATCACATCTTTTTCCAACTCATCACTTCTTTCCTCATGTATTCTCATCAGATCTTATCCACTCGCATCTACCCCTATCCACATCCCATCACATCACATTCATTCACTTCTTAATTCACATCTATCCCAATTTACATCACATCTCATCACATCCATTTCACATCACATCTCGTTCATTCACATCCCGATTCACAACACATCACATCTCATTCTTTCACATACATCACATTCATTCACTTCTTAATTCACATCTCATCACATCCATTTCACATCACATCTCATTCATTCACATTCCGATTCACAACACATCACATCTCATTCTCTCACATACATCCACATCCATTCTTTCACATACATCCACATCCATTCTTCACATACACATCCACATCCATTCTTTCACATACATCCACATCCATTCTTTACATACACATCCACATCCATTCTTCACATACACATCCACATCCATTCTTTCACATATACTTCTACATCCATTCTTTACATACACATACACATCCATTCTTTACATACACATACACATCCATTCTTTCACATATACTTCTACATCCATTCTTTACATACACATACACATCCATTCTTTCACATACATCCACATCCATTCTTTACATACACATCCACATCCATTCTTTCACACACGTCCACATCCATTCTTCACATATACATCCACATCCATTCTTTCACATACACTTCCACATCCATTCTTCACATACACATCCACATCCATTCTTTCACATATACTTCTACATCCATTCTTTACATACACATCCACATCCATTCTTCACATACACATCCACATCCATTCACATCCCATATCATTCATTTACATCCTGATTCACATGACATCTCATCCCTCCATTCTGGCATAAGACGGTCCTTAAAGAAAACAGGGCTTCTAAGCAAGTTTTTAGTTTGATTTTCTTTTGAATATAAGAGTATTTCTTGAATCAAAATCCCCAAAACTCCTTGATCACAATTCTGAATTTCATACCAAAATTCATCGAATTTTATAACCTTGATCCACAGATCAATTTGAAGGGTCTCAAACTTAGTTTCAGATTTGACGGAGTTTTGAGTGTATTTTTCTAAACTGGTCACACCTTCTTTCCTCGAAACTGACGAAAGAGTTTGGTCTTGGTCATAGTCTGATTCAAGGTTCGAGTCCGATAAGATTTTTCGTGAACTATCTTTCTCGAAAAGGTTTCATAATTCAGTTACTATTTTATTGAATTTCTTTCTTTGAATATTCACTTAACTGATTTCTAAATTAATTACGAATTCCAATGAGGAATAAATTAATCATTTATCTGAATATTTCAATCTTGATAGATTTCATGAATTTTCTTTTTACAATCCGGGTGAATATAAAACAATAGAAATTTCTCCCTTAGAGTATTTAATTATTCATTTATCAAATACTCATAGAATTTAAACATAGAATTTAAGAGAAATCTAATTTTGATATAAAAATAAATTCTTTATGCATCTTTCTATGCATAAAATCAATTTTAATGAGAATAACACTTTTGAAATAAAAATAAATCCTTTATGCATCTTTCTATGCATAAATTCAAATTTAATGAGAATAACACTTTTGAAATAAAAATAAATCCTTTATGCATCTTTCTATGCATAAATTCAAATTTAATGAGAATAACACTTTTGAAATAAAATTAAATCCTTTATGCATCTTTCTATGCATAAAATCAAATTTAGTGAGAATAACACTTTTGAAATAAAAATAAATTCTTTATGGATCTTTCTATGCATAAATTCAAATTTAATAATTAATATCAATGATATCCATGCATATTCATAGATGAATATGTACATGGAGTAATAAGAATATTTCTTTTAGATGCAAAAATGGTGGGAATTACTCTTTTGGAATAACGTAAAAAACAAACATTCTTTTCCACAAAATTTTAGAAAATTTTGCCATAACCTCCTTTGTATGGCTGACCATTTCTCATTTTTAACATTCTATTTTTGACTTAAATTAACCCAATTTAGATATCAAGAACTCTAATCTACACCATTTTCTAAAATCAAGAGAGTAAACAATAAAAAGAGTTTAATTAATCCTTTAGTTAATCTTTCTAGGATTAAGAAAGGCTGGAATGTAAAGAAGAGAAGGGGGTGGCCTTTTCCTGAAAGGCATAGCATTTGAATTTAGTTCAATCAACTGAAAAACATGAAAATCAAGAAAACCATAGATTTAAAATTAAACAAGTAAGAAATTTAATTTACATAGAGCTTGTAAGCTCTCCTTTGGCTTGAGGGATTGAGGGTTCTACTCTTGTTTGAAGCAAGAGCGGCCACCAATTCACTTTGGAGAGGATTAGGCCAAAAACAATTGAACTATTAAAAAATTAAATGTAGATGGCTCAAGACAGGAGCAAAGTAACAGTGCATTTAAACAACATTAAGCTTTTACAAAAGGGAGAGGCTTCAATTTATACGAAAAAGGGAGCCTCTAACCAAGCAAATTGATTCTAGAATTTTCCAAATCAGTTTGGTCAATTTTTGACCATTTTTGGGTCAACTCAGCTTACTTTTTGGGTCTAGTTTTGAAATAGGAGAGAGGACAGATGAAATATCTCATTTTATTGATTTAAAATTAGAGGTAATAATGAGAAAAAGGTACCTACTTCATGAGGGGAGATCTCCACACTGAGGTGTAAAAATTTAATTTTTTAATCCTTTTCTTTGGTCCTTAGTCCACTCTTCATCTCATGTGAGCATTTACTCATTTTTTGGGGCTTTTTCTTTTATTCTTCAATTTATCTCCTCTTCCCTACATTTTTATTAATCCTATTGGTCCATAGGAACCTTAATCCAAATTTTCTAGAAAATCTGGACCCTTAGGCTAAGGTCCTTTTTACTTGATTTCAATTTATTCCAATTGCACATTGGAAAGTTCTTTTTGAATTTTTGTTTCGGGAGAATTTATTTTAATAAGAAGGGATATTTTTCCATCCAAAGATATCTAAAAACTGAATTACCTCTCTCTAGGCCAAAATAGATAAAAACAAGATCTATTATTATTCTGAAAAGGGGATTGATTATAGGGGGAGAAATTGGACATCTTGAGGGGTTGGGGAGGAGTCTTATAGTGTTTTCTTCTATTTCATCTGTATATGCGTCTTTCTGGTTGTGTCTATGTATATTCATTTCTTTTTGTGTGTTATGTCTAGTGGAGTTATCTGTTAGGTCTTCGGTGTCTACTCCTCTTCCTTAGTCAATCAATCAAGTACTTATTTATAGCTGTGGTGTCTAGCTTGTATCCGCCTGGTGTATGCTGCACCAGAGTCTCTCAGCAGGTTGCCGGAGCACAGTAGTCAGGTCCTTCCACCAACATCTACCCCTTATTACCCCCAATGTAATGGTTTAGTTGAAAAGAGTAATGGTATTTTATGCAAAATTATAGCTAAACATGTGGAAGCTAAGCCAAAAACTTGGGATTAGCATTTGGATGGGGTGCTTTGGGCCTATAAAACCATTTTTAAAGCCTCTACACAATTCACTTCTTTTCACCTTGTTTATGATAGCCGCCTTGATAACCATTTTGATGCCAAATTAAAACAATGTTGGGAAGTTTCATTCATTATCAAAAAGGTTTATGGTAATGGTAGTTATTAACTTACCAATTTATCCGACCGTATACATGCTACACTTGTCAATGGTTTTGGCAACTCAAACCATACTTCACTTGTATTGGACAGATTTGGGATGTCAATAATCATTTTTCAGGAGCACATATCAAAGGAGCACATATCAAAGGAGAAGCACATATAGCATGAATGCCTTACTATTTTGGCAGATGACTGATATGATCAAGATTTTTTTCCCTCTTTTTTGAACCTCACAAGAAGAGAGGAAAAGACCTTTAGAAACATTCACGAAGTCTTAGCTTTCTTAGTATATAAATAAAATTATATGTTTATATTTTTGGTCTTTGATTGCTCATAAAAAGCCTTTCATTTTTTGGATAGAGGAGGTTTTTTCCCCTTTTTTTTCATTGCAGCCATGGGGAGCTCTCCTTTTTTATCCCACATGCATGATTTTTTTTGGGGGGTATGGAGCACCTTTATAGGCTAAAAGGGTTCCCTCTCTTCCATTACTTATCCAAAAGTACCATCAGAATGAAACTTGACTTTAAAAATCCATTTGACACGGATGACCTTCCAATGTAATGGACATGGAACTAATTCCCAAGTTTTATTTCGATCGATATAGAAGACATCTCTACTTCCATAGCTTGACACCACTATAGTAAAACAAGGGCCTCCTTATTAGGAGTCTTGGGCTCATCAATATCTTGTGAGGTACTCATATGAGCATATTCATGGTATGACTAGAAGAAGTAATCTGAGAAGATCTCCGAGGTCCAAAAGATGGAGCAGATGCCTGAGAATGCAACTAGTCATTAGAAAGGGCAGAGTCCTGTAATAATTTCTGGACCCACGGAGGTGACGACCTCTTAAATTTCAAAGAAGAAAAAGGTACTGCTTCATAAATGGATGTATCTAGGACAACAGTGGATGGAGAAGAAGCAGCCAAATGTGGAGAAGATAATGGAGAGGCTGCAGATATTGATGGAGAAGATGCAAGAGGCAATCTAGCTCAATGTAAGGGGCTAGATACAATAGATACAGGGGCTGGAATAGAGGGTACAATGGACCTAAAGACACTAGAATCATTGCAAGTGAAGAAGCTCATTGTGGTAGATGAGAAAACTCTCCAATATCGCTAGAAATGGGTCCACAATGTGCTACGAAGAAGACATAGAAGCATAATCAAGTCTAAATAATGTCTCCTCGAACTAAGCATAATCAAGTCTAAATAATGTCTCCTCGAACTAAGCATAATCAAGTCTAAATAATGTCTCCTCGAACTAAGCATCTCGAGATATTTGCATAACAAAAATTTCCTTCATGAAAACAAATGCCTATGTGGGTCGAACTTTACACCCATAGGCTATATAATGTCTACCTCTAAAATTGTTCCCGCCAAAAAAATATTTCAATTTTCAACTCTTTTAACATACTTAGGTTTACTCAGAGCCTCCATAGTTAACATCTTCTACATATATATATGAATTGAAGTCTACCTTTGCACACCTATAAGTTGACCTCTTTAAACTCTTAGCATTGGTTGTATATCATGCCCACTATATGCTTATAAATAATAGAGCAAATAATTATGTCAAACTGTCAAGGTAAGTATATACTAAAGGCTCTGCTATTTGGGTCTAGAAATAGACTCAAGGATGTCTGTAGAACTTTTCATAAACTATGGAGCTTATGTTGTTATGTATTCTAATATTTTTTAAGTGCTTGTCAAATAATGTGCATATTTATGCATAGTGGTAGAATTTGTTCCAAGAAAGTCCATTAAAAAAAGTGTCTTACATTCATGAAATTTATAAAATAAATCTTCATTTGAAAAAGATTGATATTTCTTTAAGTTATGCAGACTCCTATGTCATTTTGTAAGTCAAGTTTATTTTTTTGTCACTAACAGCAGCAGTTTATAAATCTACGAAGGTCACATGTGTTATCAATCTTGAAAAAATAGCAAAATTCATGTAATTTTTAAATTTATACATGGAATTCTAGATGTGTTTTCAAAAAACTATGTTTTTAAGCCATTTTTGAGATTTCACACATTTTGGGAGGGAATCTATTTAGGTAACCCTCGTTAGTTACCTATTTTGCTCGCAGCAGTGTTATCTCCTCTTTGGTAATGCACATCATATTGCACCCTAGTCACTTCAAAGCTTGTAGATTGGACATGAAAGATTACATTCTTCATGGATTCTACAATCATCTCACACATGACAGTAAGATCCATGGATAGTGTATTGTCAATTCTCTTCCTTGTCTCTTTGGTAATGCACATCATATTGCACCCTAGTCACTTCAAAGCTTGTAGATTGGACATGAAAGATTACATTCTTCATGGATTCTACAATCATCTCACCCATGACAGTAAGATCCATGGATAGTGTATTGTCGATTCTCTTCCTTGTCTCTTTGAATATACCATGTCATTATTTAGATCTTCATTGTATAGATGATGTGGCTCCAAGATCTTCTTGTTGAATAGCTGAACCTACATGCGGGGTTGAATTTGTCAACTCCTCATTATCTTGTTGAAGGGTTTGCAATATAAACCATCCCACTATAAGCATTTAGTCTTGTCTTTGGTAATGTCGGTGTTGTTATCTACAATCCAAATGCTTGAGAGTTTGAGACATGTGAGATCTTGGAATCTAGATGCCAAGTGTGTGTCACATCGGTCACCCCCGTTGCTTTCTATCTCTATTTTCCATCACATGTCCGTGTGTAAGTGCACTATTATGTTCAACTTTAATATTTTATCATCTCCATTGTATACTGCTCTTACTGTCACTCTCCAGTTTGATGATGCCTTATCTACCATGAATCCATAAAAAACTACATCTTCAAAGTCACAGTTGCTCTAACCAAGGGATTACCTATGACAAAGATGCAATCTATGTTCGCATCGTTAATTTATATGTTGTATAAATAGGCTACTCTTATATGGTTAGTCTTTTATCTTATGGCGTACATCAAGATAGTCCAATTCCTAGTTAATGATTCTCCGGTTTTGTGGTGTATGATATATATACATACGTAGGATTTGTTCAAATCTACAAACGAAAGAGAGGGTAAGTGAATCTCAACCCATGTGCTAATAGCCTAAAGAATGACGACGACCATATTATCTTGATGGGCTATCTCGTCATCATCTACCATAACCAAATTGACTACAGACATCCAGTTAATCATGCTTGCAAACTACTACGGTGATCTCCTCATGTGTCGCGGGACTATATTTTCTAGGAATTGGACTAATTTTTGGGTAACAGTTGAGCACCTTAACAATGTCTAATTGCATCACTCTAAAAAGGTAAAATGTCTGGTCTTTCATGAGGATTGTGATTGTATAATTGATTAACATTCTTTGCAGTCGGAGCATATTTGCTTCAGCTTACCACTTATCTAATCCACCACCAAAACAAATATAATTTGGCCTCTACTTATCCAAACCCGAAACAGCTTGGCACATGCATTGGTCATGGTATGTCCATAAAAGATCCAAGGCTCTGTCTTGATCCATCCTACTTTGGCAAATCACCATTTGTTGGTCACTGCCAAATCAAGCATTGGCCTCTTCTGAGCTTTCCTTCATGGTTTTCAAGCTGGCTAAAAATGGCTCTAGGCCACTTTTTCCAAGAACTTAACTATTTTCTAGGTAATGGTTGAGCGCCTTCCATGCTACTGATGTCTTGTTGATTAATAATTGAGCAATTTGATAAGATGAGATCTCAAAACTTATAACAACCACTTGATTCCAACAAAAGAAAGCATCTTTGAAGATAATATTTATACGCACATTCAAAACAAGGTGAAATATACAACCACCAACAGAACATTCACATTCAAAACAAGGTGACATATATATATATCCATAACAACAAATATCCACAAAATAGCACTTTGAAAGAGAAATCACTAAAATATGCATGATCAAAGTAAAATTTACTCCTCCATTGGATCACAAGGAAGATCTAGGAGAAGAGTTTAGACAAGGTGTAGTCTGACAACCTTGTCTCGTGTGCACTAGGGCTAGCAGGTCAATTGGGCCAACTATCTCTTCCAAGAGCTTCATGCAATCTACTCCAACCCCCTGGGCAAGTTGGCGGTCACAACATTACTTACTAGGCTTCTTTATTACGCAATGGGATGGGATGAGCTTCCACAAGCCATCTAGTTGAGAGGACTAGATGCTGCAGTTGCCTCTTTATACCCTCCATACACCTCTCCCATTTCCCCACCAGCCAAGAGGCCCCACCATGAACCCACACCTGTAGAATAGGCACAACCACCCCCAAGCCCTAGGCCCACACAGGAAGAGATTGCTACCATTATAGCTGCAAAAGCCGCCCAAGAAAGCCACAGAAGAGGAAGAGGATCACCAGTGGAAGGAATTCCTTAACAGAAGTCTATATGAGACCCCACCCCCTAACAGGTTCACAGAAATGCCACCTCCATGATCAAGCCAGGCTCTCATCCCCCCGATGCTTTATGCGTATCCCACGATGGCTGATAAAAACACCTCATGCATGCCGATAGATGAATGCAAAGGCAAAGCAGCAACAAGGGGACCTTGGTAGAGCTCGAGCTCTCTCTCTCTCCACTCGTAACACTACGTTTCTCTTCCTCTCCTCTGTCCTACTACTGGTAGCGCTTAGAGAAGAGACAGGCTTGGCTCCTTCCAGGTTTCTTAGAAGAGACAGGCTTCGCTCCTTCCAGGTTTCTTAGAAGAGACAGACAACCATAGCTTGCCAAATCAGGCTCGCGTACATGCATTTGAGCCCAAAAAATAAGTGAGAAAAAGGTATCAGGGGAAGGGCTTTGCCAAGCGTCACGCAAATTAAAAAAATAAAATGCCTATAAAAAATTTTATGCTAAAATAAAAAAAACTTTCTATATTTCATCAAACCCGTCAATTTTAGAGGGCAAAAGTGATCAAGGGCTGCACGGGCTCCGGGGGCCTCAGAAGGGAAGCCACCAAAGCAAATTACCCCATAGCCTCATACACACAAATCTCCACAAGCTTTGCCTATCTAACAAATGTGGATACCAAAGCAGATTCTATAAGCCCAGACTTTTACCAAGACAACACTAAAATTTGGATCTATAAGTGGAATACCAAATTCCCTATGTCTACAACAAAGAAACTAAACAAAGGCAACACCCTAAAGCTCCAAAGGTAAAGCAAGTATGGGTGTCCAAAGATCCAAACGAAAAGTAAGTATGGATGTCCAAAGATCCAAAGGTAAAGAAAATAATATGGTTGTCCAAACATTCAATTCAATCTCAAGAATATTATGATGGCAATCCCATCATTTGGTTGCATAAAGCATATAAACCACCAAAGGCCTCATTACCAGCTTCAACCTCAAACGCACCATTTAATTCCTAGATAGAATAGAGGCCTAAGGAGTAGCAAGAATTCCACAAGAACCCTATCAAAAAATTTCAAGAGGCTGTAAGAACCTTCTTGTGCTAACAAAAACAACATCTAGCCATAAAGCTCATCTTTGCCCATGGTGACCACCATTGAATTCAACTAGCAGAAGGCTTAAACAATTCACTAATTTTAAGCCTTTGTTTTTAAGTGAACCATGGAAGGAACAACCATAAAAATCTCATCTCTAAAAAAAGAGAGTAAGAACAAGACATTTTGCTTACAAGGTGAAATTTTTTAATTAAGGGAGACTTTTTACCAAAAAAAAAGGTAGATACCACACAAGCCTCCCATAAACTGGAGCTGATTCAGATCAACAATGACAATGCTATGCTCCAAAGTTCCTTGACTATCGGCATAGAATCATTTACAATTATATTTAGTGCATTGCTACTTCATGAGTATATATATATGCACACTCATGTTGCCAAGGTTTCTAGATATATATCTCTGTATGGGAGGCCCTGATGGGTGGTAGCAACCTAATCCATGGTATGACCCATCGCCTGACTCCCTTGCCTAGATTGACGTGTCCTCTTAATGGTGATACTTCAGTGTTGCCCATGGTCCATGCTCTCTTCGACAACCTAAACCTCATTGACAATGGGGACCCCTCAATAATAATTTATTATAAGTAATGTACACCAACAAATCCACCACTTGGACTAACTTCATATATACTACATGTGACTATCATTGCCTTCTTCAAGCAATATCCTTGCAAGACAACATATTCTTCAAACCTTTACAAATGGTTTGACTTCATCATCATCTTTGACTTCATCATCATCATTAACAGCTACATCAAGAGTTTGCTAGAGTCATTTATTTTTCAAATCTTTATAAATATGCTAATAAGAGCATAAGAGCACAAATATGCACTTAATATCAAAAATATTCATGGGTAGAGATGCGAAGAAGGCAATTCATTGACAATCCGATCCTAGCAACTAAAAGGTCATGATGAGCGGTGTTACAATAAGGATTCAAGTAGCTAAAAGCTCATCATCAATGATGATGACCCTTATTACAACGATATTCCAATAAGGGTCCTAGCAACCTAGCAACTAAAAACTCATCATCTCATGAAATAAGGATCCTAGCAACTAAAAACTCATCATCAATGGTGTTGCAATAAATCAAATCAAGAGCTGCAATTCTAGTTTTATTGTAATGGTTTCTAATTCCTCTAGATCCCCACATCTTCTCTTTCCTATTAACTAGCCTTAGAACCCTCACTAAAATCATCAATAAACATTGAAACCCTGCCCTATGTGATTGCCCAGAAATAAAGAGAGTTTTCATTAAAGCAACCCAAATGTTTCTTTAAAATACGAAAAGGAAAATATATGCTCACAAAAAGAAAAGAAAAAGGGAATTAGTTAGCAGAGGTCCCCCACCCCAATCAAGTATTATTGCCTATTATTAACTCTTCATTTCATTAACTAGCCAATCCCTTTTCTTTTAGAGGAATAAGGACCATTAAAATGCTAATGAGTATCGCTTCAACTTTCACAATCCAACCACAAATTCTCCCCTGCAACAAAGTCTTCAACTTGATCTTGAAGATGTAATTGATATCAAGAAGGGACGAATGAAAAAATGAGAACCCCATTCCCATGAGGGAACCATAATCATTAAATGAATGGAGCAAGGGACAGACACACTAACAATGGAACCAACATCACTAAGTGAATGGAGCAAGGATGGAAACACTAACAAAGCCATGTATCAACTACAAAGAAATGTATTAACTTGGAACCAATGCCCATTAGTGTCCGCGATGGATAATTTCTATCCTTTCTTACTCTATGAGTGTGTAATGGAATCTAATGGAAACACTAACAAAGCCATGTATCAACTACAAAGAAATGGAGTCCAATGTATTAACTTGGAACCAATGCCCATTAGTGTCCGTCGATGGATAATTTCTATCCTTTCTTACTCTATGAGTGTGTAATGGAATCTAATGGATGTGCTTCATATTTGTTGTATGAGAATAAGCTCATAGCTAGTAATAGGCCATCTAGAAGCTTTGGATGCCTACCCAACCCCACAACTTAAATGTGTGTAAACATACAAGGCTATGTATATAAGTCAATTTCTCCTAATGCAATGGAAACTCTCTCATCGTGAAATAGATCTAAGCTCTCTTTCTTGATTGCGTCTATACCTAGGTTTCAATGAGAGGAGAGGTCTTCCCATTGAGTGATATTGCATCGAGGTGATAGGTTAAGTGCTTGAAAATGCAATGTACTTTCTAATGTAGTTTTGTTGTGGCGCTTACATGTCAATAATTCCCATGACACATGTATGGTTGGAGGTAGTGAGGTAGAATGGCTTATGCTTCCGAATCATATAGTCTTGATCATACAACTGACAAAACTTAAAACATATGTACGAATAATTATAATTAATAGGCATGGAAAAAACATGTTGGGCACTTTGGGAAGACACTGTAGTAGTTCTGTTGTTTTTGTGTATAGCACAATTGTTCTTCTTCTTCCCCTATAATGTAACTCTTAGTAGGCAGCATGCAAGAAGCTTGGTAGCATGCTATTTATCAATATATGTGTCCTTTAATTCTTAATCTTATTGACTTTGGGTAAAAAAAATTAGTAGACTTTATGTTTGATTTTAACATTTTGACACATTGCTTTTAAGTTGTACATACATTTCTTTGAAGGCTTTTGGGATGCATGTTGCCAACTCCTTTACTGGCTTTTCATAGTCTTGGGGATGCTTTTTACATCACCTATGATCAACTCTATAATTTTTCACATGTCCATGGATATATTTGGATATTGTTTAACACTTAAGAGATTTCTTTTTAGTAGCAATAAGTCTACTGCCTAGTAGTAATAAGTTTGCTTTCTAACAATCTCATGATAGATTGCTTTTTTAGCTTGAAACTAGTGTCTTAGTGCTTTGTAGCATTGTTTCACATATTTTTTAGTTGAAACTAATGTCTTAGTGCTTTCTAGCACAATGAAAGTGCTTTATAGAATTGTTTCACATCTTTTCTCCCCCCATCCCTCTCTCTCTCTCTCTCTCTCTCTCTCTCTCTCTCTCTCTCTCTCTCTCTCTCTCTTTGCTCTTTCAGCGCACATAGTCA
Organism: Cibotium barometz; assembly: GCF_041138505.1. Classification (NCBI taxonomy): domain Eukaryota; kingdom Viridiplantae; phylum Streptophyta; class Polypodiopsida; order Cyatheales; family Cibotiaceae; genus Cibotium; species Cibotium barometz. The sequence continues at coordinate 1,596,928 of NC_141086.1, forward strand.
TGCACATCCTTCTAAAGTCCTTTCCAAATGAAACTCTTTCGTATCTTATCATAGGTCTTGACTTGGGGGGGTCACTATATGTAAACCCTCTATATCACGTGCGTTTAAAGCCTAATTAAAAAAACCCTTATCTATAAATTTTTCATGAATAAAACACACCCTTTTTCTATTCAATTTGTAGATATCCCCTTTAAGTGGTACCCTTCTCTATATAAAAAATGTGTAAAAAAGGATTTTTAAAACCCCTGAACCCACATGCTACGCTTACATATTTATGAGTGAACCCCCCAAGGGTCTTGAACACTCACAATGGTGAAGAGTGCATCTCTTGTAGGATTTCTCAGTTTTGAAGGATGAGTGAGGGACCAAATAGACCTTTCCCTTGTATAAAAGCAACCCATTGCGTAACTCAAAATGTGGATATTCATCACATAACCCTTGTTGTAATTTCTGAAACATTGGACCAACCATGTCATCCACCAAATACTCCTCTTGCATCTAATGAATCCACTCATAATGCACCTCTGAAATAGCATGTATAGCGCAAGCCCAAATCCTACAAAGTGCATCGGCCACAACATTGTCCTTTCCCGCCATGTAAGAGATCTCGAAATAATAATTTTACAAGGAAGCAGGCCATCTCTTTTGCTTTGGAGAAAGGAACCATACAAATAGTGATGACACTTATTTATGGCATGCAAAATGGCCAACATTTCTTGATCATAAGCATGAAGCTCCCTCTCCTTCTCTGAAAAGATGCAGGGGAGAAGAGGGCTTGAGCTCTTGCAAGCACACACACACTCACAAAACCCTAATAGAGAACTCACATGGTGAGAGACTGAAAATCTTCTTCTCCTTCTCTCAACACTCAACACACCATATACAAAGATAAGAGTACAATATGAAAAGGTACTCAACCAAATACATACTAGGGTTCTCTATAGTGTGAACCCAACTAAATGAGCTGGCATTATAACTATGCCAATCTCTAGAATGGCTGTCACATAGCCTGTCATCCCACTGGCCGCATATCACCCATGATCTCACCAACCATGCCAGTGGTGTAAGTGTGGGGCCTATCCCCCAGGCGGGTCATCAGTGTCCACCGCCTCACTAGATGAGCTCGATATCTCAACACTCCCCCTCGAGCTCAACTCCATCTCATGTACACCAAGCGAAGCCCTGAATTTGCGAAGCTTCTCTGTACCCAATGCTTTGGTGAAGATGTCAGCTACCTAATCGTGTGTGCTGACATAAACAAGGTCAAGGTCTCCTGCCAAGACCTTCTCTCTGACAAAATGGTAGTGGACCTCTATATGCTTCGTACGAGCATGAAAAACTGGGTTCTTGGCCAACTGTATATAGCTAATGTTGTCACAGAAAATGACAACTTGTCTATCCACTGATAGACCCAAATCTGCAAGTAGCTTTCTCAACCAAGCTACCTCACATGCTGCCATAGCAGCACCTCTGTACTCGGCCTCTGTACTGGATAGAACTACCATAGGCTGCTTCTTGCTGCTCCAAGTCACAGCAGCACTCCCCAAAGAAAACATGAAGCCACTAGTAGATCTTCTATCTGAGATACTACCAGCCCAATCAGCATCTGCATATCCATGTACACATATCTCTGTCCCAGTCACAGCAGCACTCCCCAAAGAAAACATGAAGCCACTAGTAGATCTTCTATCTGAGATACTATCAGCCCAATCAGCATCTGCATATCCATGTACACATATTCTTTGTCCCAGTTTCATAAAATAGTCCACAATGCAAAGTAGACCTCACATACCTCAGTATGCGTCTCAATGCATCCAAATGCGGCTTTTGTTGAGGAACCTACATAAACTGACTCACCAACCCAACAACGTAGCTCAAATCTGGCCTGGTGATCGTCATGTAGATCAAGCTTTCTACTATGTCCCTATAGATAGTAGGATCCTCCAAAATCTCTCCAAAATCTGCACTCAACTTGCCATTCTGATCCAATGGCACTGAGATAAGCTTACAGCCTGTCATACTATACTTGGACAACATGTCCAAGCCATACTGTCTCTGCAATAATCCAATACCATGTGGTGACCTAATCACCTCAATGCCCAAGAAATATTTGAGCTCCCCCAGATCCTTTATCTCAAAATTTTATCTAAGCAAGATCTTTACATCAAAGATCTCTGCATCATGGTCCCTTGTAATGATCAAGTCATCTACATAGATGACAACAAGCATAACTCCTCTATCACCATGTCTCACATACAGCGAGAAATCTGCATTGGCTACATGAAAACCAATAGTGATAAGATATTCAAAAATCTTGTCAGACCATACAAGGCTTTCTTCAACCTGCAAACATGCTCGGGGTGACTCACATCCTCATAACCAGGTGGCTGCAACATATACACATCTTCCTGCAAATCCCCATGCAAGAATGCATTCTGAGGTTGACTATCCAAATGGTAACCGATTTGGGAACTTGTTGGCTCATTTAGAAGCTCTTAGGTAGTGGTGATATTAAGCTATGTAAACACCTTGAATTCAGTCCACACTATTTTTGACTGAATTAGGGTTTTCAGTCTGACCAAACTAGCCCCTTTGCACCCTAAAATGGCATCCAAATCAACCACTTGACAGCTTGTTAGATTTGCCTTAAGATTCCCTTTTAAGGCTTCCCAAAGCCCTTGAGATATCTTGAGTGGTTGGGGACTGAATTACACTTTTGTACTCATCTCACTACTGCAAAGGGTGTAGGAAAATCACCAAAATTTGGCCATACTCTCCTTGCAATATGGACCAAATCTCAATCATAGTCTACTAGCATTTGCCCAATGTCCAATCATGACATAATGTCCCAAGTAATCACCACCAAAATCATACACTTGCACATGCACTCTTATGCTTTTATCATTACCAAGTGTCCATGGCATGCTCAATCAAGTAATATTTGGCTTCCATAGCCTTGGCATACTTGCAATGTAGTCGAGTTGTGTGTCGAAAGAGTGCTTTATGCTTGCCAATCTCCTAGCCAAGACTTTCCACCCTCGTACCTAGTCTGAATCTAGGCACAAGTTGGGGCCAAGTCTTCACATCCAATGTACCTAATCCCCCTCCTTGCCACTTTTTCAACAGCACTGACGACAAGGAGAGTTTATGCCATGCTCCTCGGGTCTCTCCTTCAATGCCCGAGGTTCCCTCACAAGCATACTAAATGCTAGGAATTAAAATGAGAGTACAAGTGAGTTGTATGTGGATGTAACTTCGAAAAGACAAGGTAGGAGCACTTACAATGTATTTAGCATGACTCATGCTATTTTCATATTATGCATTACAATGAGCATGTACTCATGCTTTCCCTCAATCATCCAAAGTAGCTCCAATACACCAAATCACATCAAAACAACATCCAAATAGCATCCAAAACCATATGAATCACAAGGAATATGACTTGCAACAAGGATTAGCTTCAAGGGCTCCCAAGATCAATGCAATCATTGGCTCATGTAGGCACATGCATGTGCCTGATTTAGGCTAAGATTTGGCACTAATATATAAAGCCACAACTCACTATTTTCATGTATAGCACTTCAGCCCTTTGCCTTCACTTCATAGCCATCATTAATGAGTAAAACAATCATACAAATGACAAATAGAAGCTTCAATGGCTCAATGACCACATAAGGCATGATGCTTGCTTAATGTCAAGCAAAAGCTCATGAGAAGGCCAAGAAAATTTCTAGAAATTATAGCCTTAGCTATACCATATTCATGCATCCCCAAATCACTTCAATGGTGGATAAACTAACCATGCAAAACCCTCCAACTCAAGGTAATGCATACCATCATTGTATGTGGAATTCAAGATGGTAAAGTAATGGCATTCAAGAAGCTAGAATGCATTGATTAAGCCTCCCATTGTTATTTCCAAAATGTAGCCTTAATCATCAACCTTTACAATTCACCCTTTTAATTCATCAAGTAAAGGACTTAATCATAAGGCATAAAGTAGAGTTGATTGTTCAAAACTGAAGATGACGATCACAACTACCATAATTGCAGCTCGAGGGACTTCATTGCACATAGCAAAACTCTATAGAGGGGAAACGTCAGAGCTGCAAAATCTGCACCAATCAACACCAATCAAGGCATTAATGCCTAGATTGTCCTAGATTAGGACAAGCCTATTCTTGTTCTTACGCCTTGATTTGAAGCAAAAACAGTAACCCGGACCATCCAGAATAGTGCGGGTTAGCAAGACCCGGTAGTGCTCAAATCGTGGCCATCAATCAAGCATTGATAAATCCTTGGTCTTATTTAGGAGGAGAATCATTGAAACCCTAGGTAAATGCTAAGTTCTAGATGGATGAAACCCTAGTTCTCTGAGGATCAACATGAGGAGGAGAGAAAAGCATAAAGGTTTTGATTAAGGAAACTAATCATGATTAGTAGCATTTGTTTTCCAATTTTGGTCATGCCCTTTAGATTTTGGAGCGGCTACCCCAAATTTTGGTCCACGGTGACCCATAGGCCCCCAGAACTTAGAACAAATCAAAAATCAAGGAAATTTCTAGCATCCCACGATTAGCATGCTTCATTTCTTGATTAAGAAATCAAGAAAATAAAGAAACTCAAGAAAATTTCCAAGAAGGTTAAGAAAGATCAAGAAAATCAAGAATTCCAAGAAACTTCCAAATTTTCTTAAATCTAAGATGGACATGGATCAAAGATAAGGCTCTGATATCACTGTAATGATGGACATGGATCAAAGATAAGGCTCTGATACCACTGTAATGATGGGGAGAGAAAGAAAGACAATGCACTCATAATGGAGTACCACATGCACTCAAGGGAGTACCACCATACCCATGGAAGCTTGGAGCTCTAAGAAGTATGATTTGATTAGTCAAAATGATTAGATGCCCCTAGTTACAATTTGTTCAGTTATATACTTGCCCACATTTTCACACTTATTAATATTGAGCCCCCTACTTGCCCAGCCATATCCATTCACATGGGCTTCCCTTATGTTCAAAACCAAGCTCCCTTTATTACATCAGCATGCCCATCTTCAATAATAATATATGTCCATTTAATATATGAATTTATGGTCTTTTTTTGCGGTGTAAAAATTAAAAATTTTAATAAATGAGTTGTTTTCTCTTAGAATCTTAAAATTCCAAATTTAGAATTTGTGTGTGATTTTACCCTAATATAGGATTTTACAGCATCTAAAACGAACACCACATCTAGCCTATACTCAAATTTTTAGTTATTTTCAGTTAACATATGGTAAACGTAAACCTTAATAAGTGCACGACTAGGTGTTCGATCAATGGGCAATTTGCACCCCTACAACTAGGAAGACACCTTGGACATTTTCGCCCAACGCTTTGGTATGCATATCGAGGCCGCTGTCCTGAAAGATACATGCATACCACAGCTTTTGCCCATGCATAGGCACCATTCCTTTCCCCAGGCCCATGCAAGCCATAGGTCAGTGTACTTTCACCGTACACCGTCCTTTGGACCCATGCTTTGCTCTTCCTTTCCCTGCACCCCGTACCTGCACCTATATAAACCCCCAGCACCTCGTGGTGGTAGAGACACTCAACACTCTGTTCTGTCCATGCGTTTGTGTAGTGACCGTACCTGAGAGTCTATACCTAACACTTTGCACAGGACTATACTCGACAGCCCTCTGTACCCTCTTCTAGCAAGCCATTTTTGCCCATCTTCAAGTAAGACCTTTTGCAAAAAATTTCTTGCCTCATCTCACCCTTGTGAGTAGAGTGTCCTTAGCTGCTCTTTCCCCCTTGCGTGTGAATAGACTTAAGGGAGGACTCCCCTTTCTCTCCCTCTAGTTGCAACCTCCTTCCTTGAAAATTGAGTTTAAGGACACCTTCCTCCCCATTAGTACTGAAATTAGTAAGGGCTTTCCGGCTCTTAAGAGGTGGCTCCCACCTAGGAGTTTTTTGCTCATAACTTGAGAAAATGAGCTCGGATTTGTGATCCCACTGAAGCATTGGATTCGGAGCAAGATGGGCTACAAGAAGGCGGGTAGAATGACTCCTTCACAAAAGCATCAAAATATCACCTCGAGAGACGTGCACAACGGGGAGCCTAGAGAGGTCACTCTCGATGCAGCCCCAACTCTCCCCTTGGGGACCCCACAAGGAATTAATGACTAGGCTAGCTTGGTCATCATTTAAAAAAGAGTTTTCTCATTAATCTTTAATGATAAAAAATAATAAATTAAGAAAGAAGATGCCACTTTTCTTTATATTAAAAAATTCTATGAAATTATTGTTTTCTCATAAAAGTGATGTTGTCTATCATGTTCCATGGTTTAGTTTAGAAATTGTTATCTTGATTAAGTTAAAAAGTACAGGTACATCTTCTCCTTGCCTTGATGCTAACCCCGTTTCCATGCTTGTGTAGCCGAGCAGTGACGTTAGCAAGGCTCGGAGTCAGCCCAAGGTATCCCTCATACCATTGGAAAAATGAGGTTTGCCGATGGAGTCGAGTATTGTGATGCTGCCTAGTTCTGCGGGCCCGGGCTAGTGCGGTGAATAAGCCCTCCCTAGCACGTAGACATCCCTTTGAGGGATGGGAGGATCGAGCGATGGAGCCTGAGAGCGCAACAGGCTAGCTTGGGTCCTCCGCCAGGCAGCTGCCGATGATTAGGTGTATGGTCCCATAGGGATTGCCCAGTCTATAGAGGTTGGAAGGCCGAATGCTAGATCATCCGGCAGAATAAAATAAAGAGCCTAGATTTGGCTATGAATAATTTTGAACATTGTATCTAATTTTTTTAAATCAAATCCTTTGTTTGCAAGAATTGTTGTATTATTGATAAAGACTATTTAAACGAACAATGTGCAAGGTCATTAATTAAGAAACTTTTTTATTTATGTCAAATAATGTGGTAGGATTAACTAGAAAATAAATTAACACGTGAATTGGAGGTGGAAAGTGGGAGGATGGAATGCCTTGAAACAACCTATGGACGAGTGGACCTGATTAGTCGAGTAGCTTTCCAACAAATTAATTGAAGTTCCATGTTAGATAAATAGGTCCCTAGGCAACCCTACTCTAGAGGACTAGGTCAGCGGGGTTGTGCCTTGCATATCTAAGGAAAAAAGCGTTGTTTTTTCTAGACATCAAGAATAGAGGTTTCTTAAGTTAGTCGATCACTCTATCAATGGTTTGATTCTAGGAATCATTTAGAAAGACCACGCTCCCCCTTGTGTGATAGAACTAGGTCTTATCTACTAATCGTATCCTTGTATCTTTACATGGTCAAGGTGTCGATGAGTAGGAAACTTTCCCAAGTTAGACTTAGTAGACTACCTTAAAGGTTTTTCCCTATTTAGAAAGGGGGAGACCTTACAGAAAAATAGGCACATTGTAGAGATAGCACGAGCATTGATGAGACATAGAAGAATATGCCGCATAGCTATTAGATTGAAGCTATTTCTACAACTGTTTATATCATGACTAGGACTCCTATTACAGCCATACATGATGTAATACTAGAGGAGAAACTCAATGGCAAGAAACCTAATTTATCTCACTTGAAATATTTTGGATGTATTACCTATGTGCATACCTATGTGCATGTGCCAGATGAGTTGAGTACAAAGCTAGATCCAAAGGTTGAAAAATGTGTGTTTATTGTATATTCCCTTGAGCAAAAGGGATATAGATGCTATAATTACTACATGTGGGTTGAGGGTAAGTAGAGATGTTGTGTTTGATGAAATGAGTAGCTAGTATTTTGCTAAATAAGATGTTATTGGGGTTGATATAACTGGAAATGTGATTGCACAGAATGCATGTCAGCAATCACAGTCATTGATTGGACTTGGAGAGTCCTCTTCTGTTGGATCTGTTGATAAACCATGGAGTGGAAGGCTGCGTCATAATAATAATCATGGGAATCTAGTTGGTACATCATATAAAGGTAAATAGAAAGTGGTTGAGCCCCTTTTGGTATGCTTGATATTTCTATAGGCCATTCTTTTGTTGATGGAGAGTCTAGTGGCTCAAAGTTGAGCCTTGAAGAGGAGCTTGACATTCTAGCAATGAGGAAACCTGGTGTAAAGAACGCTTTGGAAGCCATGAATGCAAAGTTACAAAGATGTGGAAGAGTCAAAAACCCTGTGCAAAGGTTGACTTATGATGGTTATGTGGCACATCACTATGCTTACATGGAAAAAGTTGTGCAAGTTGTAGAGCCCACACGTTTTGATGAGGTGAAACATAATAGTGATGGTAGCATAAGTAGGTACAATGCTAGATTGGTAGCCAAAGGATATGTACACACACATGGTATTGATTATGAGGAGACATTTTCCATGGTTGCAAAGATGGCAACTATGAGAGTTGTGATTTGAGATGGTCAGCTAAAGGATACTTTTCACATGAGATAGATGTAAAAAATGTGTTCTTGCATGGTGACTTGCAAGAAGAAGTGTATATGGATCAGCCACCTAGTTTCGACGATATAGGTCACCCAGAGTATGTATGGAAGCTTCATAAGGCTTTGTATAGGGTGAAGAAAGCTCCACGAGCATGGCATGACAAGATTGTTGAGTATCTTTTCACTATTGGTTTTCATATGGCAGATGCAGATCACTCTTTGTATGTGCGCAAGAGTGATAAGGGTATTTTGATCATCGCCATCTATGTAGATGCTCTTATTGCTGGAAATGACAACTAGGAAAAGATTGAGCATGTGAAATTTCTTCTCAAAACAAAGTTTGACATGAAAGATTTGGGAGATCTGCACTACTTTGTGGGCATTGAGTTCATTCGCACACCTAATGGTATTTGGTTGTCATAGAGATAGTATGTATTGGACATCTACGTGTTAAAGAAGAAAGAAGGGGGGCAGGTCACCAGAAAATTGGAAATAAAGGTTCAAGCATGGGATGGCTAGATGTAAGCCAATCTTGGTGCCATTAGATTAAAATGACAAGCTCAGTGTGAATGCAGGTTATTTGTTAGAGGACCCCACTATGTACAGGAAAATTGTGGGGAGTTTGATTTATGTCAGCATGCTAGATTTGATTTACACTATTGGCTTAGAGAGCTAATTTATGCAGGTTCCACGCAAACCACATCTTGACAGTGTGCGATGAGCACTTCAGTATTTGAGGGAAACTATTGATTATGCATTGTTTTATGCAACAGGTGTACCATTGGAGCTATATGGGTACACAGATGCAGATTGGCCAGGTAGCATCTCAGACAGGAGATTTACCAATGGATTTTTGTTTTCATTGGGGAGTGTTGTTGTTGTGACATGGAGAAATAAGAAGAACCCCACTGTAAGATTCCTCCTCAGCCTGAATAATGAAAAAGCTTTTATCTCAATCCTCTGTAATCATTCCCTATTTAAAATACAAGAAAATATTATTTTTCCTTGTTTTTGCCTAGAGAGAAGAAAAATTCTAGAGAGAGATAATTCAATATTAAGATATTTTTAGATATAAAAATTTTCCTAATATCTAAAATATATTTCCCTGAAATAGAAGTTCAAAATAAATTCTCCAAGGTGCATTAGGAATCAATTAAAAATGATATAAGGGACCTTAACCTAAGGGTCTAGATTTTCAGAAATTTCTAAATTATAGTCCAATTAAGGTTCCTATGGGCCAATAGGATTAATCCAAGTGTTGGGATGAGAAAAATCCAATGAATAAAAGAAAATACCCAAAAATGAGTAAATGCTCACATAAGATGAAGAGTTGTCTGAGTACAAGGTTTATTAGTTAAAAATTAAGAGATATTACTAAAAAATGAGATATTTTGAAGAAATGATGAATTTTTGACACCTTGGTAAGGAGAGGGGGACCTTTGAGGTAGGCGCCTCCTTCACATGTGTGGAAGGGTTTTTTAATTCAAAAAAATTGTGATATTTTTTATCTCTCCTCTCTCTTGGATCAAATTGGATCAAAAGGGGAGCCAAACTGGTCCAAATCTTGTCCAAATTTAGTCAAACTAAAGCTGGAAAATTCTAGAGCCCAGTTGGACTCAGTTAGTGGCCTCCCTCACCTATAAATAGACCCTCGTTCTTTTGTTTCTCATCTGTGAGCTATACCATGCCAGTATTACATTAAAATAATCATATTTTCTATTATCCCTTAAAAATCCTTTACTTTTGGTCAAAAAGCTTAAGAAAAAGCAAACCCAACCTTCCTCAAAGGACAACCTATGTTCCAAGAGACATTGCAGGTCTCTCTTCTTTCCTCTCATCTCAGGTTCAATTCCCTATCGGCACCTTGCTCTAAGGTAGCCCAAGCCTATGGAATGACCTAAAAGACTGGATGGAGGGACGTCTCAGAGCAAGCATGTATACAAAACCATAGAGCCCGACAGCTCTGATGAATCCGAGGAGGAGGAATTTCATATACCTCATAAGGTAAGAGGAACCCCCACGGTTCGACAAGACACAGGTGCCCAACCACTTTAAGACCTTCCAAATGGTCGACCGATTTGTCCAATATGACTCGGCTCAGAGGTTTGCTTAGTGGGAAACCTGGGACCTCATGTGACGGTTCACAACTAAGGTCAAGGAAGTAAACTTAGCAGGCCCAGGTGAAGACTTGAGGCCGATATTTATTGCAGAAGACATTTCAAAGGAAGAAGAGACCAAGCTCATCACACTCCTGATAGAATCCCAGGACTGTTTCACTTGGAAGTACACGGATATGAAGGGTGTACCTCCAGAAGTGGTCCAACACACCATTCCAATGGTCGATGGAGCCAGGCCGATTAAACAACGAGCTTATCCCATGAACCTTACGTACTCCAAGATAGTCCGTGAAGAGATTGAAAGACTTACGATGTTAGATTTATCTATGAAATCGAGCATACGGAGTGGGTATCACCAATCGTGATAGTGCCCAAAAATAATGGAAAAGTCAGAGTGTGTGTTGACCTCAAAAAGGTTAATGCCGCCACCATTAGGGGCCACTATCCCCTACCATTCACCGAACACGTGCTAGAAAGAGTAGCGGCAAAGGAAGCTGATTGATCCTAAGGACCAGCACAAAATAACCTTTGCCACTGAGTGGGGTACATATGCATACCGAGTCATGTCCTTTGTATAAGAATATGGCACAATGGAAAGAGATAGCAAGACAAAGTACAATAGACAATGTAATAGATACACAATGGAGAGAATTTAAAATTTTGATTATACTAAAGAGGTACAAGTGATGGTGCTATCCACCCTTGCGCTCTTAAGTAGAGCTTAGATGACAATCTAGACAGAATCTGGAGGATGGAGTATGTACAAATTTTAGAAGGGGGTGGATACTCACAAGCATTGGTGGATACCTTAGCTCATGGCAACCATGTCCATATATAGTACTGTAGGCGGTGTGGTAAACACTTATACAATGAGGGTGGTTACATTGCTAGACATGGTCACCACCTATGTATCAAGAATGCATCCCACTGACTCACAAGCATTGGTGGACAGAATCTGGAGGATGGAGTATGTACAAATTTTAGAAGGGGGTGGATACTCACAAGCATTGGTGGATACCTTAGCTCATGGCAACCATGTCCATATATAGTACTGTAGGCGGTGTGGTAAACACTTATACAATGAGGGTGGTTACATTGCTAGACATGGTCACCACCTATGTATCAAGAATGCGTCCCACTGACCATCGACCGCGCTGCCCACTAATGATGGACCTAGTATCCGAGGGAATATTCTAAAGAATATTCCTCATACCATCTCATCAAGGTCTCCCGCCCTCGAACCCCCGCCAGGGGAGCTGCTAGTCCCCTTGGGAGCACCCACAGTCAGGGTGATGCCCCAGACCCCAACTAACGCTCGTACCCCTGACCATCTCCTAACCATCATCAATGGTCACAATAATGACCCCATCAGCACACCTAAGCCGAGGTTCCCACTAAAGGCATATGCACAATGGCTACTCCTCATAATGGTGGGGGCCTAACAAATGTGCATTATACATCAAAGTCAGATACATGGTGAGAGGAAGGCATTGAGTGTATACTAACACCCCCCTCAATGTCCACCTAAAGATGAACTAGGTTTTTGGTCCAACGCCAAGTTGATGAAGATGTCGAGTGAGCTGATCCTTCCCAAGAGCCTTGGTGAAGATGTTGGTGCATTTTTTCTATGTAGAGAAATACTCCAAGTCCATTATCTCATCCTCCATCAGCTATCGCACATAATGATACTGAATCTCAATGTGCTTCGTGCAAGCATGAAACACAAGGTTCTTGGAGATAGCCATGTAACTCTGAGTGTCGCACCACAAGATTGTAGCCTCCCTAATGAGAACTACCATGTCAACCAAGATTCTCCTAAGCCATACTACCTCACAAGCTGCCTTATATACTCACACTCTTTTTCTACATCTCCTTTAGCACGGAAAATCCAATGTGACCAAATCGCTCGTGCCAAAGCTTGTTTGTGCTCTTATTTTGTAGACACTATAAGGGCACTCAGCTCGTAGAGATTGTTGCGCCTTACTCCTTTGCTGACTACCTTGCCAACAACATCTAGAATTTATGCTTTAGTTTTCTTGAAGCGTACTTCAAGTCCACGATCTATCATCGAAGCAACTGATAGTAGATTTCTCTTTATCTGTGGTACATAGAGCACATCTAACAGCTTCTTCTCTTTACTTGTAGCTACCACAAAAGATATGGCTCCAAACCCTTTGACTGGACATTTAGCATTATTCCCAATAACAACACTGATGGACTAGGAACTATACTAGCCTTTCTTTTACTGGTCATGTTTTGGGATGCTCCACTATCCAAAATCCATGAATCATCAACTGGAGCCTGAGCAGATGAACATACCTCTTCAATGGCAACCCAAAGTTCAAGATTGGTCTTGACATTGTTGACTGACTCCTTTCCCTTCCATGAAGACTTCAAGGTGCCGTTCTTCTCGTTAGCTTGCTTCTTTCTATAGTCTTTGACAGCGTGGCCCTTCTTGTTCAAAGTAATAATAGCTCCCTTGAAACATCTTCTTCTTTGGCTTCTTCTTTGACAGCGTGGCCCTTCTTGTTCAAAGTAATAATAGCTCCCTTGAAACATCTTCTTCTTTGGCTTCTTCTTCTTCTCATCAAAAGATGTTGCGCCTTTGCCTTTAGCATTGGCCGAAAATGCAGCATCACTACCATCGCAGGTCTTCAGCTGCATCTCCTCGTCAAGTAGCATAGGACTAAATTCTTCAAATGATAAAGACGGTACTATAACCTGAGTGTTTAGTGATGTGGCCAAGCCATCATACTTCTATGAAAGAATTCAGATGCACCCTTGGGCCAACTCCTCACTAGTGTGTGTAATCTCAACAACAACCATTTGATATCGTAGATTTTTGATCCACAAGATAAATGCTTCAGCAGTTTCTCCTTTAGCAAACTTTTCAGCACATCAAGCCAATTCTCCAGGTTCAAAATCCTGGTCTGATTGTGAGTCTCATACTGATTTCTTAATATGATCCAAGCCTTTGTAGCCTTGGTAGTATGTTAAATCAGATTGAAAACAGATCACTTATGTTGGTGAGTGACGATGGCACAAAGTGTGTCAACATTGCACCTTCTCTATGCTCGAAGAAGTGTAGCATCTTCTCCATGCTCAAAGAAGTGTAGCATCTGGCGGAAGCATGTTTGTAGGATTGTTGGGCTCAGGACTTCCCACTGGGTGGTTCTGCATCCATTCCCATAACAATTTCTAGGAGCTCATAAGAGTCTAGAATGGCATTGATTTTGAATTTCCAAAGAGTATAGTTTGTCCCATCAAGCTTGCCTTTTGTGAAGGGACGCGGATGAATGCACAAGACTGGTCACCCAGCAGCAGCAACAGAGGTAGAAACCATCACTCCTAGGGTTCTATGCAAAGAAAGACTAAACTTTATGCACTATTCTTGCTAAGAGAATCTAAGCTCTGATACCATATAAGAATATGGCACAGCAGAAAGAGATAGTTAGACAAAGCATAATAGACATGCAATAGATACACAATTAAGAGAATTTAAAATTTTGATTATAGGTGATGGTGCTGTCCAGTTGTGCGTTCTCAAGTAGAGCTTAGATGGCAATTTAGTCAGTATGTATGAAGTGTAGAAGGGGGTGGATACTCACAAGAATTGGATACCTTAGCTCATGGGGCAACCATGTCCATATATAGTACTATAGGCGGTGTGGTAGACGTGTATACAATGAGGGCGGTTACACTGCATAGACACGATCACTGCCCGCATATTAAAAACGCAACCCACCGACCACCGACCACTGCCCCACTAATGATGGAATTGGTATCCGAGGGAATATTCCTCATACCATCTCCTCGGGGTTCCTGCCCCCAAACCCTTGCCAGGGGAGCCACTAGCCCCCCTAGGACCCCCAGATAGGGCGATGCCCCAGACCCCAACTAACGCTCGTACCCCTGACCATCTCCTATTAACCATCATCAATGGTCACAATAATGACCCCATCGGTGTCTATGCCGGGGTTCCCACTAAAGGCATATGCACCATGGCACTCCTTATAATGGGGGCCTAACAAATGTGCATTATACATCAAAGTGAGATACATGTTGAGAGGCAGGCATTGAGTGTATACATCAAAGTGAGATACATGTTGAGAGGCAGGCATTGAGTGTATACTAACACTTTGGGTTGATCAATGCCCTGAAACCTTCCAACGCCTCATGTATACGGCTCAGAAGGAATATCTTTGGAAGTTCCTTGAAGTCTTCAAGGATGACCTTTGTGTCAATTACTTTTGGAAGGAGCACCTAACATGTCTGCGCAAAGTGATAGAAAGATGCAGGTTATATCGAATCTCGTTGAACCCTCTCAAATGTCAATTTTGGGTTTGACACGGTGTGATTCTGGGACACATTGTCTCCAGGTAGGGAATTTTGACCGATGACAACAAATTGCGGATCATTCTCGAGTTTCCCCCACCCACAAACTTTAAAGGTGTCCAACGCGTCAGGGGACATGTCGGCTATTATCGATGATTCATTTTCATGTACGCTGATATTGCTAGACCCCTTTACGGACTCCTTATTGTTTTTGAGTGGACTAAAGAATGCCAACAGGCTTACACAACTCTCAAAAAAGCCTTGGCAAGCGCTCCAATCCTCAGATTCCCCAATTGCGATCTCATCTTCCATGTCCACATTAATGCCTTAGCATTTGCTGATGCGTGCTAGCGCAACCAAGCGAACACAAGATGGACTTTCCCATTATTTTTTTCCAGTTGCGGCCAACTCAACGAAGCTGAGAAAAATTACATCACAACCGAGAGGGAGGGATTAGCGATGGTTTACATGGTTAAGAATTTTCGCCATTATCTTTCGGTGACCACTTTTGTTTTCTTTGTAGACCATCAAGCCCTTTTGTACCTAGTAAATGAGCCCTATATGATAGGTAAAATCACTAGGTGGCTCCTTATTTTGCTTGAGTTTGACTTCACCATCACGGTAAGGAAAGGCTCTCAGCATGTTCTTGCAGACCACATGTCAAGGATCCCCAATGGTGAACAACCAGTGGGGGTAGATGATGATTTACTAGATGCCGCCCTATTCCAACTTTGCATGATTTTTGAATGGGGCAAAGAAGTAGCTCACTTCTTAGCCAATGACTTACCGGTTGATCCTCTCCTCAACAAAGACTGCGCTCGTGGTTTAATAAAAAAAAAGACCCCTTACCAGCTTATCACGGGCCAACTTTACAAGCAGGGCAAAGACAAAATCCTAAGACGTGTTCGGGAAGACGAATATGTCTTCCTC
Source organism: Cibotium barometz (assembly GCF_041138505.1). Lineage (NCBI taxonomy): Eukaryota > Viridiplantae > Streptophyta > Polypodiopsida > Cyatheales > Cibotiaceae > Cibotium > Cibotium barometz. Next base: position 1,612,726 of record NC_141086.1, read on the forward strand.
CTTGAACAGGCTCACTCTGCTTATGCTCGGGAAAACTTTGCACTCCATATCATTGCTTGCAAGATTCTCATAGCTAGGTTATGGTGGCTCACTTTAATGGATGACGTTACTAAGTATGTCAAACGATGTGATGAATGCCAATGTGTAGCAATTCCTTGTTTCAAGGATCACATGCCCCTGAACCCCATCGCGTCTTTACAACCATTTGAGAAATGGGGCATAGACTTCGTAGGATCCATTAGTTTGGCAACCAAATATACTCAAGCTCGATATATAATTGCTGCCACAAATTATTGCACCAAGTGGGTAGAAGCTCGTGCAACCCTCAAGGCTAATGCCGGCTAAATTCCTCTATGAATCAGTGATCACATGCTTTGGTTTCCCTCTCAAGCTCGTCAGTGAGACAATAGGACACATTTCATTAATGAGGTAATTAAATTCCTTTTACAAGAGTTCCTTGTCACCCACAGGAAGTCCTCCCCATATTACCCCCGTAAAAGCAGATGGCCAAGCTAAAAGCACTAACAAAATCCTGTGTGCCATTCTTACCAAAACCATGGAGGCTAGCCACAACGATTGGAAACAGAAGTTTCCGGCTACACTTTGGGCTTATTGAACTTCATACAAGGCTGCAACCAATACTACCCCTTTCAAGTTAGCTTATGGTATAAAAGCGGTCATGCCCATGGAGTTCTTAGTCCCTAGTCTACATGTCATAGTGCACGAAAAACTCATCAAAAATGCCTTAAGCTGTCGCTTATTCAAGCTTAAAAAGCTTGACGAAACATGCCTTTTTACAATCTACAACATGATTGTAGAGAAGTTAAGGCATAAACAATGGTTTGATGACCAGCTCAAGGATAAATAGATAAATGAGGGAGACATGGTCCCCTTATTCAGTACCAAAACACATAAGAAAAATCTCAAGCTCAAAGGCTTAGACCTTTCCTAGTCTCTAAGATAACCCCACAAGGCGCTATGCTCATTGAAACACTTGTGGTGTTGAGATGGTTGCTTACTTTAATGGTAGCAAACTTAAACGCTAATATGGACTTCTCACAGAGGCCACTTTAAAAGCCATCCCCATGATAAAAAACAACGAAAGAAGGACCATGAGGATATGAAAAAAATTGCACAAGAAGAGGCCAAGGAAAGGCAAGGCAAGCGTAGGCAAAAGCATATCATGATCAACGTGGCCCAATTGGTCGACTTAGAAGAAGAAGAAGATTGGGAGGTGAAGCCAGCTCTCGGCCGCGGCTAGGAATGACCACCCCGACAAGCTTTGTCCAAAAATTAGCTCTTGTTGATACAAGGTCTAGTTACAATTTGATGTCATATGAAACTTGGTGTTCCCTTGGGGAACCCACACTAAAAGAAACCCCTGCCACTATCACAACGGTTGCGTCACAGCATGTTCATTGCATTGGCACAGTTACACTCTCATTTCACATTGGAAATAATCCCTTGGAAGGAAAGTTTTATGTGATGCCTGTAGCAACAATGCATGGAGAGATCCTCCTAGGCAGAGGATGGATGGGACATAACCGATGCCACATTGACTGGCTGCTCTCATGATAGATGAGGAGCCAACCCCCGCTACCTTCCTAGACCAAGAACTCCCCACTCCACCACCCACTATTATTCAGTCACCTCACCCTACCAATCCATCCCCCTAAAAAAGAGGCCGTTACTCATGCCAACCACACAAATGTCTCTAACTCCCACACCACCACCATGCATAGTAGCAACTCGCACTCAGATCGCCACTTCGCAAGTTGCTGCCCCATCAAGCCACACTAACCCAACGAACAAAGCTAACGCCACTAACAAAAGTCCCCAAAGTTCATCATCTCACCTGTGGGTTTCTAAGAAGCTCCTCACAGGACAAGGCTACTATGAAGGTGAATCACACTTGTGGATCCCTAAAAGATCTCACTGTCCCCCTCGTCCACATGCATCCAATGCTTCTTATCCCTCACATCGCCAACCAATTCGCCAACCTCAAGCCTACAGGGAGAGGGCCAAGCGTAGGCCCAAGAGTTATATCCCTAAACCAAACCCTCCATGCCAACCTCCAAAATCAACTCTTCAGTGGATTTGAAACCTCTTCTCCGTGCCCAACACTTCTATGAGGGCAATCCTCACATTTGGATTCCTTAATCTCCCCAATACAAACCCCCACCTCGTGTCACTCCATCGTCCCTTACCCTGAAATGGATGCCCAAGGCATCACCTGCCAAGGTAAGCAAACCCCCACCTCGTGTCACTCCATCGTCCCTTACCCTGAAATGGATGCCCAAGGCATCACCTGCCACGGTAAGCAAAAACTCCAAGCTAATTGCCATGCTGCTGCTGCTGATAGAATTCCTTACAGATATACCTTCAACGTTAACAACCCCCCCACCACTCATTGTAAGGCTACCACCAGAGGTTACAGAAATGCCATCATGAGCTCCACCAGCCTTAGGTACTTCCTTTTGCAAACCGCTCTCGAATTCCTCAAGGAAGTAACTCCCACTTACTCACCAACACCTAACTAGAATCGACTCCTTGTCTTGGCAAATTGGACTTGTGACGATCAGTACAAAACCCGCAAAGTGGTGATGGCAACATAGCCTATGTGTACAAAACCTGTTAGTAGAGGGTGCACAAAAAAAAAAGTCACAGGCATTCCAAATTTTCCACTGTAAGATCCCTGACCCCACCGTGCAACAAATTCAGGGGTGCTAGCAGCGGAAGTAGCACTTCTTGCGTGGGGCAGGGTCCCACACTCGGGGCCTCGCCCACGGATATCCGGACAAGAGACTAATCCATCGGTTTTTCCAAAACCAAACCTAGAAAAACTTCCTTTGCCCGGAAAGCACGGGCGATTCCACCAGGATAACTTTTCCGTAACGTAGTCAAGGTTATAACTGACCAAACTGATCCGACCGAACCAAAAAAACACTCGATCAGATCAAGGAAGAAACTTGCACTTGGATCATAGAGATCAACGCTTTTTTCCCCATCGAGAGGCACAATCGTTGATTCTTATCTATAGAACAATTACTATCCGGGATTTACTTCATCTATCGTATTATAACAGAATTGAGTCTCATTTTACGGATCCATCAGTCGTCCAGCCTAATCCCATCCAATCCCATGGGTTAGCCAACCATTGTAGTGATGGGATCCAATTAGGAATTTGGTTAGGTTTTGTCCCGGGTACCAGGGAAAAGAGTTCCCAGGCCCCCTAGCCGGATGTTCATGCAAACATAAAACTAGTTACACCACTTACACACCCAATATGAAATTGCCTTTTTCTCAGCATCAGCTATCTTTAAAACAATCCTTTAATGAAACCATTGTGTCACTGATCACAATCCTCAAAATCTCTAGTTGAATCCTTATTTCCAATCATCCCTTCATCGGACCACCTATCAGGGGTCTTTTCAATAGTTCCTAGCTCATAGTACTCGGCAATATAATCACTTATAAAAATCAAGATGGAATCTCCGTTGAAGATCAGCAAGATCAACCAACAGATCCATATAAAAGAGCCATAGATTCATCCGTTGAGGACCAGCAAGGTCAATCAACCAGATCCATGCCCGGTTTCAGAAAACAACTCTTACTCCTTGTTCCAATATCTTCCACAACGCACGTGTGGGTATCTTCGACGACCCAGAGCCCGAGCACCGTATGGTCAGCACCCTCTAGGATCCTTCGCAGGTCACCTAGCGCTTCACTCATAGGCCGCTTCCTTGGTCCCTCATCCACCGTACCGGAAGCTCACCATTTAAATCGAACCGAGGCTGGTCAAGACCTCGGCCGACCTTGCTACGCGAGATGTCCTCCGTTGACTCTCCGTCAGCTATTGCAACTTTATCAGGTAGGTCTCCCCACCACGACCACATTCTCGAGATAGTTAAAATGCTTCCCCAGCATTCTTGACATAAAACAGTCATTTACAAACAGTTCACAAATACAGTTTCTATAATGAACTCACGTCTTTCCAAATTGTTTCACATCAATCCATATTACTTAACCCAAATCCAAATCATGTGTATCCATTCTTGACCAGATACATCATTTTTCATCCCATCACATCAGATTCATTCACTTCACATCACATCCATTCCTATCTTTCTTAATTTACATTACGTCTCATCACATCCATTTCTCATTACATCTCATTCGTTCACATCTTATATTAATCATTCACACTATGATTCACCTCATCCATTGGCTCATATCGACTTCGTATCCATTCACATACATATTCGCATTCATGATTCCACATACACATCCACATTCGTACATCCACATTCACATCTACATCCATACATCCATTTTCACATCCACATTCATACATCCACATCCACATCCACATCCACATTCATATACATCCACATCCACATCCACATCCATACATCCACATCCATATCTACATCCATACATCCATTTTCACATCCACATTCATACATCCACATCGACATCCATACATCCATGCATCCACATCCACATTCATACATCCACATCCACATCCACATCCACATCCACATCCACATCCATATCTACATCCATACATCCATTTTCACATCCACATCCACATCCATACATCCACATCCACATCCACATCCACATCCACATCCATACATCCACATTCACATCTACATCCATACATCCATTTTCACATCCACATTCATACATCCAGATCCCTACATCCACATCCATACATCCACATCCATATCTACATCCATACATCCATTTTCACATCCACATCCACATTCACATCTACATCCATACATCCATTTTCACATCCACATCCACATTCACATCTACATCCATACATCCATTTTCACATCTACATCCATACATCCATTTTCACATCCACATCCACATTCATACATCCACATTCACATCTACATCCATACATCCAGTTTCACATCCACATTCATACATCCACATTCACATCCACATTCATACATCCACATCCACATCCACATCCATACATCCACATTCACATCTACGTCCATACATCCATTTTCACATCCACATTCATACATCCACATCCCTACATCCACATCCATACGTCCACATCCACATCCACATCTACATCCATACATCCATTTTCACATCCACATCCACATTCACATCTACATCCATACATCCATTTTCACATCCCAATTCACAGGACATCTACATCCATTCATCCATTTACATTTATCTGATTCATATTCTTCCATCCATCCATTCATAGAATGAAAGAGAATTTTAATATTTTGATATAAAGATTCTTTACGTATCCAATTAGGCATAAAGATAACTTTAGTAGGAATAACACTTTTATAAAAATCCTTTTATGCATCTATTTATGCATAAATTCGATTTTAAGGAAAATAACACTTTCGAATTAAAAATAAACCTTTTATGCATTTTACTATGCATAAATTCCATTTTAATGAGAATAACACTTTCAAAATAAAAATAAATCTTTTATGTATCTATCTATGCATAAATTCAATTTCAATGAAAATAATTCTTTCGAAATAAAAATAAATCTTTTATGCATCTTTCTATGCATAAAATCAAAATTGATAAGAATAACTCTTTTGGATTAAAAGTAAAATTCTTTATGCATCTATTTATGCATAAAATCAAAATTGATGAAAATAACTCTTTTAAATTGAAAATAAAATTCTTTATGCATCTTTCTATGCACAAAATCAAAATTAATAAAAATAACTCTTTTGAAATAAAAATGGATTTCTTTATGCATCCTTCTATGCATAAAATCAAATTTGATGAGAATAACACTTTTCGATTAAAATAAATTCTTTATGCATCTTTCCATGCATAAATCCAATTTAGTAGGAATTACACTTTTAGAATAAAAGAATTTCTCTTATGCTTCTTCCCATGCATAAAAACTAAATCCAATGAAAAATAATTCTTTTCAAATAAAATCTTTCTTTTATGCATATATTTATGCATAAATTCAATTCTGATGAAAGTCACACTTTTATAATAAAACAATTTCTTTTATGCATCTAATTTATGCACAAAATCCATTTATGATGAAAATCACTCTTTTAATATAAAAAAAATCTTTCATGCATATGTTTATGCATACAAATCATTTATGATGAAAATCACTCTTTTAATATAAAAAAAATCTTTTATGCATCTAATTTATGCATAAAATCCATTTATGATGAAAATCACTCTTTTAATATTAAAAAAATCTTTTATGCATACAAATCATTTATGATAAAAATCACTCTTTTAATATAAAAAAAATCTTTTATGCATATGTTTATGCATACAAATAATTTATGATGAAAATCACTCTTTTAATATAAAAGAATTTCTTTTATGCATCCATTTATGCATAAAAGTCATTTATGATGAAAATCACACTTTTAATATAAAAAAAATATCTTTTATGCATATGTTTATGCATTGATGAAAATCACTCTTTTAATATAAAAGAATTTCTTTTATGCATCCATTTATGCATTAAAATCATTGATGATGAAAATCACTCTTTTATGATCAAAATAAAAATTTCAATATGCTTCCTCCTATGCATAGAATTTAATTCTAAAGAAAGTAACACTTTTTTAATAAAATATTTTTAGTATGCGTTTTTCTATACCTAGGATGAAAAATAACACTTTAAGAATACATATAGGAAGGGAATTACTCTTTTGAAATAAAAAAAATAAAACTTATTTTTCACAATTTTAGAAAATTTTGCCATAACCTCCTTTGTATGGTTGACCATTTTTCAATTTTAACTCTCTAAAATTAATTAGAAGTTCACCAAGAGTATTTAAATCATTCTAATGTAAACATTTTCTACTTATCAAAGAGAAACATTATGAAAAGCTTGATTTTATCCATTAATCATTCATCTAGGATAAAGAATGGTTGGATTTAGTAAAGAAGAGAGGGGAATGCCTTTTTTCAATGAGGCATAACATCATATTCATTTTAGAGAAGACAAAAATCATAAAAACCATTAAAATTAAGCATAAATGAGAATTTAGGTATTTTCTTACTACCATTTATCAATTAAATTCAATAGCATTAAAAAGCCATTCCAATTAAGCTTCTCAAGCTTGAGAGAGGTTGAGAAGAGAGAAACATTGAGAAATTATAGAAAAAGATCAAAATTCACCCTTTACCTTACAAATTGCTTGATTCTTTGATCACGGTAGAGGCCCCCAACCAATCAATTGGTTTGGTATGTTGATGGAGCCACCAATGGAGATTGAAGAAGGAGGGAAGCTCCAATTTCTTCAATTTGGAGAGAATTTTAGAGAATAGTAAAAATTATCATTATTTCAGCATAATTCTGGCATAGTATAATTCTCCTATTTTTTTACAAAGGGCTCAAGTTCTATTTATAGGAGAGGGAGGCTCTAACCAAGACCAACTGATTTCTAGAATTTTCTAGATTCAATTTGGTTGAATTTGGACCAGATTTGGACCTAGTTTGGTTCCTTTTTTTATTCGGTTTGATCCAAGAGAGAGGAGAGATAAAATATCACATTATTTTTGAATTTAAAACTCATTGAAGTAGGCGCCTCCTTGAAGGGACTCCCCTTCCTTACACATGTGTCAAAATAGAATCATTATACCCAAAATATCTCATTTTTTTAGTAATACTCATAGTTTTTTACTAATAACCCTTGTACATAGTCAACTCTTCATCTTATGTGAGTATTTACTCATTTTTGGGTATTTTCTTTTACAAATTGGATTTATCTCCTCCCCACACATGGATTGATCTTATTGGCCCATAGGAACCTTAATTGGACCATAATCCAAAAATTTCTGAAAATCTAGACCCTTAGGCTAAGGTCCTTTATACCCATTTCCAATCTAGACCCTTAGGCTAAGGTCCTTTATACCCATTTCCAATTAAATCCAATTGCACATTGGAAGGTTATTTTTGAATTTTTGTTTCAGGGGAATTTATTTTAGACACTAGGAGGATTTTTATATCAAAAAATATCTCAATTTTGGACTACCTCCCTCTAGACATTTTCTCTCTCTAGGTCACTTATGAAAAATAATCATAAGGTGGAGCATAAGCTCCTTTACTTCACCGAACCCTACTATAGAGCTATTGCTTCAGATCCCGTGGTGGTACAGAAGTTTGATCTGCTCAGCTTGGAAACACTACCCACTTTGGAACCATGGGGCCCCGACCTTTACAACACATTTTTTTTCACAGAGAGCTATGGCGCCAATCAACACACAGGCGAGGTCTTGGACATCGAAGGGTAGAGGCATAAGGTGCAGCTGAGCGTGGAGCTGATGCGCGCAATGCTTTGGCGTTTCCTCATATGATCCAGCCATATGTTCGCCTCAACAATGCAACAAAGCTCACTAGAGGCCTGTACAGGGGAAACCCCAACAAGGATGGAGTCGAGTGGGGGAACATAGCATAGGAGGATCTGGTTATGCCTATAAGAGCTTTGCAGTTTCTACTTACTACTAGGTGGACCGACCGATTCAACCACTGTAGTATGACCACATTGGCTAGAGTCCACCAGAGCAAGATGGTGAATTGGGCCGACTATCTCTTCAGAGAGCTATACGCAATTTTCTTGAACCCCCAAGGAAAGCTAGCTACTGCTGCAACCTTATTGACTAGGGTCCTCTATTATGGTGTTGAATGGGAAGAATTGCCAAGGGCAACCCAGCTAAGCGGGCCAGATGCGGCGATGATCTCTCTACCCTCACCATCCAGTTCTCCTAATCCACCACCAGTGAAGAGGCCCCATCACGCGCTAGATGTCATAGAATAGGTTCTACCGCCCCCCAACTCCAGGCCAACATAGGAGGAACTTGCAACAGCTACAAAAGCCAGTAAGAAGGCCGAAGAGGAAGAGGAAAAGAAGAGGAAACCATATTTTTTCAACAGAAGCCTGTTTGAAACATTGCCTCCTGAAATATTCCAAGAGATGCCATCATATGCAAAGGCTGGCCCTTCCTCCCCCCCAGTGCCACACATAGAACACCGTGAACACTCTTCGTTGGGTCCGCTCGGGCAGTTTCAGTTCAAGTCAAGCATACATGCAGCCCATGGAGATGTTCCAAACTTTGCACTTGGCTTCTCACATATGGCATGCGAGCTCATCACCCAAATGATAGAGTGCATCTACAGGCAACAAGAGGTGGTGCAGATGTCCCAAAACGGGAGAGGCTCTTAGCCAAGGCCTAGGAGGGTGCAATGTCTAAAGACCTATAGCAGACATACCTTCAGTTTATGGAGCTCTAGAAGAAGTTTGATCAGCAACCGAGCAATTGGGCACTGCAATTGCTCACATCATTGAGCTCCAACAGCATGTCATAATAGCCCATACAATGGTCGAGAGAGCTCATCACGAGCTTACCGTAATTGAAGGCCTGCATCAGGAAGCCATGAGTCTGGCCCAGATAGTAGAAAACCTCCTCACCCGCACTTAAGCAGATTTTGCAAAGCATCGGGTCCTCACCGAGGCCACTATCCACTCTTTGCAAGAGCAGCTCGGCGATGCTGAAGCTAGGGTAGCCTTGCCTCCCCCTTCACCCTCTGCTGCCTCATCTAGCACAATGGTAATGTCGAACACAAATATATTGGTGCTCAATTAGTGTAATGTTTTTTATCAGCTCATTCATTGATTAACGTGAACATGATGAGTTATATTTTGTGATTAGCATGCATCTTAACAAATCATGATGAATGGATTGCTGTAGTTCATTGGAGATTTGAGGAGTCCATATGCAGATGCCATCAATTGGGGCTTTGCTTCTTGTAGTGATCGATTCGGGCAGCTGGGCGTTGGAGTTATAAAAAAGCAAAGGTTACCACATGCCAAAGGCTAATATGGTAGCAATATCAAGGCAATCGAGGTAGGTATCGTTTATCTAGCCCCACTGATGGATGGATGTGAGGATCAACAGAGCACGCATTAGTTAAAGAGGTATTTTGCCATATCCTATGGTTAGAGCTTACGCTAACTATTGAGTCTCGACTTAATTAATGTGTATTACCTTAATAACAAGGATCCTACTTCATTGTGATGTAATTAGAGCTTGGTATTATTTTAATCAATCAATGTTTCCTATAAAGGACCGTCAACTTAGTGTACATGTGTTGAAAGAATAAACTTTTTTAAAAAAAGGGGGCAAAGATTAGAATTAATGAGAAAAACTCCTAATAGGAGCATAAAGAGGATATACAATATCAAAGGGGGCCCCAAGCCTACAGACCTGAGGCCGTTACAAAGCAAGGATGCTCTTATATAAATATGCATTTATAATGTAATTTTGAAGCCAAAAATATCAAAAGGTGGGCATTAAGATAACTGTTAAATAATGTGCAAAGAGATCAAAGAATGAAAAGACACAAAAATAAATTTATGTATATTAATGTAAGTATGATTGTTTGTTTGTGTGTGCAAGAGAGAGAGAGAGAGAGAGAGAGAGAGAGAGAGAGAGAGAGAGAGAGAGAGAGATGCTTGCATTAAATAGTATTAAGTGTTTTTTTTTTCAAACTCTAGGTTTACTATTTTGGATAGATGCATGCTCCTTCAATTGGTCTTTAATACACAAAGACTTTACAAGGTTAGATTACTTGAACTAGTTATAATTTTATATTGAGCTTATAATTCAAATAACATAGTTTAGCCTTTTCTTTCAAACACTTACATAAATATCTATCTTTTTCTGTCTATCTATCTTATCCTCTCTCTGTCTCTCTAATTCCGAGTCTCTAATCAATTTAATAATATATATGCTATAATGTTTTTTAAATATTAATCTTCTTAGCTCCTGGCAGGTTGCTAAAGGTCAAGGACGGAGAAGATGATTGGAGGTGGTGCATGATTGTGAAGAAACAACCAAGAGACTTGCATTAAATAGTAAGAACATTGAATAAGAATAACTATATATCTATGATTTGACATTTTCGTAAAAATAAAAAATAAAACCAAATAATATATATTTCAGGTACAAATAAAACCAAATAATATATATTTCAGGTACAAATATTAGAGAAAGAGTTTTCATACCAAGAATAACTTTCATACCGGAATTGATAGAACTTCCATTTGAAATGAGAAGAAGACAATTTCCAATAAAATTGGCATTCTGTATGACAATAAACAAATCACAACGTCAAACCTAGGATTATATCTATCAACTCCCGTCTTCACTCCTCATAGACAATTATATGTTGCATTATTTCAAGCAAAATCATCAGATACCTTAAAGATTTTCTTATTTAAAGAAGAACGCATAGAGACAAAAACAAAGAATCTTAAAGAAAATACAACAAAAAAAGTAGTATATAAGGAAATCTTGGATATGGCAAGATAATGAATAAAAAGGTGAAAGTAACAATATATAAAAATAAAAACGTATAAACAATAAATTTATTATTTGTTAAACCTCATATTAACCTTGCTTTTAAATCTGAAATCAGGAATTATGGGGAAACAATTCTCCATTACAACAAACTCAAGTTGCTCAATAGAGGGTAAGCATTTTAATTTTAGAATATACAAGAAAATTAAACTAATAAAGCTTTTTACGTAGATTAGATTCGTATTCTTGGAGTGCTCTCCAATATCAGCAAACTTAATTGGAAAGCTACTAAAATATGCAAGCAAATGAGGGTTTTAAAAAACCATAAATACGTTAAAAATATTAATAATAAAAAAGTTTACTTAAAATATTTATTTAATCTATTTTGCAGATATCTACCAAATAAGGAGGAAAGAATTTATGCAAAAGTAAAAATTTTCCCTGCAGTAAAAAGTAAAAAGTAAAAGGAAAAAGAATTTATGCAAAAGTAAAAAGTTTCCCCAAAGCCACAGAGACAGTTCACTGTGCAGTAAGAATTTATGCAAAAGTAAAAATAATTGAATCCGGTCGAGATATCTACACAGTTCACTGTGCAGTGAGTGCGTACACAAAATAATATTTAGCTGTTCACACACACATCCATGAGTGCTCCCCGAGCACAGAAGCTACTCCGCCCCCAGCTCTTGCTCATCAGCCTTTGCATCCGTGTATCGGCACCCATGCGGTGTTTATCAGCCATCGTGGGATTCGCGTGAAGCGTGGATTTGCAAATATGCTTTACTATTTCCTGAAAAGCCGTGGGATCAAAGCATTTCTGGACATGGAGGAGCTCCCTGAAGGAGACGATGTTCGCCCTTTCATGCTGGAAGCTGCCCGAAAAGCAATCATTCAAGTGCCCATCTTTACAAGCAATTACGCAGAGTCTAGGT